>NW_024506994.1:7342-571758 GCF_017590055.1 Onychostruthus taczanowskii | reverse complement strand
CCCCCAATTCGCTAACTTGTGGCTGTTGTGATGCGTATTCCCGTAGATCCCAGCACCAGCCGGAGGTTCAGCCCCCCCTCCAGCAGCCTGCAGCCCGGCAAGATGAGCGAGGTCAGCCCGGTGGTGGTAGCCCAGCAGCAGCAGCAGCAGCAGCAACAGGACGCGGCGGCCGCCGTGCCCCGGCTGCGCCCCCACGATAACCGCACCATGGTGGAGATCATCGCTGACCACCCCGCCGAGCTGGTCCGTACCGACAGCCCCAACTTCCTCTGCTCCGTCCTGCCCTCGCACTGGCGCTGCAACAAGACCCTCCCGGTGGCATTCAAGGTGAGACACCCCCCTCCCGCAGCCGCCGCGGTCCGGGATGCTCCCCCCGCGCCCCCTGCCCTTCCTCCCGCAGGGGCTTCTGTGCCCCCACCCCCCGGCCGCAGTGTCTCCGGTGATCCCCGTCCTGCAGGAGCTTCTGTGCCCCGCGGCCCAGAGGGATTTCTCTGTGTGTGTCCCGCAGTTCCACCCGCCCAGCCCCGTCCTTCAGTGTCTTCTGTGTCCCCCGGCCCGCAGGGACTTTTGTGCCCTCCCGTTCTCCCTCCTGCAGCATCTCAGTGCCCCACCGGCCCGCAGGGGTTTCTGTGTCCCCCGCCCGCCCCCGCGATGTCTCCGGTGGCCCCCGGGCTGCAGTGCCTCCTGTGCCCCCCTCACGCCCCCAGCCCTGCAATGCCTCCCCGTGCGCCCCCGTCCTGCAGCTCCTCTTGTGCTCCCGCGGCTCGGGGGGCTTCTCTGACCCCCAGTCCTGCAGTGACTCCTGTGTTCCCGCCCTCCCCTCCAAGTGTTCAAGTCTTGCAGTCCCTTCTGTATCCTGTCACCGTCCTGTTGTGCCTCCTGTGCCCCCCTCCCGCGATGTCTCGGAGTGCAGCCCCCGCAGTGCCTCTCACCCCCCTCTCCCGGTCCTGCAGTGGCTGCCGTGCCCTCGTCCTGCCGCGCTTCCCGTGCCCCCCGTGCGCCAGCTCTGCCCCCCTCACCCTTGCTGCACCCCAGGCTCTGCCCACCCCCCTGCACGGCCCGCACCCCCGGAGCCATCCCGTTATCTCCATCCCCGCGGGACACTGCCGGCGTGTTACCCCCGCAGCCCAGGGACACCCTGTGCCCGCTTCAGCATCCCTCCGGGAGACACCCCCTGCTCCCCACAGTCTCCATCCACGGGCTTTTTTCTGGAGAAACCTGCTTTCCCTCCCTGGGGAAGGAGGGATTCAGCCCTCGGCTGGAGCTCAGTGTGGCACCACTCCACCTCGAGAAACCAGTCCCTGACCCACGGGGGTAACCCTTCCTCCTCTCCGCTCCCGGGATGGGACTGGAGGATTTGGGGTGGTTCTGAAGCGTGCGGGGGGCAGCTGAAGTCTCAGGGTCAGGCTGGAGAGGCAGAGTGGAACCGGGGCTTTGCCCCGCAACAGCCCGGACAGAGATGGGGCTGGGAAAGGGGGACAGAGAGCACCTGGAAGGGGGGACACGGGGCCCCTTCACTTCTCCTGGTGGACAACCGAGGAAGTGGCTGCTCAGAGAGGCTCTCCTTGGCAGGGTCGCACATTTCCATAATAAATCCCACCCCGCTCTGCACTGGGGATGCTGCTTTTAATTTTCTGTCTCCATCCCCACGGCGCGCTAATGAGAGGAAACGATTTTAGAAAAAAAAACCTGTAATAATAACAACAATAATTGCGGGCTTTAAAGCAAGCCCTTTTCCTCCTCTAGCAATATTCCCAAGTGTTCCCCCTGAAGTTTTCCTTCCCGTGGCTTTTGGTAGGGAGGGGGCAATGGCTGGGGTGTCCCCAGGTGCCTTCCTGAGCAGGGCATGGGTCAGAGTGAGGTGGGGTAGCCCTGCGAGGGTCTTAACATACCCACATTTTCCTGTGAAAAATAACACACCTGGAAATCCCTGAAAAGACAGAAAAGTTTGGAAACAGTCTCACCCAGTGCGTTCCAGAACATTATTTTTTCCTTGTGTTTCCCGTCTACCAGCCGTGTTATCATGGCCGTTTGTTCAGGAAGAAATAGTCAAAGTGATTAAATGAGCCCCTGGTAAAGTGAGTGGTGATAACGATGGACATTTGCTCTGAAGATGTTACGGGTGTGCGGATGAGGCTTGGCTAAAGTGCTCCTGTGTGTGGGAACAGCGTGGAGAGGCTGGAATTGCAGGAGGAACCCTTTGCACAGGGCCTGCTCGTGCAGGACACGATGGTCAGACTGAGCAGAAAAGGCAGGAAAGTGGGGTGTCTTTCGGCTTGGTGTAGCACTCAGAGGCTCTCTACATGTGGATCATGGTGATTCTGATTCAGAGGGGCAGCGGGGTAAGGAGGAGGAGCTTCCAGAGAATTGTGATTATCATTTTATTGAGCGCTAGATTAAGTTGGTGTTATAGTTACTTTTTAAAGCAGGGATGCAGGAGCTGTTGCATTATTGCGCTCACATTGCTGTTCTCATTTGAGGTGTCTGAGCCTTCTCCTACCTCACAGCAGTTCAAAGGATGCGGTCGCATCTTATTAGAATAAGGGAAAGATCTAAACTAAATATTAAAGTATTTTGAATATTATTACAATAAGAATGCTTACATGTGATAAAAAGGTAGAGAAAGGATTAGACTGTTCCCCAGTCTTTTTGTGTTCATATATATGTATTTATATGTGTCTTACATGTGGGTCTTGTGTTTGATTGCTGATGTGGAGGTGCAGATCTGACTGATTTTCAGATGCATCAGAGGCACATGTTGCCCCTTGCACCCGACTGCTGTGGGTGCAGCTGTGTTTTCATATGCAATATGCACTTTTTAAAATATGCCAAAATTAGATATGCCCTTCTTTACCTGTAAATTAATTTGAAACTCACTTGAAATACTTTTGACCATTTAAAAAAAAATCTATTTCATTTTTCAAATGCAACTTGCATGCAGCTGCCCAGTAGTTTTAGACCAAGGGAGCTGCATGTATCATACAGTGAAGCACTTGGTTGTGTTACAACAGAATGGGAATCATCTCTGAAAGGGAAAAAAGAGACAGATTTGAGCTATAGAAACCAGCTAAACAATAACTTGAAAATGAAATAGCTCACAGACAACACACTTTGTGAAGTTTTATTGGCAATAAATAATATGTTGATGATAATGTTTTGAGTGGTGTGTTAAGTGTGTCATAATTCTCTCCCAGCGATCTCGAGTAAAAACGTACGCTGGATATAGCACTGTTTTAATTTAAAAAAACAGATATAAATCATATGCAGGAGAGGAAGTATGTTATAAACAGTGCTGGGTTTGATTAGAATTTTTTGAAATAGTGTTGGCTTAGCATTGGGTTTGAATTTTAAGTATTAATATTTGCACACACTGGGGAGGGAGTCCTTGTCGTGTGCTCACTAAGAAGATTGTTAATGCAGGCTGGTTCTGTGGGGAAGAGTATTTGAGGAGTACTTGTTAATACAGTACTGTTAATACTAGCTATTATATCTAGCTGTTAATATTCCAGCATAAAACAAATGGATATTGTTCACCCAGGTCCAAATCATATTCACTTCTTAATCTCAGTAACCAGCAATACTTTATTTGAATCAAGTCATCAGAATTTGGCCTCTCTGTGGGAGTTTTTAGTGCAAGTCATAAAGACCCAGATTGCCACGTTAGAGGCTAGATGTGACTTCTGTATGATGCTAATAGCAGCAGAGAGTCTTAGTGGACGTAAAGGCGTGGGGGAAAATGGGATATGGAGTCTAAAACATCTCCCCAGTAGCACCACAGTAGTTCAGGGTCTGTCAGCATTTCCCTCCAAACCCCAATTTTCGGAGTTTATAACTCAGCTGTTTTAAATAGCTTCAAGCTGAAACCTGCTGTATAAATTTTCAGCCCAGATGTAGATTTGAAACAAAAAGTAGCAGGAATCAGTTATTCTGTTTTAAGTTACAGGACACTGAAATGTTTTTAATAGTATCAGATGCTCTTTTGGCAATGTCTGGGAAAAGCATTCTCAGTACAGAAGATTTTACATTCAGAGGCTGTTTGAATTCAGTGTTTCACAAGAAAGCTTTTGAAGTGGCAGATATCAATGTTTTAGAGGAACTCGTTAGCATGTACACTAGTGTTGGCCTTTTTTTTTTTTTTCAGACAAGCATTTTACTCTGCAGAAAGTCTGAGTACCTGGTGTTGTATAGGAGTTTTGCTTTGTGCTTATAACTTCCGTCTTCAGGCTACATACTTTGGCCAGTTCAAATCCCACTGGACCGAAACTGGGCAAACAGGTTGCCTAACCAGAATTGTGTTATGCAAAAAACACATAGTTATTTTCAACTCATAAGAATTGCTTTGGTTTTATTTTGGGGATTCATGTACTTTTTTGAGCTCTAGTTGAAAGGAAAAGGAAAAAAAAAAAAAAAAAGCAAAATCTACTTTTAATCATCAAAATGTCTAGGGAGCTTAATAGGGAATACAAAGATTTTGAAATAGTAGAGATATTGAGTGTTAAAGGATAGGTAAGGAATGTGCACTGTGGCTACTTCTAGTCTTTAATTTTTAACACAATCCTTTCTCACTTCACAGCACATTTACAATCCTCTTTCTAAGAAAATGTAATTAATTTTGTATTGATACATGGCGTAATATTGCCAAATCAGGGTTTATGCCAACAGTCATTCAGTTTGTACAATTACTTTTGAAAACTCTCAAAATGACGGGTACTTCTCCACGTTTCATACTTGTTTTGTAAAGCTTTTTTCTACCAGCGCTTCTACGTACCTGTGCAACAGTCTTAGGCTGGTCTGCGGGAAGAAAGTATCAAAGTTAGAAAAAAGAGTGCCTTTTACTCCTGTTGCTTGGCAGGGGAGCTTCCTATGTTATAGGGCTTTATTTTAGGAGCCAAAGTTTTTATTTTCATCTCTGACTTCAGTTTGTCTTATCCTTTGGTCCTGTCTGAAGGAGATGAGCAGTGATACTGCATTCAAGGCTTCTCAGTAATAATGCACCTCTTGATTAGTTGCGATCGCTCGGCGACAGCAGCGGCACGTGCAGCTCTGGCTGCATGTTAGGCTGGTGGCTGAACTGACAAATTGAACTGACACCGAATGGAAAGGGCAGGAAGGAAAGCTCTGAAAAGCAACTGAGGACAGAGGGGAGCCTTTTAAGGAATTTTGCTCCCTCCTGCCAGGTATTATAAGCCGTACCTGGGTTTGGGACTGAGACGGGGCTATGATGGCACTGCCTGTCCACGCTCTGCGGGTGCCTGGGGAGAAAGAGGTGAGCTGAGGCTTCAGGCACCTCGCTCCCTCTTCCCAGGCAGCCTTGTGCTTCCTGCTGCACTCTCAGGTGCTTTGCATTTTTGGAGTTAATGCGATTTTTTGTTGTTGTTTTGTGAGGTGTAAAAGGCGTAGGGTGCAACTCCCTGGGATGCTGATGGGCATGACAAGACTGTCCAGAGATAACGCAGTCTGTTGCAGATTGGGAAGGGAGTGGTTTATAAGTAGTCTCAAGCCCCATGCTTCACAGTTTAAGCCAGTATCCATTTGTTAATGGTTAGAGTCAGCTCTGTGATCTGCTCACCAGATTATTATTTGTTATTTGATTATTATTTATTATTCCTTACACCTGGCTTTGAAGCTGTTAGACCTGGTTGCTGCCACACTCAAGGGAGAGAGTTATTGGGTCCTCAGATCTTAGCCACGGTGATGGTTCCTTTGTTCAGGGACTTTCATGGGACTTTAAAGTAAAATCTTTGTTTGATACATGAAGACCTCACAGTAGTTTGTGGCGAATTTTAGCTTTTAATTTTGGGTGGTATTAACTGATGTTTTATGCAAAAATAGAAAATCAGGTAAATTCTTTTCAAACAGTGTTTAAGCTTCACTTGCTTCTTTCTCTTCAATATTTGTTTTAAATAAAATAAGCTATAGTCTTCAGTAATATGGCCTATTTCTATATTATTATAATTCCTCTTTATTGTTTTAGAGAAACATTGTACAGTTCACTGGACCACATAATGCTCTCCCTATATATCCAGAACTCCTTATTCTTTCCACTGAATTAATATCACCTGCAACCTGCAATTATTAGTTTCAGCCAGGATCATTTATGGAAAAGACATTTCAGGAAGGCCGTGTGATAAAATGTAATATATATTACAGGAGACAGAATAAATTACTCCGAATAATATAAAAAATTATATCTGACCATGCAAATTGGTACTTTGTAGCTTAAGATATTTTTTCAAGTTCTGGCTCAGCTATGCAATATTTCTGAATCTCTTCTTGTTATAAATTTAATTTCAGCATCAGAATTAGCCAGCTGGGGAAAATAAGGCTATACTTTTGTGGACATTTTTCCCCTGTGTGTATATTTTCTTCCTAGTAATGTAGCATTCTTGTGTAACTTTTTTTTTTTTTTTTTTTTTTTTTTTTTTAAAAAACAAAGTTTTTTTTTTTTTTTTTCTTTAAGAAGCCACAGAGCACTAACACTGTAGGTATTCCTGGTGTTTTCAAATCAGAAGCTGTCTGCTCCATGACATTTATTTAATCAGATGTTGGAGCACTGCACAACCACTGAAGCATGAAAGGGAGACTATCAGGTAGCTGGAACGTAAGGAGAATTGAAATACTTTGATATCTTCTGTTCACCCATCCTGGAATTTGAGGGAGGTATCAGCACTAACCACATGCGACTCTTGCAAGCACTATGAAAATTTACATGCCTGCAAGGAAATACAGGTTTGTTTTATACAGCACATGAGGAGTTTGAATTCCAGCCATAAAGTGCTCCATTGTAGATCATGTTGGGCGTAGAGCTTTGCCTGCTGGTGCTCCGAGTGCCACTCCTGGGATGGGTAGATGCACAGATCCCTCTGGCTTGAAGTCTGAGGAGCTCAGGGGTCAGGGTGATGGGTGCAACCAGAACAAAACTGAATCTAGGTGATTAGGCTGCTAATACTAATTTCTAGCTTTCCATTTTAAATGCTTCCCATGCATAATTTACAGATACAAGCCTTGCCTCATGTTCTCTCGCTGCTGCCTGCTTGCTAAGAACAAAGTTGTCCTTCAGAAAGCATTAAAGCGTGCACTCAGCGTAAGGATGGTGAGCGTTTCTGAAGAAATGCAACAATGAAGAAACTCTGAGAAACGGAGACAACACACGACGTCTCTGTGTTTGATGTGGCACTTTGTTCTGTGCACAGCGAGTAGCAGACTCCTCACCACAGAGCTTCTTCACCAGCGTGGCAGCCTGCAGAGCGGGGAGGGGAGCACACGCCTCCAAAGCGTGGCTTCACCAGTCGTGATTGTGTCCCCGTTTTCACAGGTGGTGGCCTTAGGAGAAGTGCCCGATGGGACGGTGGTGACCGTCATGGCTGGAAACGATGAGAACTACTCTGCAGAGCTGCGAAACGCTTCTGCCGTGATGAAGAACCAGGTGGCCAGATTTAATGACTTACGATTTGTGGGCAGAAGTGGAAGAGGTAGGCCTCTGCCTTTTACGTGTTCATAATGGGGTGAAAAATGGCGCCGAGATGTCAAACTTAATCACAATGAAATACTGGTTAACCCATAAATCCATTCATAGATTCATAGAATCACAGAAAAGTTTGGTTTGTAAGGGACCTTAAAGCTCATCTCATTCCAGCCCCTTGCCATAAGCAGGGACACCTTCCACTAGACCATGTTTTTCAGGTTGTCAGTCTTTTTCTTTGTAGTGATATACACATATTTTATTGTCAAACTTTAGCATTTGCACAAACCAAGTTAGGAGTCTCTATAGCTTTTTATCAGACAGAGGTTTTGAAAAAGGATTCAGGGAGTACCTGCTTCCCTGTTTGAATCACACAGGGAGGGTGAAAGGAAAAGGGAATATCTGTGATCCAGGTCATGCAGAGTCAGGGGAGTGTATTTTGGGCCATGGCAGTGAGAGGTGGAGAATTCCCTTTAGCAGTGGAGCCACTTCTGAAGTTGTTGTAGAAGACCTGTAATTAGGGGGATTTTGCATATCACATGTTCCATAGGTTGTATTCTTTAGGGACTTAAATCTTTCAAGGCATAGCAGCTGTTGGTAGAAAGCTTGCTAGTGACTTCTCTGCCCTTTAAACCAAACTGTTGATAACCTGTGAAAATCAGCCCCACTTTTCTTTTGAGTAAGCTGGTTTACTTTTTATGAATTGCTGGTAAGCTTGGGCATGAACTAAATTCAACCTTTACTTTAAATGACAGGGTAACTTTCAATTTTTTTCATTCTTCTTTTTTTTTTTTTTTTTTTTTTTTTTGGTTTTTTTTTTTTTTTTTTTTAAGATGTAGAGTGCTGTCATTGTCTTCCAGCTCTTTAGGAGTTTCCTATAATCTGAAAACTGCACTGCACTTATAGAAAGCTCTTGTAATCATTGCAAATTTGCAAGAATTCCTCTTTCAGGGTCGCACAGGAGCTTTCAAACTTCAGGTAATGATTGAAAGGATAGCTCAAAAGAAGCTGGCCCTGCAGTTCTTGTTGCAGGAGTCTTCCGAGTAGTGTTGTGTCAGACATTGATCCAACCTACATATTTTTTTCTATTATGTGTTTGAAGTAATTTTTTTTTTTTTTAAATTAGCCCTACATGGGGCAAAACAAAGCAAAAGATGCAGAATAATTGTGCTGGGAAATTAGCAATAAGGCAAATTTTACAGTGATATTCTTTAGAAAGCAGTTGCAGTTCATCTTACAGAAGGAAAGAGTTTTTGTCCAAAAAAAAATTTAAACATATGACAGAGGCCCAGTTAGTCCAAATCAGTCAGCACATTTCTACAAGTGCTTTGTAAAAGTGAGTCCATAAGCATAACTTACAGTAACTATTCTTTATTTTAATTAACTAACCAAAAATTCTCTTTATCATTTTAGAACTTAAAAAGTATTAATAATAGAGAATAAATTGAAACAGTAATACAACATAAATATGGAGTTTACTCCCCCTGTGAATGAGGTGTTGCCTATCTCTTCCATTTGTCTTCTTTAAATAATCAGTTTCCTTTGTTACTCTGCTGATGGATTAGGTTTGAAAGTTCTCTGGCTCCATCTCTACTGCTTTACAGTAGAAGTTCAGTAGTATATCAGCCTTTTAGTAGTGCTGAAAAAGGACTGAAATGTGATGCACTACCTCTGATCTGAGGATTTAATTTCAAACCTATGATATGTATTTTTTATTAAAGCATAGGAAATGAAATAGACAGCCTAAAGCCTCAGTAGATGCAGATACAGACACAGAGAGCTCCTAAAATTTGGTTCCAGTAGTTTAATTTATATTTTTATCTAGCAGACTTGGAATAGACTTTTTCTCTGATCAATCTGGGTAGAATCTATGGAAAAGTGATAGTATACTTTTCAAACCCTCAACATATTTATTTAAGAGACTTCAAAGAAAAACAAAGGGTGTGCACTGTTTTACTATATTGGCTTTCTGAGTTTTGGCTAGTTTCCCAAGTAGCAATTTTTATATTTAAAAAAAAAAAAAAAAAATAAAAAAAAAAAAAAAAGGAAGAAAAAAGACAGACTTAACTGCTTGCAGACTTTTCACGCATGGAAGATGAAGAAAGCTTCTTTTGATGAAGTGTAATTATGTCCAAACAGAGCTGACCCCCTCCCCCTATATTTCTTATGATCTTAACGGAAGAAAGTAGGGCTTTTCCTTTGAAGCAGCCGGGACTCGGTGGAGGATCTGAAATGCTGCATTCTCCTGCCAGAGGCAGGATGGAGAAATTGGTCCAGACTTGTCTTCCAGACTTAGAACAGAGAGAGGGGGAGAGAGAGAGAGAGAGAGAGAGAGAGAGAAGGAGAGAAGGAGAGTTATCATTGATGATGAATTTTAGAACTCTGCTTAAAATAGAAGGAAAAGAAATCAGTAGTTGCAAACAGAAGTGAGAAAGCTCCTTACATAGACAAATATCAGTAAATACAAGTCCTGAAGTAGAACAGAAAAAAATAAACTAATAAAGAAGTTATTTTTCGGTGGCAAGAAACTAATCCACACCTGTTCCTGACTTGAGATTTACATCTTTCTAAGCAGCTTGTGCTTTGATCTCTGTATCTCTAAATTTGATTGTGAAGTCTGAATCATCAACTTACCACTTCACCTCCTCTCCCACGTTTTTACTTGCTTCCCATGGCTCAATGGAGAAACCCGATTTTTATACATATTCATTTTGTTTGCCTGACAGAAGCTTCACGTTTCTGTTTGCATAATTTCTCTTAAACACCTTTTTTGGATTCATGAGAGTAAGTAACTGGAGTGTTTGATGCAAATGCAGCAGTTGTTTGTATGTGGTTTTCAGGCGGTAGCTCACTTTTACAAGCCCGATCCACAGCACAGAGAAGAAAGAATTCCTGTCTTCAATAAGGAAAGGATCATAACCTTAATTTTGTTGTGTCCCGATACTTTAATCACATTAGCATCTAACTGAAAAAATGTGCAACACGCACACACAAGCTGCCGAGTCTCCTTTTAAGCTCCTTTCTGGGGTTTGCCTTGTGCTTCAGCATATGTCCATCTCATCCTCCTCTCTGTCAGCTCGGCTCACATGTGTGAATAACAAAGAATGCACAGTTTAGACACACTGAAGCAGTAGTGCCAGATGACTGCTTGGCTGGGGAATTTAATAAAAGAGAGCTACAATTAGTCTGTAGCCTGTGAAAGTGGATAGTTGAAATGACTAAGGGCAATAAAGAAAGGTGATAAAAAGTGCATTAAAGGATTTTGTAGCTGAGGAGGGATAGCTGTGAAATAGCTGTGGAAGGCATCAGCATCACTGGAACGGGGGACCTTAAAAATTTATTTCATTCTTAATCCTGTAATATGTAAATCATTTCTTGAAAGCTCTGGAGTGCCCTGGCAGGGCCGTGCAACTCCCCACAATGAAGGGCTCTGTGGTTTATGGAGTGTGAGGGGGCTTCATCAGTGTTACTTCATCCACACTTTGGTTTGTAAAATACCAGTTAGGGGACAAAACCAATTTCCCTCTCAAATGAGCTGCTTACCTCTTCAGCTCAGGCAGGCCCAAAGGTGACAGTTCAGAAATTCTCACTGTCAAGGTCCAAATGTAGCTCTTTTTATTAAGGAATGCATTTTTTTCTAGCCACTGTATCCTGTTGAGATATATGTAGTGTAGAAAATATTGCAGTGCATTTCTACAGAATGATTTTGCAGGTTCTTACAAATAGTATATTTTGTTGAGTTAATTTTTTTGTCATAATAGACATTTATGAGGATTTGTTTTGTAAAGAGAACAAAAGCATGGAAAGCCAAATTCTTCATTCAAAGGTGTATGGAACAGCCCCCTTAGTATCTTTGTTACCAGTAATATTCTACTGACCATCTAAGGGTTACTGTGATCTGAATGTCATCAGCATACAATTTAATAGCCACAACTTTTTGGCATGGTAAGCTGGTGCCAAAGGAAGCCTTAAACCTGAGCCCAGAGAACTATATATATTTGTGCAGTGGGCTGAATTCCTTTTTGGAGAGGGATAAAAGGCACGGACACTTCTCAGCCCCGAACAAGCAGTGTGGAGGCACTGCAGGGCTGCTGCTGTGTGTGTGAAGGCTGCCCACACCCTGTGCTGACCGGAAACACAGTTCATCTCTGGCACAGCAGGTGGGCAGGACTGGACAAAGATGGACATCCAAAATATACCTAACTCTGGTCCTGTGATGATTTAGGAAATAATCCTTTTTACAGTGAAAATGGGAAAAGCTACCTTCAGCCATGCCAGTGGGACAGAATTCAGCGTCCTGAGATTTTTGCATGCTTAAACTGACAGAGGGCAGGTTAAAATTGGATATTAAGAAGAAATAGTGAGGGTGGTGACTCACTGGCACAGGTTGCCCAGAGGAGCTCTGGATGCTTCATCTCTGAAAGTGTTTAAGACAGGCTTGGATGGCACTTGGAGAAACCTTGTCTAGTGGAAGGTGTCCCTGTCCATGGCAGGGGGATTGGGAGAAGATAATTTTTAAGGTCCCTTCCAACCCAAACCATTCTGTAATTCTATTTGCCAGGGTTCTGACCTTCCCTCTAACCTGGATCTCCCAGAGAGCTGGGCACAGCTGGAGCACAGCTTCACCTGGAAAATAATTTTATTCTAAATGACAGTTGTATTTCCTTTAAAAAAAAAATCCATGTCACATTCTAGTTCATGAAAATTATAGCCAAGACAGTTTGAAGTTGCACTCCTGATAATAAATGATGCATGTCTCAGGCAGGTTTGGGGGATATACGACTTGGACCAGAAAGAAAGACCAATTACTAGATTTGACAGACAAAGCTCTGTTCTGTATTATGCCTTATATAGAAGCTGTTCTATATTAGTACTGAAAAAAACTGCATTAAGTTTGTGCTGTTACATATCGTTTAAGATTTGTGCCTTGATTGAATGCCTTCAGAGTTCAGCGAGAGGAAAAGCCCTAGCAGCAAAAATGCACAAATACACCCAGGGAGGAGGGGGAAAAGGGAAAAAAAAAAAAAGCTTTAAGTGTCTGGTAAAGTAGCAGCTTAAATGAGCATGAAGGCCAAAGATTGCTGACTGTTTTATTGAGTCACTGTTGTACGCCCACCTTTTCCTGTCTTGAAACAGTTTTCAGTTTTGACTATCTGACATGAGTAACCGTTGCATATCTAACAGATTACAACTGTCAGTGAGTCTCCCAAACGGGGGCCAGCGCCTGTGAGAATGTGTGCTCAGATGCAGGCAGCTCCCTTTATTTATTTCTTTTTAACGTTTTCATTCAGCTGAAGGCTGTAGATGGTCTTGTGCAATCTCTGCCTGAATTCAAGCTTTGAAAAGTAAAAAAAAAAAAAAAACAAAACCAACAAAATAGAAACAACAACTAAACCTTTAAAAAAAAAAAAAAAAAAAAAAAAACCAACAAACCAACAAAATAGAAACAACAATGAAGACTGACGATAGCAAAGTACGTGCACACAGACATTGCTCACCCTTGCAGGAAAGTTGGGGGCTTTCTTGGTATTTCATAGATGGAATATGTGTAGGGAAAAAAGGCGTGTTCCATAATAATGATATCATCCTATTAGCCCTGGCATATGAAGGACAGAGACACTGCCTCCCTGTTAAAACATCTCCCAGAAGGAAAATATATTCTTTCCTCATCTTATTGTAGTCAAGTCAAACAAATGAAATGATAAAACTATGTGAAGTAAATAACATGTGGTCACATTCTGCTCTCTGTCACACAGCTGCGAAACTGGAGTAAATTTTTAAATTATCTGACTTGCTTTGGATTTACACCACTTTCAATGCAGCAAAGAATTTGGCTTGTCCTCAGCAGTGAATCACTTTTGTTCTGTCATTGTATGATGACCCATTATTAAATAAGAAACATTTAGATTGTCAACACATGGACGTATTCTTGACATAGAGTAAAACTGAAGGGGAGGAAAACTCCTATGGTCAGTTATGTTTTTAATTTTCACGATTGTGGTAACGACAGGGAATAATTTTAAACTGATTCTTTACTGAACATGCATGTGACTGTTTTCATGTTGTAATCACTCATTCCTTGTTGTTTTTTTCCCTTTGTAGGGAAGAGCTTTACTTTGACAATAACTGTCCTGACAAATCCCCCCCAAGTCGCTACATACCACAGAGCTATAAAGGTTACAGTGGATGGGCCAAGAGAGCCAAGAAGTGAGTATTATATCCTTCTTTTTGCTCTTATGCCTGCTTAATTTTGCTTAACAGAAACCTGTAAATGAAACATGTATATCTTTGTCAAACACTGGTTTTTACTCAGCAAAATATGTGAGTGCATGGTTAATTTGGAGTCTATTGGACCACACACATACTTGCATTAAACATTCACTTAAGTGCTTGGCTGAATTTGGGCAATCCCAAACCTGATTCTCATTCACATCAAGGTCTTGATACATTATCTGCCAGTGTAAATGAGAACTAAACCTAGTGTATTTATATATAATCTGATTTAGACACAGTAGATACAATCCTGCAACGTGCTGCATTTCCTGAACTCCTGTAAGCTTCCAGCTGAAAAAGTTTAGAACAAAACAGAAGACTGATCTTTCAGGATCAGTTCTAGCATAGAGAGGAAACATGTAATATAGTGCCTTTTTGTTTGCCCTTAAATTCTTTTGCCATCAGATAATTAATGCACCTGGTTAATCTCATCATACCTAAAGTTGGTTTTCAGCTATGGACTCATCATAGACCCCCAGGGGCCAAAGAAAGATAAAAAAAAGCATTATATCAACAGCATGGTCTTTGTTTCTTATTTATGCACAGAAAATATATATTTTTAAAACATAGTCCAGCAGATTTTCATCCAGCACATTTATCTCATAGCCATGCAAGCTCACTAAGAATCTATTTGCCATGATTTATCTATTTTGCAATGGCTGTACTTTTATGACAATTGTGTTTTGTCATGTCCTAGCAGTTTTATGGGTAGCACTTATTTTTAGATACAGTCAAGTCTGCTTAATCCATCAGGATTTATCTGGCTGTCTCTCTGTCTAGCACATGTAGCTGGTAACCAGTCTCACATCATATGGGTATCACTGATGAGCCAGTTTGGGAGTTTTTTCCTTAATCTAACTAGAAATGACTCTAAATTGATTGGATTAGCCAGGTATAGCATTATTTAAATTACACTTAGAGA
Source organism: Onychostruthus taczanowskii (assembly GCF_017590055.1). Lineage (NCBI taxonomy): Eukaryota > Metazoa > Chordata > Aves > Passeriformes > Passeridae > Onychostruthus > Onychostruthus taczanowskii. Next base: position 557,101 of record NW_024506994.1, on the reverse strand, counting down.
TTAAGAATTATTTGATGAATAACCACATTAAAAGAATCCCTATAATGGAAGCATCTCAAATAATTATTTTGCCTTTGATCTGCACATACAAACACGACCTTCAAGGAGCTTTCATGGTGTTTTGTTTAAAATACCACAAAGACAGAAGTAGAAAGATGTAGACAGAATTCATGCAGTTAAGTGTTTCTCGTGCCAATACACGCTGCAGAGTCACCTCCTCTTACACTGAGGTGGGAACTGAAATGCTCCCTCTAAGAACTGTCCAGGCTGTAGAGTTTCACCTTGAAGAACAGCTAAGAAAAAGCTAATAGCTCTGGATACGTTTCATTAGGTACATATTTGTGGTGCTACCTGCTCACAGCTGAGGTGTCCTGATGTCACAGCAGGGGGATTTTTATTTTGTCTTCTCTCTGTGAGTCAGTTCCCATTTTTAATTTTCACTTGCAGCTGGTGCTCCATGTAACTTACTTGGAGGACACTGGGATTGCATTCATGGAGTAAAAATCAGGCAGTAAGTTATATATCATTTAGCCATTCCCATCTGGAGGCTGCTCCCATGTATTGATGCATCTGCAAAAGAGGAAATCTCCTGGCAGAGGACACAACTGTGGTGAAAGAGCAGAGAGGTTCAAAAGTGATGTGTGGAGAGTAGTGTGGATTACCCTGTGCAGCACAGAAAGGGATCCTGCTGGCATGGGGATGTTTTGGTGATCTGTGGATTGAAAGCGAGTCTGTGTTCATAGAACTTAACAAGATCTCCTAGTTCTGCTGAAATTTTTTACTTTAGACCCGAGAGGCTTCTCTATGTGGATACCCATTTGCTGGTGTCTAATAGCTGAGCCTAGAAATGCTCAGTAACTGAATTCTTATGGCCTACATGGAGTTACTGTGTCTTATTGTGTCCTTCTTCCAATCTAAATCCCCAGCTGGCACCCCCGTTTTTTTAAAGTAGATTTTGAGATTGAGTGTCTATTTGTACTTTAATGTTTTGGTAGAATACTGAAATTTTATCCTTTGAAGTAATTCTGAAAGCATTCATACATATCTGGAATGGCTCATCATTAAACTTGAATTTGTAGGGAAAAAGTAGCTCCAGTGAGCTCTGGGAGTTTCACTGAAGTTTTGCTTCCTCCTTAGAGACCCTGCTCTTGTGCAGATACATTAGTTTGGTAGCAATCCTTCAATGAATGTACCTGGTATTTATGTGGCATAAGGAAAAATAGGTGGTTGGGGGCAATAAGGAATTCAAGGAGCAGCTCTGATAGCAAATGTGTTTGTCTTAAAAAAATATGTATCAGCAAATAGTGCCCCTCTCTGCCAGGATCTGTATTTCACTTCAACGTTTCAAGCATGTTATCCTAGTTTTCCTCTCTCTGGCAGCTCAACCAGAGCTGTCACATCACAAACAACTTTTTTCTTAATATACACATCTGGCGTTGGCAGTTGGAGCAACTTCATAAGAGCACATGATCATCATTCATTACAAGATTAAAAAGTACCCCATGGCATCATTGATGTTTTTTAACTTTGATCTTTTGCAGTTGTGATTCATCTCAGTTATAAAACTTCCCTTTAAAGGAACACAACCAATGACTTATTAGAACCTTCATTCTAAGGAGTGTAAACATAAAATTATGCACATCTTTACAAAATGTCATTTACTTTGTTGCCAGCTTATCATTTTAAGACATGACATCATGCTTTAGATCGTGAATTTGTAAGGCTTGTTTATAGGCAAGGCACTCTGACCTTCAGCTGGCAAGTTGACTCAAGCAAACGAAAGCTGCAAGGTTCCCAGCAGCAACAGCAGCAGCAAAGCCATGACAGACATCATAGACATTTAGAGCCCGACTCCAGGAGTGCTGAACAGTCGTGGCATGCAGGGACTCCAGTTGGTGTTTTGGATGCTCAGCACTTCAGAAAGTCGGGTTCTTAAATGTAAGTGCCATTTAGTCGTATTAAACGTCTGCTTGTAGAAGCTTGCTGCCTTGCCTCTCTGTTATTATTTGAAAATATTTTAATAGAGACAGTGATGTCAGGCTGCTCTGTTAGGAAAACTTGCCCGTTTCTATACAAGAAAAGGTCTTCTGATGATTTTTTTCTCAAAAAAGACTTATTTAATTTTACCTAACCTCTTCCAGTCTATCTAGATTACTGCCCAGGGACATCTTCTGTGTTGCAGTTTCTATGCTGGGTTGAGACAATGCTTTGCATTCTTAGTGATGCAGTCTAGAGACAGGGTTGTATAAGATCTTTGGGAATCATTAAGAAATCCTGCAGATATTTTTCTCTCCTCATAACCAGGACAAAACCTCTGCCATATGCAGATCTTAGCCAGCAGAGCTGCCTTCCAGCTGGGAGGGCTGAAAGAAGTTTTCCAGAGAAGTTTTTATGAGGTCATAACTGACCGACAGATAGCCAGAGATTACTGTAAAGGAAGTAAACGGAGAGAAAAAAAAGAGCAAAGAAACCACCCAAATCTTTACCTAAGCCCCCCTTTAATGCCTTTGCCTTACCTCATTACAACTACAGAGATAATGATTTGCCCTTCCATAGTGGTACCTTTAGAATAGGAGGCACATCCTCCTTTCTGGCTGCTTTTGGGACAAACACAGTCATGGGGGAATCATGAGGAAGCAGGGAGGAGAAGTCTATATATTTTTATATTTTGTCTGACTTCCAAAGACTTTAGTTTGTCTCTAATCAAAGGTAGGCTTCAAAGTCACCAACCCCGACTTTCTTGATCATTGTGAATGGAAAAGCAGCTCTGAGCTTTGAGCTGAAGCATTTCGGGGCAGAAAACTGCTCTGCTTCATTCAGCTGCGGAGCGTTTCTCTGCTGCCGCAGCTTGCAAGGTGCACACGTGATGAAAGGTATGAGCAAACATCACATCGCCTTTTTGTCTGTGCACGCTGCGGAAGGCAGCGAGAGCCAGCCAGGGGTTCTGCTCAGCCCCCACATTAACTGTTTGGCCGACCCGGCTTATAAAACGCAGATAAGTGATTGAGATTTTTGAGATTCCTTGACTTAAAACCATAACAGTTTTTAGGAAGTTCTCCCTCTTTTCTTTCAAAGGCGGAGAGGGTGGAGGGATAAGTCTGAGGCGAGTGGAATGTGCTTTGGAGTAGAGCAGCTTTAAATCTTTCAGTTTGCCTGTCTTTTTAAATTTTTTATCCTTTTTTTCTTTCCTTTTTCTTTTCTCTTCTTTTTTTATTTCTTTTTTCTTTTTTTTTTTTTTTTTTTGTTGACTGCCTGTCAGGAGCTGGGCTGGTGGCCAAGCAGGAAATGACACATCGAGAGGCATTTGTGTTGTGCAACATTTTGTGGAACTGATGCAAGGATACATTGTCTGTTTACGCATTCCTCTGCTAACAGCCTGCATGGCAGTAATTTTATTCAGGGACACATGGCATGCTACAGCAACGAGTTAGAGCCTTAACATCTCTTTATGCAGAATTATCACAGCAGTTAAAACACTCTGTGTGTCCCCCGTTTTTCTCTGGCCTGCCTTCAAAAACCACTCTACCAGGCCCCCTTCCTTCCCAAGAATATATTTGTTTGACTGTGGGGTTTTTTTTGCACCGTGGTAAATTGGGGCAGTGCAGAGAGAGAGAGACTTTGCAGAACAAGAGGAAATTTTACAGGCAGGTTCCTACTTCATGCATCTACCTCATAGTGAGCGGAGCAGTGCAGCTTTTTCGGGCGATGCGTTGCAGACGCTGAAGGCGTCGGTTTGCATCTGCATGTGGTTTGGCATGGGGAGGTTTTTAATTAAAGTCAATGCTAAATACCCCGAGATGTGATGAGCGAGTCTTGGGGTTTCATCCAAACCAAAGTTAGAAAATCCATGGCTCTCTCTGTTGTCTTTCAGAGTGACAGATCTCTGCTGAGCTTGGCTGGGTAGTTTTGGATTTATCCCAGTGGCTGTGGGAGCAGAAGAAGGCAGAGTGGGCGGTCCAGGGTTTGAAAGTTGCTCTAAATGACTATGTAGAGCTTAATGTATGCACTCTAATACTCCTTTGTTAGATATGAGGCAAAATGTGATTGTGCAGCCAGAGAAATGTTCAGCAGGGCCATGGTTTAGAGAGGTTTAGGTTCCTTTCTGTGACCATCTTTATTGTATCTGAGCATGAGCACAGTCCAATTACAGGCTGAGACCTGACTTCCTTGTCCCCAGTAAGGAGCTGCAGTGTTTCTGTTTCCAGTGGTACAACATCAGGTCCTTACTGCAGAGTAAAAGGCAAGATGGAGTTTCACTCACCATCATTTGCTGCTGTTTTATTTTTTGCATATGTGTAATTTCGCAGAACTGTTCTAGCTGGGGACTGGAGGTCCTGAGCGTTCCCGGAGGCTGTAAGAGGCTGGTGTGATGATTCAAGTGTTTCCCACCAAAGGTGACAGACACTGCATATGCCAGTGGTTTAGGTTTACTTTTGAGATGAGTGTGCAACCCACAGAGCAGGGCTCCTTACAGTTACCTCAGCCAGAAGTGAGGCACGGGCACAGGGTGCCCAGAGAAGCTGTGGCTGCCCCATCCCTGGAAGGGATCAATCCAACCAAGGCCAGGTTGGATGGGGCTTGGAGGGACCTGGGATAGTGGGAAGTCTCTCTGCCCATGGCAGGGGCTTTGGAAATAGATGATTTTAAGGTCCCTTCCAACCCAAACTATTCTATGATTCCATGATCCTATGATTCCATGATGCATGCTGCTGTGACAAGGTGACCTGGGACTGTTGGGGTAGTAGCTGCATCCCAAGGACCAGCTTGTTCTTATTTCTTCCACTGTGGCTAGTGCATAAAATCTTATTGTATGAGAAGCAGACTGTGAGACGAAATAATTTCTGGTGATTGTGACTTTTTTTTCCACTGGTCTAGTGCATAGAGTGAGTCAAAAGCAAAATCTGCTTAGCTCACTCGTGGCTTGAATTCATGCACCGTAAGAACTCAGAACTGCTGAGTTCTGATATCTCAGCAATCTGTGTGACAGCATTGGGACACTCTCCATAGGAGGACACTGCTGCCCAGAGAGGTTACAGAGTGACCATGTATTCACTGGTATGGTGACAAGATTATGTAAAACAAATGCACAAGTCTGAGCATGAAACCATTCCGTAAAATGTCCTCACCAACAGCAATGAAGTTTTGGTTTGTATTTGTCAACAAAACAGATTGTTTCCATCCCATTGTAGAGGGAACACTTGCTTCCAAGCAAATCTATTCCTAGTACATTTGGCATGTAATTTGGCCATCACTGTGATTTTTTCATATTGCAGCTATTGCTGTTTGTATTGAAAGTGTCCCTCCAAGCTACAAATAAAATCATGGCCCCTCTATGTAGTTGTGCTGATTAGTTGTATGATAAGAGAGTTTTGTTTGTAATCTCCATTTAATATAGAGATGTGGAAAAGGGGTTATAATCAAACAAATGAAGTAACAATGGAAGTGAGTTCATTCTGTATCTCCACAGGGCATGACTAGGAAGAGAGGAAAAGGGGTGACCATTTCACAGAGTCATAAAGTCAAATAGGTTGGGAAAGACCTTAGATCATCAAGTCCATCCTATAAGCAACCAGCTCCATGTCAGCCAGACCATGGCCAGACCTGAGTGCCACATCCAGTCTTTCCTTAAACACATCCAGGGACAGTGACTTTTTATAATTTTGTGACTTTACTCCATGTTGGTCCTGTGGAGGAAGATGGTATTAAGAAAGGCATTAGAGTAGCTTTCCACAGACCATTTTGTTTCATAATTTTCTCCCAAGGGAACTGTTGGACATTATCACTTTTGAAATGCATTTAGCTTGTAGCTACTAATATCAGCTTTTTTTCCTTACTCTTCAGTGTAGCACCTCTTATACATCTCCGTTCACTTTCCAAAGTGGTTTGGGAAATAAGGAACAGGGTGAATGTATTTGGAACTCTGCATCAGAATAGTATAAGTGAAGTACTTAGGTAGCACTTGCTTACTGTCTATTCCAAATCCCTGTTTAAAGTTTTTATAGAATTTATTTTTATTCTCATTATAAACTTAATTCTTCACTGAAACATGGTCATCCCAGACATGAAACACAGATGCTGATTTAACCAGACAAAGAATGCAGAAGAGGAAATGAGGATGAATATCATACTTAATTGAAACTTCAGGGGAAGAAACGGAGTAATGATCTCATGCTGCAGTATATTTGGGATGCCAGAATCCTTCCTCAGATGAAGAACTGGATTCCTTAGTGCCTGTATCGGCTCAGATCCCCTCAAATGCTCAGATCCCCTATATATGCTCAGATCCCCTTGTATAAATCTCATCTACAGTAGACCAGCTTACTCAGCACAATAGTGCTCACTGTGTGCTGTGGGTGGCTTTCAGCTCTCCAAAAATCAGACCTGTAGAGTAGGTTTCCTCTGAAGTGAATGAAGAGACACAGGCCCTTGCAGAGAGTGATTCATATGTTAATGCTTGTCTTAGAGAGCAGTGAAGTGCCCTTTGGACTCTCATCCCTTTCCATTGATACTGAATGGAGGCTTGATGACTAGCCTAGACTAGACACCCTGGTTTGGAGATGGCTGGAACCAGATGAGATTTAGCAGATATTGTAGTCCCAAAGTGTACTAAACCTGCCGTGTAGCTCAGACAGCCCGAGTCAGCTGTAAGGCAGGTAGCCCAGGGTGCAGTCACAGGGAACAGGAGCTCAGCATTGGATTAACCCAGTGTTCACTCACCTTCTTGGGTGGGGGCTTTGTCTGGTGTTGAACAGTGAACAGTCCCTGCTGCTTTTTTGACAGCGTAAGGAATTGTTTAAAGCTGACTTTGAAGTGTGTCTACAGCTGCCATAATGAGTGCAGTGTACATACCTTAGAAATGATGCTATCTACTAAGGCATCATTATCACCTCCTGCAGGATCTCAGTAGTCAGGTACTGCTCAGGCCCCACTCAGCTTGGGTTGTGTGAACTGCTGAGATTAAAACTCGTGTTATTTAGCTGTAGGCAGAGTAAGGTTCTCACACTGCAGTTGCAGCTACATAAGAAATATTACAGAGGTGTCAATTCACTTCACAGATATTGCCTAAAGGTGAAGAATATTGGGGAACATATCTGAAGGGGTTCCTAACACTGGGAAGTACTCCATGATTTCAATGTTTCTTCTTCATGACAGAACATATTAATTGTTCCTCACTTATCCAAACTTAACATGCTGCCCATTCTCCTGTGGTTCTGAGATGTAATCTTTCCCCGTGGGAAGACAAACCCTTTCACCTGATTATTGCCAGCATAAATGTTTAATGCTTCCATCCCTCTTCAAACTCTCCCAGTATATTTTGTGAACTTTACTCCCACTTCATAATGCCCTCCTTCTTTAGTAGCCCTGCTTATTTAAATTCAGGGTGCCAAAGGAGGTATTAATCAGGGTGCTTACAAGTGCAGAATCTGCTTCCTGCCTGTCTGTAATCCATGTGAGTAATGCCAATTAGTTGTCTGCTTCCTTAAATCCTCATGCAATTTCTCATTCTTGCATTCCTGCAACAGTAGACATGGTCTTCAGTGTCAGTGGAGTCAGAGGCAGTTGGTGGTGTTTTGTTTCATTGCTCTTAGAGCTCAACAGGAAAATCATCACCTCTGAAGCACCACAGAAGTATGCTGGGGAAGAAATGCATGTTCCAGCTCTTGCATTTGTACTTTAATTTGCTAGACACAGGGATCTAACTAATTTTCTTCTGGAGTATCACTTCAGGTGTCATGAGACAAGTAGCCAATTATTTTTCAGTTTCATCAGTTTCACATTGGTGCATATGTGTAATTTGGTGCAGCTTTTTCTAGGAAAGAAGCAGGCACATGCAGGCGTCATTGTAGTCCCAGGTCTGTATGTGAAATCCCAGATTAGATTTGCAAAGAAGCCCAATTTTAAATGATTGTATTAAAATGGATCAGAAAGCCAGAGATTACTCTTTCAAAAGGGATGATGTTCACAATAATTTTTGGTGTTTTGAAAATTCAGACCTGTGTTTCTCAGCAGTATGGAAGCTGGAAAGGACGAGAGACCTGGAAATACAATGCAGGGTTGCTGTGTGATACAAACCACAGGTTAGCAGTACAGAGAGAATTACACATGGAGTACTTTTTGGGAGTTTTTTGCTTGTGCACATGTGTAATCAAGGACCCATATTCAGATTCTTATAAAACAATGTGCTTCAATAATTCAGTTATTCAGTGAATTTATAAAGCACTGTAGACATGTGAAGTTTGATAGAGTTGGTTCCACATTTCTAGAATACCAATTAAATCAACAATAATTTAAAGTAAAAATTTCATGTTTCATTCCTTTGGTCTCTTACCACCATAGATTCTAGATTGGTGGAACAGAATTTTTCTTTCATCCTGGACACTTTTTGGCTTTGATGATCTGCACTATGGGCCCCCTTCCACTTTTGGCCTTTTTTGATGTCTTTGAACAGTAGTTTGTAAAACTATCATTGCAGTAAAATCATCACCTCTGTAGACAGAAGTGTTGACTATGGAAGAGGGCTCAGCAATAGAGCTGTGAATGTAAATAACTCAGTGTTTCAGTTCATCAGCTAAGCAGTCCAAATAAAAATCCTTTTTAGAAAGGGACATATGGATTGACTCTCCTTAACTGTAGCTGCCTAAAATTTTGATATGGTGTCTCAGTGACTCACCTGCTGTCCGTCAAGGAGGAGTTGTATGTGTGAGTTAGAAGCTGGTTTGTCCCACCCTAAGCCTCCATAGGTGTCAGTGGATGTGAGTGAGGGAGAGGGGACCTGAAGCAGCCCAGACCACTGGACTGGCACTGGGTGCTCTGCAGGTGCTTGAGCTGGGTTTAAGCAAACTGCCTGACTTACCAGCAACTGCAGTAGCACACAGCTCTGAAGAACTTCTTCATACCCCTTCTTATTGTCATTTAAACCTTTCAAAAGGGAGCTTTAGTGTTTACTTTCTCAACAGCCACATTGAAGGGCTACTCTCTGAAACACATTAGAATTTGGGTGTTGGTGACCCCTCCTTGTTAGACATAAATAACCACTGTGTGGTTTATAAATTTCATGTTTTCCCCTTCTGTGCCTGCTCAGTTAAAACTCTGCACTCGGTGCAGAAGTGTCTGCCCTGCTTTAAAACATCTTTCCCCACACTGATGGTGCTCTCCTCTCCCAAAAGCTGTGTCCCCTGCAGCTCAGCAGCTGTCTGGCTCTTATACGTGATCCTCATCAGCTTCACGGCAGAGTCAGACAGTTTAATTAGCCTTTATCTTTTGCTGTGCAAGAGTGAGCCCAGGGTATGTCTGTGAGTGCCCTGAAGAAGGCTCACACAGCAATATTCATCGCCCAGGGTGTGAGCACTGCCATAAACTTCCCTGGGAACCAGGGCAGCAGGATTACAGCACACCAAGGCTACTCCAGCTCAGTATTTAGGCAGGGTCTGCTCTTTGCATCTGTGCAGACTTACTGATCTGTGTTATTAGTTTCACTCTTCTTCATATTTACTATTCCTGAAAGATGGCAGCAAAAGAGAAACCTGATAACAGTTGGCTCGTAGAGATAGTCTTTATTACAGGAGAGAGCAGGAAGGACTTGGTGCTTCCACAATCCAGATAACAGTGACTGTTTTTTCAGTCCCAGCTCAAAGAAGAAGGAAGTTTTCTGGGAAATGTGTTTACATCCATGTGGGATGCAAAGTAAACACCTTACTAACTGCATACATGTCATGCAAATTAAATGAAAACTGTTTTTCTCTGGTGACTTGGTGTAAAAGGGAATAACCAGTAGATTTAAGGTATGTGACAAAGGGGATACTTACACATCAGATATATAACTTGTTGACTTAAAAAGATTTTGTTTTTTATTAAAGAGCAGGTACCTCTAGCTCTGCATCTTACTTTATGCATATACTGCAGACAAAATTTACAGTAGAGAAAGTCCACATCTGAGCACTCAGAACTGGGACATGCCAATGAGTTTTCAGGGTGGCTTTAATTCATGCCTGTTGTGTGTGAGAGACAGAAAAAGTTCTTCACTGTAGGAGCACGTGCTGGTTTATCCATAGGACAGCAACATGTTGTGGGATGGAATCCACCCACTTACTCTTATTTTTCACACAGAGAATATGATCTAAGAACACCTTGTTTTAAGCAGCTTAACTACAGTCACTACAAAAAATTGTGTGGCAGAAGCATAAATCTGGGTCAGCCATCAGCTACCTTTGCCAAGCTGTAAACAAAGCTTTTAACTGATAAAATCTAAGGAATTTTTATTTGATGAAATTTTAGTTTTCAAAGTTGCATAATTTCACCAAATCTGGATGAATTTCCTTGGAGGTTCTAAAAAAAAAGAGCCAATCTGCTGAGCCAAGTTTGAAAACTCCACTCTGAAACAGAGTGACAAAAAAGGCTCCTTCAAGAAAGGATTGCCAAAAATGTTTTTCGAGGTGCTAGGTTTTCCCTGAGCTAACTCATGTCCAGGAATGTCAGACCATTTTGGTTGAAATTGAAGAAGTGTGTTCCATACTCATGCAAGAAATAATGGAATGCAAACAGTCAAAGTTCAGTAAAGTCGGAGCAACTGAAAAAATGGGTTTTGTAATGGGAAGTGTTGGGTAACAGGAATGATAGGCTGTTCTACCAGCTCCAACTGTAACATATTCAATCTAATGTGTTATTAATTTGAATTGAAAAATCACCCACGAGCTTCAGTGGAAATCCTGCATAGGAAATTAAGTTGGCAGCTGGCAGGGGCTCCTCGTGGGCAGCTCTGGAGTCAACAGGTCAGGTTGGTGACAGGGTGAGTGAGGTGCCATCTCCAGCAGCCCTGGAGAGCAGGACGTGACTCCTACCTGTGCACCAGGGATGTGCTGGAGGAGGCAACAACCTTTGTAGAAGATGAAATTGGGGCCACAGCAGCCAGCAGGGCCTCTGGAGGCGTTGTGGGTTAGAAGGCAGCATGGCTCCGGGCACCAGTGCTTGGCAGGGCTCTGCTTCCCCACCCTCAGCCTCTCCAGAGGGGTAATTTGGGGTGCGTGCTCTCCAACTGAATTGGCACGGTCTGCACAGGCACTGCAGGCTGTAAAACACACATACACATGGGGTGTGAGCCCAGAGAGGTTTGGGCTGTATTTTGGGAGACTCTTCAACGTGTCCAAGGTGTGGATCCTCCTCACTGCCAACCCTCCTGCACCTCAGTGCCCCTTTGCCTCACTGACAGAGCCAGTGAGGGCAGTGCTGCTGCTGATAAGGAGTATTTTTAGGCAAAACACCCCCAAGTGTATAGGAACCACAACCACAGGAAATGAGCATTGATAAAACCACCCCAAACTGTACCCTGAAAGCTCCCTGGGTTGGCTTTGCACACTGCTTGAGTCCTCCAGCTCAAGGGAGAGGCAGCCACAGCCTGTGCCAGGCACCATCCAAACCTCATGGTGGGCACAATCCAGACCCAGTCTCATTGCTGAGCTGCAGCTGGAGTCACTGATTGTGGAAAGGTGGAAAAAGGCTCTTCAGTCTCCTAAGAACCTTCTGGCAAGGGTGTGGAGCCCTGTAAAATCTGTGACCTTCTGCAAAAATGGACTGGGTGAAGGTGACCCAGGGGCACCTTCTGGGGGTGTTCAGGTATTCTGATGTCAGCGGAAAAACACTTACTTGTTGTTTCCTTCTCCTCTTTACATGACTCAGAGCTACTGAAGAATCACAGAACCATTAAAATTGGAAAAGACCTCTGAGATCATAAAGCCCAATGGTTAATCCAGCACTGCCAGGCCCACCCCCAAACTATATCCTCAAGTGCCATATCCATATGTTTTTCAAATACTTCCAGGAACGGTGATCTCACCACTTTCGTGGGCATCCTGTTCCAATGCTTGACCCAAGGTGTTGGGTCCATTAAAACTAGCAACCAAAGTTTTAACAGGTCTGAAAGCTGTTCAGAACACTGTTGGCAGTGTTGCAAGTTTCACCTGAGATGTGCTCCTGCACAGAAATCTTTCCCTCCTCCTTCTCTGCGAAACACACACTCTCTTATTTGAATCTGCCCCCTGAAATGAGGCTGCAGGGACTGTTTTCCTTGTTGACTCCTTAACCATTCGCCGGAATTGGACTCAGGGATGAGTGTTCTGCTGCCTGGGTTTTTATTAAGTTGAAACAAATTTTCTTTGGAGACAGATTTGAGTGCTGGGCAAAAGGCACTTTCACAGTTTTATCCCCCTCACTACTACAGCTTCATTTAAGCTTTTCCCTTTTCCCCATGTCTTTTACTCTCAAGTTGTTCCCATCCTTGGGAGCCAAACAGCTTGAGAGCTGAAAGAGAAGTGCTGTCAGGAGGGTGATTAAAAAAGGGATTGATGCAGCTGGGAGCCAGGGTTCAGTCACCTCCCTGGGCCCCTGTGTTAGTGTTATGTCAGACACAGTAGCTTTACCCTGCACTGCAAGTTTATGCGTTTTTTATTGTCTGATGCTGCCAGAAAATGCTGACCCCGGAGTAGCTGGGCTGTGCAAGCACTCAGTGGTGGAGGGCAGTGAGCTCTGAAAGCCGCTCACGTTCCCCCTTTAATTTGTCACTTATGGGTCATATCTTTTTTACATTTGCATTTTTGAATTAGTTCAGCTTGTCCCAATCTTCAGTTCCAGAATCCACGCTGAAAAATTCCAAACTTTACGAGTTCTTAAGAAAATTCCAAAATCCCTCACTTAATTGGCATTCGGTATGCTGAACAACTTACAGTAATGGGGAGGCTTCACATTTCTATAAGGACACCTCTTTGGGGAGAGATTAGATTTTAGGGCTCATGTGCAACATGCAACAATTGTGTCTACTTGGTCATCTCTTCAAAGAGGAAAGTGAAATTTGGCCCAAAATTCAAAATAAAAAAACCCAAAAAATTGGCATAAAAATCGCACTGATCAAAATAAAATTGTTCCTCCAACATAAATTGCATTAAATGTAAAGCCAAACTCAGCAAATGCTTGAGATCTCCCATATGGACTGAAGAACAGTTTTACATTGGAGTACAGTACACTGTTTTGGAGTGCATCTGAGACTGCTCCTGTTTTGGAAGCCTGCTCAGTTCTTGTTGGAATGGCAATTTAGGGTGTATATAGCAAAAAGCAATGTTAGCATATTTGGACCTTCAGCATAAAGGCTCTTTGTTAGAATAAATGTTTATTTTTAAAAAGAACAAAACAATCCTAACCTTTGCCAGTTTTCTATCCTTTAATCTCACGTCAGGAAATTTGGAAGACCAGCTCTCCATGGCCACATGAGTAAGGCAGGGATGTAGGAGGGTGGTTCAGTGGCTGACACATTTGGACACGAGTCCTTTAAATCTGTCATCTGTTGTCTCTGACGTCTTTGTGATGTTAGTGCATTTGAAAATCCTTCCAAACTTGCTGATATCAGAGGAAACTGGGTACCTCTTTCCCTTGGCTTGAGTTCTGTATGAAATATGAATAATGAGACTAGTGTACTCCAGGAATGACATGAATATGAGAACATGGTGAAGATCAAGGTGTTTGTTTACTCAAGTTGTATTTTTAAGGCATATTCCCATCCAAAGTACATCACAATATGAGTCAGAAAGCTTCACTTTCCTTTCATAAATGGAAACATCTTTACATATATGTTTTTCATTTCATAGATGGGAAGAAATGGGGTTTTTTTCCCTCTTTGTTAGCTGTGAGTTCTCACCATACCCTGCTGCTCCATATTGCTGTGTCAGAACAAGGCAGTTTTCTTAGGCTCCAGATCCTAATTCCTTTAACTCCTCGGAGGCATTGCTGGAGGTAAAGGTGGCTTGTAGGAGCAAATCTGTCATTAAACCAGCCCTTAATCAGAGTTAAATACCTGGTATTGCTTTCAGAGAATGGCAGGTACCAGGCTCTTGTAATGCCTCCTTAGGAACTTTCCAGCCCGGAGAGATGGAAACCAGACAAAATAGAAAGTTTGGAAAGTTGAAACTCCTGGATGGATTTTTGTTCTTCTTGGATTTGTCTCATATCACTAACTGTTGAATGATTGTGCTCAGGTGCACAAGCTTTTACCAACCAAATGTTTTGTGACTTTGGGGAAGTGGATCAGCCACGTTTGTGCAGCTGAGGGGAGGAAGCTCCACAGCCGGTGCGGCGGCGCCGGAGTGCGCGTGTCTTGAGGGGTGGGGAAGGCAGCCATCCTTAACCAAACATTTGGAACCTGCTGTTTTAGCTGGAATAGGAAAACCAGCTTGACAAGAATGAACGGCTTCGCCAGGCAACATTCAGGGGAGGTTGGTGGGATTTTAAACAAATCTCCTTAAGCAAGCATGAAAACAAGCTATTTAGCACTCATTAATGTCTCAGGTTAAACTCTTGAATAATTTGTCATGGTTAGGCTCTTTTGGTTTCGTTGGTGTTTTTCTAGTGACTAACGAGATGACAGCTACACATGCTTCTTGGTATGCCACTGTTCACAATAGGGTTTAAAGTTGTGTATTTGTTATTGATGTCATTAAAGTGATGGATTTGAGCTTGGTTTCTGAGGCAGCTGACTGGGTGGTTGGGACTAATTTCTAGCAATGGTTTTGGAGGTTGAAACCAAAGTGTGTATAAAAGGAAATGTTTCTTCTTTTAAGCAAATAATTTGAACCCAGATGAATGAAATTTAAGCAAGTGGGCATCAACTCTGAGTTAATTTTGACATAGTTGTCTGGAAATCATCACCAATTAAAATATTTTTATGAGCTCGAATGTAGTATTGTCTTTCGGTGCTTATGTAAGAGAGGAACAAACTGCTTGTTTAACCCCAGCCTTGAGACTACTGGCCAGAATATCTGCCTGAAGTCTTTGCCATATGGAGCTGGGAGGGCATGAACCTTGGCAAACCTTACACTGCAGGGGAAGGCAATTTTCCCGCCTGAAATGAAAAAAAATTCATAAATTTGAACAGATCACTTCCACCCTGAAGAAGTCGTTGTGAGTCTTGGCCATTCAAAGAGGGAAGAAGCAGCTGTGTGGCCCAGGAATCCTAGTTGAGAGTAAAAATGAATCACCTGGATTGTCATAATTAGGTTCTTTCATGTACTCCTACAGACTGAATAGCCAGGAAGATGTTCCTTCATTTGTACACACCTTTCACACCTGCACATAAAGAAAACCTTTGATCCAGTGCTTGATGGAACAATAAGATGAGTATATGCAGGATTAAAATATGTACATGATGCTAAGATGTTTTAATATCTTTTTAGACACAGCATGTGAAATAAAAATGAATACACTGTCTGATGGGGAGAAGCACTCTGCAGTTTGAATTTGGCCTTTTCATGAAAGTACCATTTTCTTCCCTGGCTTTTATGTTGCAAAGAGGGTTGAAATGTTGAAGACTTGTATAAATGCCTCTTGCTGTACTTCCAACCACAGTCTCACTTATTCAGTGAGACAGACTTTTAACATTTAAATTTTTCTTATTGGGATTCTATTGAGCTTTTTGCATTTTCTTTTCTTATGTTATTTTCCTACATATGCATATATATACATAATAGTACAGCATGTTTATGAAACAGCCTATCACCAGTTTTTGTTGTCCATTCCATGACTATCATCCTTTCATTCCTGTACAGTAGTGTGCTTCTTTTATTCAGACTCCTAACCCTGTAGATAGATGTTCAAGTATTTCAACACAAACAAAGCTGTTTATATTATATTTAACTTACAGAATCATTATAGCTTTGGTATGTATGCATGGAATTTGCCCTACTGTGAAGTGTTAACACTAGACCTTGTGCCTCACTTCAGTCTGCAAGAAAGTAGATCTGAAATTGCACTTAATTTCAGCTTCCAGTTGAGCCCATACCAAGAAAATTTCAGGGCTTAGTTGCACGATTGAGTTACATGGGATGTCTCTGTTTCCATGTCAGCTGAGCTGCAGCAGCTGCCTGGAAGGTGTTCTTGGCCCCCATGAATGTAAGTTGATTTGATTTATCTTAGCCCTCAATAAAAGAGGCTTAAGATAAGTAGAATCACTGTGCATTCACCAAGGCAGGGAGAACATGTGCAGATCTGCACCATCCAGGATCAGGACTTGGTAACCCATTCTACCCTGGGAAGTGGCTGTGTGTGTGTGTATGGTCCTGTACTGGTGACTGCAAAGCCAATTATTTTGACTTCTATTAACATTCTCCTTTAAAAATTACCTGTTGAATCCTCTTAATCTCTGAGTTTGTTGTTTGCATAAACCAAGTTTGTTAGTTCTCTCTGCAGCCTACAACAGTGTTACTCACAGGAAAGGGGGTTTTGAGGGTCTTATTTGAAACAGAAATTATTTTATTTCTCAGCCTGCTTATTTAAAGATACTTTGACAGCTATTTTAGACCCTAAATTTTACCAGTCTTTACTGCATAGATATTCTGGATACAAGAAAATAGCTTGCATTTGGTTACCTCCAGCTCCATAATTCCCACAGTATATAATATTGACTACAGAGCAACCATCCGCTGATTTAAGGCATTTTCTTTTAAATCCCCTGTGGCCTATTTTGCTTGTTGAGGAGGGTGAGGTTGCAATACTTCTCCACAGCATAGGCAATGAACAGGATCTTGAGCTCTGTGTGTGAGGGCAGACTGTGGACCTGGCTCCTGACTTCTGGTGTGAATGAGAACTCATTCAGTTGTTTCAACTCAGAGTGAGTTATTTAAACTTGCACTTCTGGATTTATAGCAACCTCTGGATTTATACCCTTAAGCTGCTATTCCTTAACAGGTTATGACCCTCCTTAGACAATGGATTTGAGAAAGTAGTGAAACAGTTTGGATTTTCCACTTAGAATTTCCACTGAGGGGACTGTTTGGGTTGGAAGCATCCTTAAAGATCATCTAGTTCCAGGCCTTCCACCGTGGCTTTCTGAATTTTGTGCAGCCCCTTTAAACAGTCAGGATTTCCAGTTTGTTAGCTCCTAATCCTCAGGGTATTTTCTCTACTCTGTGGCTGTCTAGCAAGTGGTGTCTGTCCCTGTAGTGATTTTTGGTGTCCTGAATGACATTTGGTTCTTAAATATGGGCAGTCTGTGGTTGTTTATAAATATGCGTATCCATGGGATAGCTCCCAAATTTTTACTGTGGATGAAGATGAGATGTTTGTAAAGGAGAAAAAAGAGAAGAAGGTAGCCAGCTCCTTCCTGAGCTCAGGTAGACTTTGCATTCAGGATTTCTCAAGGCCATGCCCAGTGGGAGAAGCTGACATTGGAACCTAATGCAAATAAAACAGGAAAGGCAGAGGGGGTCACAGTGGAGGCATCTGCCATAAGTGCCTCAGGGTCCACACTTCAGCTTTCCAGGGAAATTGGGAAATTTGTGAACCCTGTAGACTGGTGTGACAATAAATCTGTGCTGGGGGAAGGCACATGGCTTTGCTTTGCACATCTTTGAGCAGGAGGAATCCCAGGGGCTGGGGGACATGAGGGCTGCTTGGGTGCTCTCCTCCAGCCACGGCTGCACTGTCTGCGGAGGACAACACTCCCTGTGCTCATCAGCATCTCTCCACTCCCCAATTCCCCTCTATCAGCATCAGCCAAAACAAGCTGGCTTAGCAGAGTCCTGCTCCGAATCAGCAGTAGCTGTGGTGGAAGATGAGTGAGTGAGAGGCAGTGTGTGATACCCCTGGCAGCTGACACCGCTGCAGCCTGGAGAGGCCACGTGAACACAGCCCTGGCTGTGCTGGACTCCATTACCCCCCCAGGCTGATGGAATGTCCGAGCTGTGTGATGGATAGCAGGGGCTGTGGAGTGGACACTGACCAGGTTTCCATTAAACATCCTGCTGAGATAGACTTCTGCTTTGGGAATGGAAAGTGAGCTCCAAAAAAGTCAGTTCCCATTAGCTGAGTGCCTAAGCAAGATTTATTTTTTAAAGCGTTATTTAAAAATTTATAGAGTTTGTTAGGCAAAGAAAAATTTTAGTCTGAGTGAGCTCTACAACAGTGTCAGAAATCTCAGAAAACAGAGACTGTTCTTGGAAAAGTTGACAGTGTACTGGCCATAAACCTGGTGCTTCAAGACCTTGTTGGTCATTTCTCCCTTATGGGGGAAAAATAATTGAGATCTATTAGAGTGCAGAAAGCCTCCAGGCTGTTTTAATCTGGAATTCTGCAGCCTGACATTAATGAGAAAAACTCTTTTTTTAGCCAGTATTTGGCCACTTCATTTCTACATTACAGACAGTAATAAATTGTTAAGTTGTTTGTGAAAAATTTGGCTCGATGCATTTCTAAATGCAAGGTACCAGTGCAGTCGCTGTGAAATCCCATTTCACTGTGGCTCACAGTATTGCAATTACCTTTTCTGTTGTCTTTTGTAATTAATAGCTTCATTTTATGTCACTTCTCTATGCTGCCTATATAAATATTTCTGAAATAGAACCTCTCATATTTGCTAACCTCGTCGTTCATTAGCAGCAGTGAACACATGGGAGTAATTTGGGATGCCAGGTGTGCTGCTCTCTGTATTACTGTCCAGAACGTCCCTCCTGTTCACTCAAATTGTGTAGAAAAGCTCACATTGAAGAGAAAAAGGTGGAAATGGGGAGTTCTCTCCTGCTACTCCATATATGTTGGCCAGGATGCAACCATAAAGAGTACCTGGTACTGCCAAGCAGTAACTGATGTCTCCACATCCCCATCTCTAAAGACTTACAGTTCACAGAGAAGCAGAGAAAATTATTAAAATTGCAATTTTTGAGAAAGTAGACTTAAATGTCTAGTGCTGTCAGGGCAGTGAAAGGATCCAGCATGTTTTGAATGATCATTTTGATCACATTGATTTAAGTTCAGTCACTTCTAAGACATGGGACAGAACCTGAAGTGCTCTAGAACCTACCAATAAATTCTGAGCAGTGGTGATGGAAAGAGACTGATATCTAACAAGCCCATCATTTCAAGATTAGTTGATGAAATGTTCAATTAAATTGTTTTTTTCAGTGATGATAATTTTCTGTAGACCTCAGTACAGAACAGATAAACACTTTTCCCTGCTTGAGAGGATTCTGGCTTTCCAGAAGCATTAACGAGTACTACAAGTCATGTAGTTTGTGACAGAGTTCCAGAAGCATTCAGACAAAACTCTTTGGCAGATAGTGTGATTCCTGGTCCTGTTCAGGGCCAGGAGTTGGACCTGTGATCCTTGTGAGTCCCTTCCAACTCAGATCATTCTGTGATTCTGTGCTGTAAGAAGAAATTCTTCCCAGTGAGAGTGGTGAGGCCCTGGCACAGGCTGCCCAGAGAAGCTGTGGCTGCCCCTTTCCTGTAAGTGCCCAAGGCCAGCTTGGATGGGGCTTGGAGCAACCTGGGATAGTGGAAGGTGTCCCTGCCCATGGCAGGGTATTGGAACAAGATGGTCTTTAAGGTCCCTTCCAACCCAAACAATTCTATGATTCTCTGTCTTTAACACACTTTCTTTATGATCTGACATGGACAAGAAAGTCCAAACCTGCATATAATACCACAGGTAAGCAGGCATCCAGTTGCTCAAGCGTGGGAAAAAAACTTTAGAGGTTCCATCTTAAAGAACCAGGATGAGTGGAAATCCCCATCAAGATAAGGAACCAATGGACTGTGCCATTACACAAAAGACAGAGGGAACACTGGCATTTCCCAGAGTTTTGCCTTCAGGGCATGGCAAAAGCTAAGACTGTTATCATTTGTGGTCAGAGATCTCATTGTACTTTCACCAGCATGTTCACCTTGGGTGGTGAATGCCAGCCAGTAAAACCTTACATGGATGAGTTTTCACTGCTGCTTCATGTGATTAATACCTTTTGATCTGATTGATGAGTTCCTGATTTCCATGCAAAGTCCCCAAATCATCTGATGTGATTCATTGGTGAGGACAACAATTCTTGCTGGTGGTTTTTAAATCACGAGTGTTTGTTTTTTGTGCCAAACTAAGATTGAATTTCTTTAGATAGTCATGGTCTTGCCTATTGAGCAGGTTTCTGTGCAGGTTTGGTCTTACTTCTCTATGTCAGACTGAGAGAAAGTTCATTAAATACATTAACTCATAATACTCCAAAAGTAATGAGAAATGCTTTTGAGAGAGCTAAAATTATCTCAAGGAAGAAGGCGATATTTCATAGACTCATGGCTGTTGTTAGAATGGACCTGTTTTGGCTAAATTATTTCAAAGCAGAGCTGCATCTTGATAAACCAGGTTGCATCTTTGAACTTTCTATTAACCTGTCAGAAAGTTGAATCAATTTATAGAGGAAATCAGTGCACTTTTTGAGTGCACTTTTGCTTTTTTTTCTTTTTTCTTTTTTTTTTTTTTCTTTTGTCCTTCCTTAAAACCTCAAAACCACAATGGGTAATTCCCCCAAGATCCACTTTAGACATTTGTGGTGTGTAGTGTGAAGAGTAGGTGCAGCTGGCCAAACCCCGGCACTCTTATCCTTTCAAACATTTTCCTCCTGTTTCGGCGAATAACACAAGCTGCTGCCCTTCTCCCCACAAAACCAAAGGCCAACTGGAATAGCTGTATCAGCCTAAATCTTGCTTCTCTTGAAGTGTGAGTTTTGCCATAAACTCAGAGGAGAACTGGATCTGGCCCTTCCTGCTGGGTGAAAGCTCTGTCTCCAGTTGCCACAGCTCACTTGACAGCAATTCTTCCGCTACGGAGCCGAGAGACCTTATCAAGCATGAAAAACTGACAAATAGTGTTTAACCACAATGATCACCACAGGAAATGTTGGCCTGAAATTTCAGTTTTGTTTTGAAAACAGAGGATTTGGGGGAGAGAGAGCACTGTTAAATCCAGCTTGGATCAAAATATGTTTGTAGCTTTTTTTAGTGTGCCACAGAAAGACTATGCCGTCGCTGACATCTTCAGTGGTTCTTCGCAGTGTTGAGAGGCTCAGTCAGAGCATTTTGCTCAGATGTGGGACCTAGAAAGTCTGTGAGCTTATCAAACCAACCTTATTTGGTTGTATTAGCAAGGGATGTTTGATAATGGTCAGTACGCTTCTGTAATTTTATCAGAGCTGCAATAGCTTTGTAGTAAGGTGTGTGACTCTGGTGGACAAACAGCTGGACACCAGGCAACAGTGTACACTCACACCCAGAAATCCAACTCTGTCCTGGGGAGGAGTGGGCAGCAGGTGAGGGAGAGGATTCTTATTCTCTACTCTTCTCTTGTGAGACACAGCCTGGGATACTGCATCCAGCTCTGGGATGCACATCACGAGAAGGGCACGGACATGTTAAGGGCACTCAGAGGGTTGGAGCACATCTGCTATGAGGACAGGATGGGTTGTTCATCCTGGAGAAGAGAAGGCTCCAGGGAGATTTCACTGCAACCTAGCATTTAAAGAGGGGTTGTAAAAAAGAGGGAGAGGGACTATTTTACACAAGCACAGAGTAATAAGGGAGAGTGGTTTTAAAGTGAAAGAGAGGACATGTGGATTGCATGTTAGGAAGAAATTCTTTACTCAGAAGGTAGTGAGACATGGACACAGGTGGCCCAGAGAAGCTGTGGCTTCCCCATCCCTGGAGGTGTTCAAGACCAGGCTGGATGAGACTTGGAGTAACCTGGCCTAGTGGAAGGTGTCCCACCCATGGCGGGGGGGTTGGAACTGGGTGATTTTTAAGGTCCCTTCCAACTCAAAACGTCCTGTGATTCTGTGACTCCATGGCTAGGAAGGGATTTTTCATTACCATGTTCCCCAGAGCTTACAACACAAAGGGATAAAACATGGCAGAGAAAGCAGATAGGAGCCTGCCCTACATATGGCACTGTCAAGAGCTGAGACAAAACCTCTGCCCCACAGCAGAGCATCCTCTGCCCATCCCGCCTGCAGAAACCCGAGGCAGTTGCAGGCGCCGAGCCGAAGAACTGAGAAATGGATTTTACTATTTACATTACCATAATTTATCTGTAGCATAATGTTGAAATTGCCACCAGAAAAAGATTAGAACCATGTTTCCTGCTGGGTTTCCTCGCTGCTCAGGCCACACACATGCAGCGTGTGCCATTAACCGTTGCAGAGCTCCCGTGCCTGGCACAGGAAGGTGCTTGTGCAGTGGCCTCCAGCAGTAGCAAGATTTACAAACCATCAAGAAAACAACCTCCTGCACCATTCAGTCATGCCCCGTGGTTAGCTGCTGATATTTACCTGATTTCTGCTCTGTTCTCATTGCCCTGGTTGATTATTTCTTTGCACTTACCTTTTTGATCTGAAGCAATCAGCATTTTACACTATGAAAAACCCTGAAATCCAGTGAAAAACGTGTTCCCCTTGTTCCCCTTCCCTCACCCCCCTTGCTGCCTGGAATTGTGTCTTTCTGACACCATAGATGGATTGGCACAGTAAAAGTATGTGTGTGCTTTCTTCTGATTTAATTGGATTTGCTTGTCTGAAATGTAGTATGTTTGCTAATTCCATAAACGAGCTACTGTAACTAAAATCAGACACAGTTGCCCAAAAGGAAAAAAAAAAAAAAACCAACAACCAAAAAACAACAGATTGCATTTTAGTCCAAAAGGGATATTTCCATGCTTTAAGGGTGGTCTCCGTTCTTGCTTTAAAATGTTCTTTAATCACTATGTGTCTTGGTTAACATCCCTGTTTTTACAGTATTCCTGTGGTTTACATTCAGAATTGGATAGGTGGTGTTTTAATACACATTTTATTGTTTCGAGTCAAAGCAGTTTCATTTTCCCTGGAATCTTTACCTACTGTTGACTGAAAGATTGGAAGTTTTATACTGTGATCTCACTAGCTGAGGGAAAAGATCTGCATCCCAGGGTGGCTCTGAAAAAAACATTCTCAGAAAACTCTCTGCATTGTGCTTGCAGCGCAACCTAACACTGAAATGTAAAGCCATATTTCCATTTCCTTGTACTTAGTGTGAGGCACCCAATTGTACTTATGTCCTGTGCTATTTCAGGGTCAAATGTGGGAGGTAAAAAAATTGTGCAGGAAACCTCAGCAAGGGGAGAAATTTCCCTCCATAGAGATTTGGTTGATTTTTTGCTGTGTTCTGGAGGCCTCAGTCACATTTTTGCTGTCTACCAACCAAAGGAATTCATGCAGCAGTCAGATGCAAGCCTTATGCAACACGACAGGTGCTAATCTTCCAGGAAATTCATCCTACATCCCACCCATTAAGGGAATTTTATGTAAAAATGGTTTAATGTCTCTTTAAAGGTGTCAGCAAGCATCTGAGGACCACACAGCTTGGGCTCCACTGCAAGTAATGGAGTGAAATTGTCTGCATAATTATTTTGGTTGGATTGAGAATCTGCAGCCCTCTCTTGCTGCAGGAAATAAACCTCTGTTAAAACCATATGGCAGAATTCTCAGAAGAGACGTGAGTACAGGGCCACTTCTCTTTCACATCTCTAGGCAGAGCTGGAGAAAGTTGTTATGTTTGTGCATAATTAATCCTTCTTTTTCCTTGTGAGCGGACACAAAAGTGTCATTTTTAGCACATGTGAGGGTGCTGGTGTGTTTGTTTGCATACACACACACATGTGCTCTCGCTTTCAGTGTAGTGAAGTAGCACGAATTGGGGCTGCCTCGGAACAAACTTAGAGCCATGGAAGGAATGTACCGTCATGTGTACACAGCAAACCGGCTTAACTGAGAAACGCCGCCAGAATGAGTTATGCTGAAATTTGGGATAGGCAACAGGACTTTGAGAGACCACAACCAATGGAAAGGATGTTACCTGGCTTTAAAGGAAGCCACTTAATGCACATGCAAAGGGAAATGCAAAGGGCAGATTTTAATTACAGTGCAGCTTGGAGCACAAGCCTTGTGAGGAGGGCTGACGGAGCTGGGAAAGGGGCTCAGCCTGGAGAAAAGGAGGCTCAGGAGGGACCTTTTTTCTCTCTACAACCTCCTGACAGGAGGGTGCAGCCAGCTGGGGGTCAGTCTTTTCACCCAGGCAACCAGAGACAGGACAAGAGGACATGGTCTTAAGTTGTGCCAGGGGAGGCTTAGGCTGGACATTAGGAAGAAGTTCTTCACAGAACAGGTGACTGGGCATTGGAATGGGATGCCCAGGGTGGTGATGGAGTCACCGT
The DNA here is from genome assembly GCF_017590055.1 of Onychostruthus taczanowskii. Lineage (NCBI taxonomy): Eukaryota > Metazoa > Chordata > Aves > Passeriformes > Passeridae > Onychostruthus > Onychostruthus taczanowskii. The sequence continues at coordinate 533,067 of NW_024506994.1, read as the reverse complement.
CACCCGAGGTATTTAAGGATAGACTGGATGTGGATCTTTGTGTCATGGTCTGGTTGACAAGGTGGTGCTAGGTCATAGTTTGGACTTGATGATCTCAAAGGTCTTTTCCAACTGAGTTGATTCTGTGATTCTGTAAATGCCAAGGTGTGAAAATACCAGAGTATGGTAGAGTTTAGCTGTCTTAACTGTCAAGTGAAGAAGCCGTGATCTTCACTTTAAATTCACCAGCAATGGTGTGCATCTATTTATTTTAGTGAGGATTTATACCCCAATCAACAAGAAAGCAAGAAATATAATGAATATGTTAACAAGCAGTAATACCAGCCATTCTCAAATGCATGTCAAGAAATTTTATCACAGAAAAGCAAAACAGGATAAACCACTTTTCAGTCTCAAATCCAAGTGATGTGCTGGAAGCAAATTAACCTCACACCTGATGAGAGAGTGAGGGTAGGTGATGGATGTCCTGTCTAAATGATGCCATGAAATATCAGCATCATGGAGAAGGGAGTGTATATTACAAGACATATAATTTTAAACCAGTATCATGTCAGAAATGCTGCCTGTTACTGGGAGTTAGACTTGACAACAAATACCCTTAGCAGTAGTCTGCCCATCCAAATCCATCAGGCATGGAAACTGGGTTCATTCCTAGTCTAATGTTGGTCCTTTGATGAAAGGGGATTGTTAGCACATGGAATCTTTTGTCAAGGAAGGAATAACTTATTTTGATTTCAAAACTGGCCAAGGGTGGGGACAATGACAACCAAACTCCCTTGTGCTGCTAAAAGGAGAATAATCCCATGGCCCTTGTGGGAAGCTGGAGTGAAAGGACAAGGAATGATCCATCCTACCTGGAGAAGAGTTAAAAGCCAGATTTCTTCCTTTTTCATAGTGCTGAGCTCTCTGCAGACTTTTAGTGAAAAAATCACTTTCTTTTTTTAAGCTTTGACTTCCTCAGAGTTTGTGTTGAAGCTGGAAAAAGTTTTCCATCCCTCTTTTCTGTTGTTGCCTTTTTACTTCATTTAAATTGGTTAAGACAGATGAATTTTGCTTATTAAAAAAAACAAGGCAAGGCACCAGTAGAAGATATCCAATTTCTTCAACATCACCAGGGTTGCTCATTTTACTTTTCTTGGACAAAAAGGGAAGAACACTTTGCGTTCTATTTTCCGTCATTCTTTGATGGAATTAAATCAGGGTTGTACTTACAGAAGAAGGAAACACTCCTATGTAAGTGTTGTCCTCTAATCCATGGAGCCAATGGCTGGAGTGTGCCTTATTTTCTTTGTGTAAAAAAAGCAAATACTGGGGCTAAAAGGTAGACTAGAGAGCTCATACCTAAATTCCATAACTGAGGGATCAAGTTTTGGTCCTGCAGAGACAGAACTGTAACCATTACAGTGGAAGCAGCTATATTATTCCTTAAAATGAGTCATATGACATTAAAATCAAAGCAAATACTAAAATTTGAATCTGTACAAGCTGTAAAGTCTTTAAGGCCAGGCTGTCTCCCACTGAAGATGGTGGCAAAGCCTCTGTTCATGGCTCTGGCAGATGGCTTGGGCCCCAGACAATCCCATTTTTCCAATTGTAGGGTCATACATTTTTATCCTCTGAATTAAATAAGGATTTGCCACCCGCACAATAAAACCCAAAGAAAGAAACTTGCTTTAAATAGAACGAGCTATTGAGGTGATATTAATAGCACGGGGATAATGAGTATTTCCAGAATTTAAGTACTTCAATGTTATTTCTGCCTGATTTAGTAGAGCAGAATAAAATATCCTTGCCACTCTTGCATTGCAGGGATGGTTTCCACTGGTGCTCAGTAGCGGGTGTCCAAACTGAATGACGCACCAAAATATTAATAAAATAGAAATTATTCAAAACACCTGCCGGTAATGATCCAATATATTCTAACATCTTTCCAAGCTGGAAGCAGGCATATATATATATATATATATATACACACACACATACAGCTGTATGTGTGTGCTTGTGTACATCTTTGAAAGCCATCAACTCCACATCTAGGGTTTTTTTATAACTAGGCATTTACAGCTTGTAGGTCTTGGATTTTTTTTTTTTTTTTTTTTTTTTTCCCCCAGTGGATTGCACCCACAGCGTCATAGAATCACAGAACAGTTTGGGCTGGAAGGGAAGTTAAAGATCACCTCATTCCAAGCCCCTTACATGGGCAGGGGCAGCTTCCACCAGACCAGGTTGCTCCAAGTCCTGTCCAACATGGCCTTGGACACTTCAGGGATGGGCAGCCACAGCTTCTCTGGGCCAGGGCCTCACTATCCTCACAGGAAAGAATTTCTCCCTAAAATATAATTTAACTCTTTCAGTTTAAAACCATCTCCCCATGTCCTATCACTCCAGGATCTTCTCTAAAGTCCCTTTTCAGTCATGCCCAAGCAGAATCCTGTTTATCAGTGAAAAAATGAAGCAGTTACAGCAGGGTAAAAGTACAGCCTATGAACTATAATCTACTTTAAAAAATCCAGTTGAGGATTGTGCAGGTCAGGGGCCTGGTGACAAGTCAATGGTTTCCATGTCTCGTATGCTGTATCCTGTTTGGTGACCGAAAGTAAAACCCTCTGAGTTCTCCTGGTGTGTGGGCAAGGAAGATTCGTGAATTCATAAATAAACCCCAGGTCCTTTCTGGACTGATCTCCTTTGACATGCTTTGAGGAGACCCCCACTTTCTACTCAATCTGATATGGCTGGAAGCGGTAGCAGAGGTATTTGGGGTTTCTTTGGGATGAGCTCCTGAGGAGCTCCCTGCGGGAGCAGCCGGAGGGCACATCGTTCCTGCAGTAGCTGCAGCCTTTCCCAGCTTTTCCCGGCGCTCATCCGCGCCGTTCTCCGCTCTGTGAATGGCATCACCCGCTGCTTGTGTTGGCCACGCTCCAGCTCCGCCTGACGGGCGCATCCCCCGCCGCCCGCATTCCTGGGGATTTGTTACCTTCTGCTGGCCAAACGCGCAGGCAGCCGGCGCAGGGGGCGAGATTTATTCTCCACGACTCTGTTTTCCTATTGTTTTTAAGTTCATGGGAGGCTCCCCGTCACTAAACAAACTTTAACAACTGTCGGCAGAAGGGTCAGCCCCCTGCCAGAGCCCTTCACAAAAATCTCACATTCCTCGCAGCCAAATGCGGTTTTGTCACTCCCCTCCCTCCCCTCTGTCCCCCCTGGGGCTTTTGTAGGAGGCATCAGCCCTGAGCAGGTTGAACACCTGGCTGAGGCACTGAATTAGCAACCTGCAGAGCCCGTAAGGACAGGCTTAACTTTGGCCTGAAACGTGCATCTCATGATTTTTGGGCATGGTGCTAATAAACAGCTGGTCTGGGGTGATGCAGCCGTTCTTAGGGCTCAGGGGGTTGGTGCGAGATGAATGTATGCAGGGATGGAGTTTCTGGAGCAAGGTTGAGAGTTGGGTTTGTGTTACTCACAGCAGAAAGGAACTTTTCTTTCCTTTCCACCAAAAAAACACACCCCAAAATCCCAACAGAGCTAATTATGAATTAAACACTTTCAGGAAGAAATAATGTAAATAATGAGGCTGTCTTGTTGGAAAATCCTAGGATTTATAGTCCACTCCATAGAGGAGTTCCCTACACTCTCATAGAAGACATAGCTTGTCCAAAACCTTTGCTCCTAGTTTAGTGTTTGGGATTTTTCCCGAAGAAATTTGTCATTTTGGTGTCTCTTGTTCTTCACACTGTCATGGAGAGAAGTTTTAACAAGAGAATGGCCAGGGGTACTCTTTGTGGGAACATCTCTCTTTGAGTAACCAGCAGACACACAGATAAGAAAACAAAAACCAAAACCAATAATGAATTAGGATCTGGACCTTCCCTAGGAGTTGCAGGAATACTCTCAAGAATTGGGTGCGAAATTCTAGTTTTAGTTGTTGTGTGTTGCTCAAAAACTACTGGACACTCAGAGTCCTGCTTTCTAAATTAATGGTGAGGTCAATCTTGTAATATCCACTGTGAGGCAAAGAAATGATAATTATCCTGAAGTTGGAGTTGTAAGAAACCCTGGAACAGAGGGTTTAAGACCAGCATTTCCAAACCCTCACAGGTTCTCTGCAGTCAGGAATAGCTGAGCAGACATTGCCTGCGTTTTGCTCTGCCCTTTCATAGCAGCTCAAGGTCCTGAGCTCTTTGCAGCATCAGGCCCTCAGTTAGCAGGAGCTGCTGACTGCATGGACTCATGTTCCAAGTATTGTGTACGTGACTTCACCAAGCACAGACAATCACTCAGCCCCAGAACAGTAGGGCTAAAAAGAAACCTCAGGCGGCCTAGTCCCTTTTTCCTCAGAGGAAGTATTAGATATACTTAGATCATCACTGACTTCTGTCCAAATTTTTAAATCCTCCAGTACTGAGCCTTCCACTTACTTACCAAGTCTGGAGTTTGTGGTGGTTTTTTTCCCCTTTATACTTAAAAAGGAATTTGCTAATACTGTACATTAATCTCTTAAATCTCCTCTACCTCAGCTGAAGGCAGCTTTTTCTTGTGCTTGTTCTCAGCTGACACAGAGATCAATCGATTACCATTTTCTGTAGAAAACATTTTACTCTTATCATGTCCTTTCCTGCTCGTCTCTTTTCTAGACTAAACAAATGTATTTCCTTCAACTTTTCCATGTTGCTCATGCTTTCTGAATCTGTTATCGCTCCTGTTGCTCTTCTCTGGATTCTCTCTCATCTGTCTGCATCTTTCTTAGAGGGTGGTGTCCCACACTGGATAAAGCAGTCCAGCTGATGTCTCACCACTTCTGAGCAGCCTGTAATAGATACCTTCTATGTCTTGTATGCAACATGACCATTAATCTTTCCCAGAAATGCATTTACTTCATTTAAAAAAAAAAAAAAAAAAAAAAAAAGGAACAGAATGCCATTATTGACTCATATTCAACTTGCAACTCCCTGCCACCCCCAGATCTCCTCTGCAGGGCTGCTGGTTAATAGGTTTGTCATTGTGGTGCATTTGGCTTCTTGCTCCAAAGTGTAACACAAAGCACTTAACTTTTACTGCACGTCATCTTACTTATGACATGTCAAACACAATTTCTCTTCCTTGCTAAGTTCATTCTGAATTCTGATCTATTTCTCCAAGTCTGAAGACTCCACCTTACTGGAAGTCATCTAAAGATTTTCTAATTGTGCTTTCTACTGCATGATCCAAGTTATTAAAGGAAGTATCAGCTATTAATTGGCTGAAGATGCATAAAACACCTTCCATTTCAATATCAGTAGTGATAGTCAGTGGGCAACTTTCTCACACCCAATCCCCATTCATTCATCCTCTATGGTTGTGTTTTATCTTTTATGTCATAGAATCATAGAATGGTTCTGGTTCAACAGGACCTTAAAAACCATTTAAAATCTCATTCCAACAGCTTCTGTCTCTGTGGGCAGAAACCCATTCCACTAGACCAGATTGCTCCAAGCCCCATCCAACTTGGTTTTGAACACTTCCAGGGTTGGGGCAGCCACAGCTTCTCTGGGCAACCTTTTCTAGTATCTCACCACCCTCACAGTAAAGAATTTCTTCTTAATATCTAATCTAAGCCTACCCTTTTTCTTTCTCTCAAAGACCTGAAAGCAGAAGTTAATCCATCTCAGCCTCCACCTAAGCCAGAAATGCCCCTGCTGGCATTGGCAGGGAGAGGTGAAGCATAACAAGGGTTAAAAACTGCGACTCACCTGCAGGATTGTTGGCAACATCTTCGGGCCAATGTTTCTTCTCTTAAGCCCGGCTGCAGTGTTTATGTGCTGCTTAAGGCTCTCCTTCCTCAGAACTTGCACATCATGTAGGTGCTTGTGCAAGAGCTCTGAGTACACAGAAAGTTGAATGCCTCATGTAGCATAAAAGCTGCCCCATGAACCCACTCACTGCCAGCAGCACCAGTACACATTTGAGAGTAAAAATAAGAGCAAAGAATAGTGTTAAGCATAATTTTTGTTGGGAAACCACCAATTCCTTATACCTTTCAGGAGGAAGAAAGGGAGGCATCCATCAAACTGTCATTACAAATTTGATGCCACAAACCTAAGCTCATGGGGCCGCCAGGAATCTGTAAACCTTTTAAAGGATACGCCTGTTTTTGACATTCAAAATAAAAAATCTTTATAGATTTTTGTGGAAACACCGATCGGCCAGCAGCTAAATGACATTTTTCAGCAGTCAGACAGACTCCACACAAACTGAATAGATGTCCAGTTTTAGAAGGACAGGTAATTACTTTCTGTGCTATGCCCAGGAACAGAAAATACTTGGCCTGTTTTACTTACTGAGTAGGAAAAGATGTTTGAGGGTGGTTGGTTGGGTGGTTGTTTTTTTTTTTTTTTCCTAAAGGCTGCTACATCCTGGCTTCTGCCTCCATATAGCCTGAGTGTAGGTGCCCTTTATATAACAATAACTTGATACTACTCAAAATACTTGGCGCTGCAAGCAGGGGAGTGGAATGCAGTAAGAACACTTTAGCAGGTCTGAGGGTGAGTAAACTCCAGTAGTTTTGGAAGGAGAGGACAGAGTTTTCAGTGTATGTCTCTCCCTTACTTGGCATTTGCCGACAATAAGAACACAAGGATTAACATAGCAGACTCCGTTTATTACACTTGGGTGGATAAAGCAATTATCTGTCTATCACGGCTGTAGTAAATTGTGCAACAGCATTAACATGGGTGGATACGTGGATAAATGCTACTCTGCCACAGAGGGTGCTGATACACAAGATAATCCTTCAAGCTGAACTTGTAAAGACTGTTTTCTTTCAGAGTTTAGATCATGTTACCCACCAGTATAGATTGAAACAGCATCTCTTTTTCTTTTTAACCACATTTTCAGGTTTCTTTAGCCATCTGAATTGTATTAGCAAGGTTATTTTAGAAATATCCCTCTTTACTCAAGTTTAAACTGTCTGCTTAGAACCTGCTGCATGGATATAAACACAGTAGTTTTCTAACACAGCAAAACAATCTGTTGAAAGATAGCAAACACACACACATCCATCCATTATTGCTTAACTGTTGTGTCTTCCATGCCTGAATTCCCTCTGTAACCGCAGCGATCAGTGTGTACTGCGCTCCTGGTTTTGGGGGTGTAAAACAAAACCAGAAATGAAAATGCACCTATTGATGTCTAGAGAGCAGTGCAGCATCTGAGAGCTCTACACTAGATTTAAACTAAGCGCCTTAAGTCTGGTTTAATGGCTTTGTTTACATCATCCCCCCCCCTCCCCTTCTTATTCTTTTAAAGTAATCAGGTTTCACAAGCCTTAAGAAAACCATCCCCTCCTGCCAGCTGGAGGGAAGCCAGTTCAAGGAGATTTTTTTTCTCTCCCCCTCCTTTACCCCCTTCTTCACTATGATCTTTACTGCCTGGTGCTGCAGCAAACAAGCAGCAGAAATTGGTGAGATATTTGCAGGATAGCTACCTTCTTGGCAGGGGGTGGGGGAAACTTTACTCCTCAAAGATTTTGATGCGTTCATGAGGATGATAAATCAGAATGAGGAGCCCTTGAGCTTTTTGGGACTGCCCTTGTTTTCCCTCATCCCTGCTTCTGATGAAGAAGTGGGAGGAGGAGGGGGAGAGTGTAACAGATACCAGCATGCAAAGGGAGCTAAGGCAGCGACCGAGACTTGCGTGACAGTCTCTGTTTATATGAGTTGTCTTTAATGTCTACAAGTGGCCATACCAGCAATGTTTAGCTGGTTTCCTGGCTCACGTGAACACAGATTCCTTTATGTTCTTCAAGGATGCATAAAGGTGAAGGCAGGGCATTGTGGAGCAAGGGGGTCCCACCTGCTCCTTCTCTGGCCTGGCCTGTTTGGGCTGATGATCCTATGATATGTTGCTTAAATTTGAACAAGCTTCAAAGTCCAAATCAGAATTAGAAAGTTTTTCAAAAAGAAAAGAGAAAGGAACAACCCCACCACTGCAGCAGGAGCAGACCTGGCTCATCCACCTGGAGTACAGAGCCAGAGCAGAGGGCTGCACGAGTCCTGTAGCTCTGGATGAGTTGGAGGGTAGGAGGGAACTGGTGCAAAAGCAAGCCCACTCGAGCCCTTTCCTGCTCAGCCTGTCCTTTTTCTCAAAGCACCGTTTTGGTTTCATTTGTTAAATCTTTGTATTTTGCTGCTTTAACACACCCTTCCCTTTGCAGTTCCTGACCAGCTCAGCCCCTGCCACCTGCCCCCATCAGTCCCTCAGCTGCCACAGGAGCAGCCTGGAGCCCTGCTCTAAGGAGGCATTTTTCACCTCTCTGTATAGAGCAATTCTGTGAGCAGGAGGCTCCTTTGCAGCTGTTGCAGTTCACTGAAAACCCCCAGCCTCTGGGTTTACCTTTCAGCTGGGTCCATGCTCTTCACAACCCCCAGCTGAAGTTTAGAAAGCATTTTGTATCCTCAAAAGCTTTAGAGTCACTCCCACAGGTACAAAGGAACACAGGTTACACCCCCATGGGTCATTTCTTCTCACCCTTCTGCCTCTTCCTCCCGCCAACCTACCCTTTTTGTCCTGGTGGGATGAGCTGAGAGGCCATTTCCTTTGCCCCCAGCAAATCAGTGGGGAGATGACCATTGACACCAGAGATGCTCCACAGGCTTGTCCTCAGTGCTGAGGTTCCAACCTCCCTCTGCCTCTGCTCACCCAGGGTAGGAACCACAGCTCTGGGAAGATGGAAATGTCCTTGGTTCCCCCAGGATCTGGATCTGGCCTTTTTGGACCCATACCAGCAGCCTGCAGAGCAGGGGTCAGGGAGGAGGGGTTCATTAGGATTTTGGCAAATGGATACACATTAGATCTGTTTCACAGGAACTGAGCCCCTCCACAGTGTGCATTCATCTGTCTTTGTTATTTCCTTTGCCGTAGTTTCAGGTACAGGCCTTAGCTGCTTTGGGTAAAAATATGCCCATTTTAAGAACAAAAAGAGACAGGGGCTTGTTTTCTGCCTGTGCCTGAGTGACTCCTGTTGGCACGAACAGGGCTCTGTGTACTGTCAGAAGACTAAACTCCCAGTCTAATGCAAACTGGTGCCCTTAGCTATTTAAAAAACAAACTTTTTTTTTTTCTTCATTGAGTGAATTAACTACAGTTACTGCACCTATGTAGCTCCTTGTTTTACGAACTATAAGAACCTTTCCTATGCACAGCCTATGGCCTAATTATGTAATTATGTCTCTTGGGTGGATTATATTTTTCTTCTCATAATTGTATCTTTACCTAAGAGACTGGAAGGGTTCCAAGCTTTCTCCTTTCCTGGGCAAAAATTGTTTGGCTCTTGTGTTTTGGGGGTTTTTCCGTGAACTTTGGATTGGGTGCATTCAGTAGGATTGGGTGGGGAGAAACCAGCCCAATGACAATTTGTCACAAGACGAGAGACACAAGAGGGACCCTCACAACTTTCTTCAGAGGTTTTTTCCTTGCAAAGAGCTAATGTGCATCTTCTGGGCTTCTGGCTCCCTTATTTTTACCTCTACCGCATAGATTGACACTGCTTTGGAGTGACACCTTGCTGCAATAAAGTATTGTCTGAAATTTGTAACACAACAGTGAATATTTTTGCTTCATGGTGAATGCTCAGCATTATTCAGTCCCTGCAAAACAGCTGTTAGGAAGCCTTAGGCTCAGGTCTCAATTCCTTTGCTGTGGCATAAATGTGAGTCCCTTGACTTCAGCTTTATCAGCCTGTAGCTGAATTCAGTCAAGCCCATATCAGTACTTTCCAGTTACCCCTGTTCCACAAAACCAAACAGGTTGAAATACAGGTAGACCTGCAGAGAGAATTTAAGGAGAATTTGTGGTGAAATTCAGAGGACAGGTAGCTTGTCTTTTTTGTGGTGTGAAATTGTCTTCTACGATGTGTATGCAGAAGAGTAGACACTACAAAGTACAGTGGAATACTGCTGGTGTTCCAGGGTTAAAAGAGAAAAAATCAGAGGGCCTGTCTCAAAGACATGTAGGGTTAGTAGGAAAAAATGTGCCTACTCTTTACCTTTTTAAAGCACTTCACCTTTGGAGAACAGTGGGAATAATCAAAACTTGGGTTCTTGATCTCTGTTGCATTTCTCTTGGAGTCAAGAGACAGAGGTGCACAGACTACTAATTCACAGGTCATGAACCAGGTGATTCTTCTACTTTCTGCCACCCCTTAACCTGAAGAAAAGTCCCTTTTCCTGTTGCTTCTCTGAACCCAGAACTGTAGAAATCCTTGGTTACTAGCCCTGGAGTTCAAAGAATTTTTGTCTACCTTTTCCAGCTGTAGTCGCTCCATGGAATGACTCCAAACTTCACTATCTGGTGCTGAGTGCATTCCTGACATAGAGCTAATAGTAGCCATGGTGGCATTTCACAATGGGTCATCACCCTCCATTCTGCTTGGGATGTCCCAGAAAATGTGTCTCCAGCAGGTGACAGCCCAGGCTCTTACTGCCATGACCTTTCTGCCATCCCTTGGCTCTTTTATGGAGACACCTGACTCTCACAATACTTCTTGTTAAGGCAAAAGCAGAAGAAGATAGAACTGGGTAATGACTGAAAATAGCTAGCCCAGTGGAGAGTGATAAAAGCATCTGCTGAAAATCTGGTAACCAGATCTCCTGGGTACCAGGGAAAAAAAAAAAACCCACACAAAAAAGCTGGTGGGTGGTGTACACGGTACAAAGAAAGGGAGTCCCTGAGTGTCAGCATCTGGCAAAGCCACGTGTAGCATAATCTGATTAGTTTTCAGTTCCACACCCACAAGCTGAAAGATAAAAACGCACACCCCTCCTCCCTGAGGAGGTAAAAATCTTCAAGCATCAACACCACATTTACATTCTGCAAGTCAGCCTCTTGCACAGACCGATTTACATCTTGCCTCCTCCAGCAGAGTGGTGGAAGTTCAGTGATGAGAGACGAGCTCACGTCCCTTTCCAGTTACCACATCCAGCAGACCCGAGATTGCCTTGCTTTGATCTGGAAGACAGTCCGTTGCTTATTTTAAACTGAAATGATTAAGCTGGAGATGAAGACTCCTCACATCTTCTGCCATGCCTGGGATGTGATAATTGAACATCATCTTCCATGGGCCACACGAACATGTTCTGAGGCTGGGCTGGGCTGGCGAGCAGAAGCAGCAGCACAGGCACTGACTGGCTGGCTGCAGTTTTCACTGACCTTATAGCACTCTCAGTACTGGTTTGAGTCATGTAAAATGGACAAAATTGGCCGTGGAGAGGAATAATGACAATGTTTCTGTCTCCAGAAATTTATACTCAGGTTGGTGTTTGGCTTGAAACAGCTGAGTAGTGATGAAAGACCAGAATATTTCTTGTTATTTTGGAGCAAACACTGGATTTCTGATATCCAGGGTGTTTTGTACTGTGCCAGCAGACAAATCAGAACAGCTTGTTTAGCTCTTGAGTATGAACTCTCAGTTTTTCTCATCTCTTTTCCTTCTCCTCACTGGTGACCTGATCTTTTCCAGTGGCCGCTGGGTCCCATCCTTAATCAAAGACTCATGGGTCAGCTTCCATTTATTTTTGATGATATTTCACATCCAAGACTGCTTAAGTCCACAAGCATTTTTTCCCCTCCAAGCCCAATCCATTCTACAAATTCATCTTTGCAACAGAGCAACAGGCACTAAATGAAGTGTTGCAGGCATTGGGGTAGCTGTAACACTATTTTATTCTATTCTTCACATAGCTTTTATATTGCTTTTTGATGTACTCACTGCTGCAGCAGATCATGGATTCTCCCTCAGCTATCCACACTTGCTACCCTAATCTTTTTTCCTGAAATAAAATTACGCCTCACTACTGAGACCAAGGAATACAGCTTTTCTTAGCACACTCCCCTGGGATCAGGAATTTCTCTGTCAACGGACACATATATCAATGAGAGATGAAAAGCAGCTTGTGGAATGAGTTTTAAACATGTATCACATATTTCATTCCTGCTGCTTATGTGCTACTCAGAAGGTCTTTTTAGAGTGTTTTCAGCCCATACCTCATGGCTCCTCCATACTCAACAGGACTTTTTTTTTTCCTGCACAGAAATCAAGGCAGGACATTTATTTAAATTGCCCACACGCCTTTGTGAGCACCTCCTGAATACAAAGGTTTTGTTGAGTTTCCTGCTTGCTTTCAGTGTGAGCACGTCCCAGCCTTTATCAAAGCAGAGTAACCCATAATGTGCAAAGATGCAATGTCATCTTGTCTCCCTGGGATATTTCATTCAGGGACTGTGGCTCCTTCTGTGGATCCCTTTGTCACAACATGACTCCGTGTTACAACCCTAAATTTTAATGTCCAGAAGGGGAAGGCAAGTCTGCCTTTGGCCCCTTGCTGGTTTCTGGGGACTTGCAGTTCCATTGATGCCTGGGGTCTTCCAGATGTGCATAGAGCTCTCTCTTCCCTACTTTTTTTTTTTTTCCTTTTTTTTTGGGGCGGGTGGGGGGGAAGTGGCAACACCCAAACCCACACATCTATACATCATTTCAATTCAACCAGATGTGGAAATCTTTTTTCTTCTTCCTGTATGCTCCTTCTTTTTTTCCCTCTCTTCTTTTATTTTTTTTTTCCCCTGCCTATCCTAAAGTGCTCTGTTATCCAGATCTCTGCTATAATACACATAATTAAATATAAACTCTCTTCTAACAAAGCTATGTATGACCAAACAAAATGTGATGAAAACAAGGTTGAGGGTTATCTGGCACAGGTTATTGCAGGAGTGGTGGTGACCTGTGTAATAAGTTATTTATTGAGTTACCTGAGGACAATTGAAAGATTATGCACCAGTTTGTTAGTGGTTCTTTAGTTAAAAGGTCACTACATGAATATAGCACAGGGGTTTTTTTCTACAGAAGTTCTAAATAAAATTCACTTTGGGAGTGAATTCATTCACAGCTAAAATGAGCTCTCATGTGTGAGACCAGAGATGGACTGATCACATTTGTCTTACTTTGAAACCTCTTGAATTTTATAAAATCTCAGAATGATTTAGGTTGAAAGAGGACTTAAAGTTCATCTCATTCCAAACCCCTGCCATGGGCAGGGACACCTTCCACCATCCCAGGTTGCTGAATTTGCCAAAGCATGATCAAGAATGAGCAGAAGAGAAAAAGGAAGGGGAAGGAGATATCTTTAGAAAACATAGTGGAAAATATGACTAGCGAAAGGAAAAGAAAATGCATAAAAATTGTGGAGGAAAAGAAGAGGGAGAAATCCCAAGAGATTGGATGTGTATTTGAAAGTAATTTCTTCAGATTTAGCAGCACCGAACTTGCACAAATCTTTGTTTAAATGGATTGAGAATATAATGCTGAAGAATAGAGCTTGGATGTGACCCTGTTAATTAAGCTGCTATTATGGAGTTTTTACAAGCCCAAAAATCATTCCCTATTTAAAATGATTGATACTTTCTGAAGAGAGGAGTAGGCACCCATGGCAGCTCTAACATGGAGAAGCACTTTCTCCCTAAGGAGAAGGCTCCCGCCTACTCCATGCTTTTAGACTGAGTCATTATGGGGGAGAAAATACAGACTTCAAAGTACCAAATTATGGGTCAACTAATTAATTTTTTAAAATTGCTAGAGAAGCTTCTCCAAAGTTAAATCCCATCAAGTTTCCCCTCATCTCCCAACCTGAATCCTTCTCTGTCTAGAGCTGTGATTTCTCTGAATCCAGTCTGGATTGATTTCATTTGGATATTGCATTGCCTATGTGTCTTGTTGGCACTGTGGTACCAATTAGATAGTGTGAATCCATGTACTCAGAAGTGGTGAGAATTACTATCAAAAAGCATTTTTTTTAGCAGTGGTATCCTGATAGTTCAATCTCAAGATTCAGTGGCCTCATTTCTGCTTCTAAAATAAATTAAACACTATTGGAATTGGTTCTATGGCCCAAAGACTGATGGGACGATCTTCCCATGTCTCCAGAGCTGAACCCTTGTAGACTCTAGAGAAATGGTTGTGTTCATACTGCTGAGGGACAACACGGATTATCTCAAGCCACTGATTATTTGGAAGGGTTCAAGCCCAAACTATACCAGAGACCCTTCCTGTTGTTATAAGTGTTAAAATATCCCCCCCAATTATTGCTTGTGCCAGGGCCCCGGCACTGCTTATAGGGATGGAGGCAGGTATAGTTCTGGGTTGAAATCAAGGAGTCTGGGCCCCCCTTTCAGCTCTGCCGGAGGATTTTTACGTGACCTTGATCTGTAACTTAGGGTAGGCTTCATTCCATTTAACATTGACTAATGGCGAGAGTGTCTAATTAAACCAGTCATGTGTGCTCCCTCTCTGATCAGAGAAGGAAGAGAAAGCAAATTCAGGAGGTGAATCATGCTGTTTTAAAGCGAGTGTCAGAGACAAATGAGATGAATTGCCCTCTGGAAGTAGCTATTTCTTTCCATTAACCGAAGAGGAAGTCTACATTAGAAGAGTTTAGACTAGATGCCTGATTTATGAATGGCTGAAGTTAAGTAAAATTAGTCCTGTCCTTAATCTCTACGCATGCCTTTTTCTCCCTGTGCTGAATGATAGAAATAACGCCTTCTGCACCTCACATTCAAAGGCACCATTGGACAAGGAGCATCCTTTGGAAAGAAATTAAACCTAGGAGCAAAAATACAACCATTAGAGAAGCCAAGCCCTTACTCTTGAAACATCTCAATGAGCAGGACCACTGGGGGCATCCCAGTGTTTTTGCCATTTTCCCCCTTCATATTTTGTCAGCAAAACACCCCTAAATGAGTGTTGCGAATATATCCAGGGGCAGTTGGCTGTTTTGGGTGAGTGCAGTAGGAGCACTGAGGAAGGCTGACCATACAAGGATGTGTAGGGTCTAGTCCTGGCCAGCAGCTTTGGAGGTTTTCCTTGGATACTGCTCTTCTCAACTGACAGGGACTTATTACTTTTTGGAAAATTCCCCAGAGGAATGAAAGCTAATGACTAACTATAACAGAGTTAAAGAAAGAAAAAAAACAAGGGGAGAAGAAAAGCTTGCCTTTACTTAGCAAAAATCCACAACATCTAAACCAGGCATGGAGTAATTGTCCCAGTTGATAAGTTGTAGGTACATATGAGGCTTGCTTTTGGAAGGGAAAGTTTGACTCTTTAACTACCTTGGGTAGTTAAAGGAGAAAAGAAAAGAAAAGTTAAAAAAAAAAAAAAAAAAAAAAAAAAAAAAAAAAAAGACCTTGTGTGGGTGTCCTGATAAGTGCTTATTTTGATCCAAATTCTAATATGTTACATGTGTATGGGCACAACTGTGCTTGATAAGACTTTCACCAGCACAACCATGTCCAAAACACAACCCCTTCACAATGTTTCTGTGTTATTGGGGGTAGCTGAGATACCTGTAAATCCATTAAATCTAGTAACAGGTCCTTAGAGACCATTTTGGGGGTTTTTTTGGGGGTGTGTTAAATTACTAAATCTTGTTATTAACACTTTTATTTTATGATTTGCTGTTTCCAGGGCACAGACAGAAGCTTGATGACTCTAAACCTAGTTTGTTCTCTGAGCGCCTCAGTGATTTAGGGCGCATTCCTCATCCCAGTATGAGAGTAGGGGTCCCGACCCAGAGCCCACGGCCCTCTCTGAACTCTGCACCAAGTCCTTTTAATCCACAAGGACAGAGTCAGATTACAGGTAAGAGACAGAACCATAGGTTTGACTTGCACAGGCATTGGTAGTAATTGCTTATGGATATTTGTGTCTCAGCTGCAGTCAAAGAGGCTGTTACAGAGTGGGGGATGTTCTCCAAGCAAAGCTAGGTGGGAAGTGGATTTTTCTGTAGTGCTTGAAGCTGAAAATGTAAATTTTTTTAATATATTTTTGCCATAAATCTAAAATAGTCAATCCAGGTCATTTGAGTAGGGATCTGGTGAAATTCTAACTGCCACGTTGCTCTGCTCTGCTTTCTCCATCTTGCAATAGTACCTTTAGTGTACAATAGAATGAACATTTTTATTCAGCCTTGTTGCTTTGCAGTCATGTTAAGGGAAGCAGCCAGCACTTAATGGTCTTTTCATCAGAATAATAATACAACCTTCTCACATGGTGGTTTCCTTCCACCACCAGTGCTGACCACGGTTACAATAAATGAACTGGGTTATGGAGAAATCTCCAAAGGTTGCTCGTGAGGGTTGTATGCAACATTTATGATTGCATGCTGCGAGACAGATTTCATTGTGCTGAGAGAAATCATAAAGCACCCACCATGTGTCACAGATTAGAAGGCTGAAATAAGATGTTTAACTGCAGCTATGCCAGAAGTTTGCAGCAAAACTGTGAAGCCTACAAAATAAACCAATGTTGTTTTTTCTAATGTCAGAGCTGGTTAAATTTTTCAAAAGAGATTCAAAGCAATTTCTATCTAATGCTGGGCATTTCTAGATTCTAAATTTGTGCTGACATGTTTGTGTCTATCCAGGATGTAAAGAGGTGTTACCCCTGACCAATTGCTAGAATTGTTGGAGAACTTCACCTGGATGCAAGTCTGTCAACAAAGCTCTTGGCTCAATTCCCTAGACTGATTTAATACTCACTTTTGCTGCTACAGTTCCATCCACAGCAGAGTCCTTTGCCAGCATTTTACACCAGCATTCCTTTCCTGGTAAAGCACTCCTAGTATAGACATTGTCTTTGAGTCAACCTAGGAAGATTTCTAGTTTCATGTTTCAAGTGGTTTTGACATGATACCAGCTGAAACTCAGTGGTTTTAACAAAGTGTTGTGGCTTTCTTCTTCTCTCTTTTCCTTCTTTTTTTTAAGTGCAACTGGTTTATTAATTTGCAGTAAGAAAGAAAAGTGAGTTAATTTGAACCCAAAGCACTCAAGGAATTGCAACAAAAAAATCGTTCCCATGAGCTGTGGCAAAGTTCTCCCAGATCTAGAAGTCTAACTTTAACTGCTATAAAATATTTATAATATATTAAATATGTTGATTATACCCATTACATGGTACCTGCTGCCCCCCAGCTTCCCAGAGCAGGTTTTTTTTGGCTAGGCTTCATGTTTTGTTCATTGGACATGTGAAGTCAGGACTCTTGTGCATATGGTTTTCTGGGTAAGAACTGGTGAAGTAAAACACAATATTTTTTTCTAACCAAGTCTTCTGTCTGGCAATGTTTGTAGACATAGTTCCCAAGAAAGCAGGGGGGAAATCCAGGCTATAAGCAGTTTTTTTCCTTCTTCCTTGTGCCTCCATAGTTTACCTATTGTGCAACACTATATCTAGGAACGAAAGAGGGTGAAATTCTTCCTGACCCCATCTGGTGATCAGCTTATGCCCTGAAGCACAAGAACTGAGATCCCCTTGTAATTTTCTTCCTAACTAAGTGTAACCTCATATGCTGCTCTCCTTCACATAAATGCCTCCTGTAGAAAATGTTCTGCTGGCTTTGATTAATAGACTACTTCTCTTCCTCGTTATGAGGCAGCAGCAGCATTTACAGATCTGGGAGATGAAAGCTTCAGATGAGCTTCAATAAGCCTGACTGGAAGCAAAGTTGTGTGGCATTCCCTGCCTTCTTTGCAAATTTAAGGCAGCACCAGCTGAGACTTCATCGAGAGTGGGAAGCTGCAGTGCTGGTAGGGAAGACAGAAGTGAGCTGAGGGATGCAGGCTGGATTTCCCACCTTTTGTGGATTATGTGCTTTTATTGTTGGATAAATTCAAGGTTGTGGGATACATTAGAATCCCAAGATGCTCTGATATCCCCCATAAATGTGAGGACTCTGTAGTGAATAAGTGATCTGATACAGTATTTCTGATGTTGTTTCCCACCCTCAGAAAAGTCCAACAGCCAGCTCTCCATTTCCTTGGTCATCCCATTCAATTAGGTGATTGGTGTGAGCATGTTATGTGTGTGCAAGCTCTTGGAATTACACTGGCTTTTCACTAGGCTTTTGGGTGCTCTTTGGGACCTTGATTGTAATCTGTAAAGCTCAACATGCTCTGATGTTCCACCTAAGTGCTGGGATGTTTTTTTGCAGACAGTCCCAGTTCTAGGATCTTTCTTGTGGGATGGATGGGTACTCTTTGCTACACAAAGCATGTCAAGGAGAGATAAAGGTGATGCCCTGGATGAGGCAACCTTTGGTCGGGTGTTGAGTGGGAAATTGCTGAACATCCCCCTGCTTGGTGTGGTGGTAGGGAATGAGGTGCTTGGGCTGTCCTTCAACACCAGTTTCCCTGTTGTAGTGGAATACTCAGAATGCCACTGGCTTCTTAATATAAGCACTGCCTTGAGTGTATGTTAAAAGAGGAATAAACCCTTCTGTCTGAAAAACAGGATTTTTAAATTACCTTTACTGGAATTAACCAAGCATTCCTTTAGAAATACCATGGTTTCATTATCTCTTTACTTAGCTGCTATTTAGGGAAAATAATAAATTTCTAATAACTGGAACAGTAAATACTGGTTTCCTACAAAAAATCCATATTATTGCTAGTAAGCACATTTTGCTTCATTCCGCTTGAGGCCTTGCATAGCTATTGCATGATTAAACAGACATATTATTTAAAGTCTGGCTGACCCACACCTGAGTCTGAAAGAACTCAGCACTTTAGGGTTCACTCTTATATTTCTTTTCTCTGTCTAGGTTGTGTTTATTTTCCTGGAGTATCAGAGTACAGGTTGTACAAATCGCAGCACAGTCCTTAACCTACCACAGGACTGGGCTGTGGCAGGACAAGGTACAGAGTTGCCCTTATTCAACATGGCATTTTAAGTAGGATTCAGCAAAAGCTACATCGAAGGGTGATTAAAAAACAAATGGTCCAATAAGCAGCTGCCTTTGCTGAGGCAGTGCAGATCCAATTTGAACGCTGCTTGCTGCCCGTAAATCAGGAATCCTGTCCATTCACATTTGTTCACTGGTATATTTGCTTTTTTTATTTTTTTCCCCTTTCCCTAATGGGCTCATGCAACTTGTTCACGTATCCGATTACATTCCCGTTCAGACACTGAGCTGTTGCATCAGTGTTCCAGTATGAGACGAGGAAAACTTGTTTTTTTTAAGATGCAACTGGTGAGGATTAGCTTCTGTAGGCCAGGAAAAGCCACAGGTGTAATGGCAGGAATGTGGTCGGTGTGAGGATCCCATCGGCTGGGCTGTGGGGACAGCAAAGTGGGAGTTAAGTGAGGTTTCATGCTCCATCACCACTGTGGCACTGGCTGATCTATAGCAACCTCTGACTTTCATCACTGAAATAACAGCCCTCAAAGGCAAGTCCTGTGAAACCTTCACTTTCTTCCCTTTTTCTCTTCCCCTTCTCCATGCACTTCAGGGATGTTATGCTTCCATTTCTTATTGTTTTTTAAGCAGATTTAAAGTCTCCAGAGCCAGCTTAACAGGAAGGTAGTGAGGGGATACATCTTCACTGACAAACAGGGACTGATTTCAGGGACAGTGCAAACTGAATCTGCAGCCTGCTGCATTTTATGCAAATTGATTGCATCCTCTGGTTGACTGGCAAGTTGCCATTGTGGACCTCCATTTCATAATGCTTGCCCCCCCTCCTATTATTCCTTTGTCTTTTATTTCCCTCTACCCTCTTTTAAAACTTCGTTGCCCACTGGCATGATTCATTGAGTTTATCTTTTTTTTTCATTTCAAAAATGTGACTCTTGGAGGGGTGAGAGGAGAAATGGATTTAGAGGTTCTTCAGGCCAAAATCTGGTCTCAATTACATTTCTGTACATTGGGGTGTAATTCCACTGGATTTGACTTTGTTGATTGAACTGGGCAATACAGACGAAGCCCTGGGCTTTTAAGGATGCATAAAAAAGAGTTAGAGAAGGGAAGAAGGTTGCATTTTGCTGTTGTTGTTTTGCTGAGGGCGTTGGTGTTACAACAATAGTTGGGTTACTCATGCAGAAAGTCATCTTGGCTTTGTTAAGATCAGAAGCGAGGATATTTGCTCTGTTTACCAAAGATAGCTCCAGACAGCTTGTTTTTTACTATTGGCACTAGCACTAATCCACTAGCACTAGCCAGAGCTGGAGCTGATGGCTGGGTTTAAAAGACAGTATGATGCATGTGATGTCTGGGTATTAGAGACAGTACACCAAGGAGTTGCCAGCCTGTGATCATGGTCTGGTCATGTAACTCAGCTTGGAAAAGGGGGAATTGTTGGGGGTTTTTTCCCCTATAGAAAATCAGTATGCTTCACAATCCAATGCCAAAGTAGTGGAAAAAGTTGTTCTTCAGGGATATTTGCAGATTTTTGCTTCTGTCCATTGACACTTCAGAATATGGAAGGTGTCCCTCCCCATGTCAGGGGGGTTGGAACTAGATGATCTTAAGGTTCCTTCCAATCCAAACTGTTGTATGATCCTATGTTGATTTCTGTTGGAAGAAGAGAAGTTGTGATCTTGGAAAGCCAATGTCACTGGTGGGAGAATGGGTCACTGGATGGGTTTTTTCATTCTTTCCTTTATAATTTTAGTTTTATGTGGTGCATCTACTCTTGGACTAATTTTTAAAGACTTATTTTCCATTAAGCATCAATATCCACCATCCATTTAATGCAGTCAGTCAGAGACAACAAAGGTCAAGAACCCCATGTATGTCCCATGACTATAAATGGTGACAGCAAAACCAAGACACAAAATAATATGCAATATTTCCTGCTTTGTGGAGGTTCACCTGGAAGCGCAAACAGGATGGAGCTGTTTGCACATTAGTTGAGGCCTCGCCCCACTGATTTGTTTCAGCTGAACTGTGCCCAGGCTGTCTCAGCATACCCACAATATGCCCTGCTGTGAAGGAATACGCTGAGAGCTGCACTTCCCCTCACACCCACGCAGGCATAACAGAAATGTTTACAAAAGGAGGACTGCTCTTAGTAATCACTCCAAAGTTTTCGAGTGTAAATGCCAGCTCAGAGTGGCCCTCTGACTCCTTCTCTGTTGTTGAATGCTCTGTTAGCCTTTCCCCATGGCTGCCATATGGAAATAAGGGTGGTTTTCTCCTGGGCAGCTAATTTTATTTTTATATTAAGTATTTTTCCTTGTTTTGGAGGGATTCCTTTAGGGAGGAATCCACATGCACTCAGAGCTTTAAGGTTTCTCATCTGTTCTGGGCTTTTTTGTGATGGGAAGATGTGCTGTGCCTGCAGAGCATGTGGTGCTTTGGGTGATGGTGCAAAGTCCCTGGCTAGCAGGGATCCTCGGACACGTGGGAGCCCAACAGCCAGAAGCAGTAGGGAAGCTGGCCTGTGGAGACCAAGGAAAACCTCTCACAAATCACCTCTCAGCTTCTTCCCCGACAGTGTGTGTTAAATAGTCATCCTACCCCTTCTGGGCCAGAGCAAGGAGGAGGTGACCCTCTGAAGG
Organism: Onychostruthus taczanowskii; assembly: GCF_017590055.1. Lineage (NCBI taxonomy): Eukaryota > Metazoa > Chordata > Aves > Passeriformes > Passeridae > Onychostruthus > Onychostruthus taczanowskii. Next base: position 511,709 of record NW_024506994.1, on the reverse strand, counting down.
GCCTCGTGTTTGCTTCAGAAGCATCTGTGTGGATCTGCCCTGAAAGTGCTGTTGTGGCAGCTGGCACATCCCTGTGGTTCCCCCAGCACCCTCCTTCCCCCAGGAGGTTTGATGGTGTGTGGGACCAGAAGAGATGGTCTGGTGGGCCTCAGTGGCCAAAGTCAGTGCTCCAGCACCATTGCAAGGACCATCTCCATGTGAAGCAGAAGGTACCACATGAGCTGCGTGCCCACCTTCAGGGACTGTCTGGGGAAGCTTTGGGCTCTGCCTCGTGGCATTTTTCACTGTGAATTGGGCAATGCTGCTGAGCAGTGATGTTTGCCCTGTGGGCTCACAGGTCACCTTTGACTTGGCAAGGCGACAGAGTTTCACCACTCTATTCTCTCACGTCCATGCAAACCTTGACTGCCATCAGACAGCAAGGGCTGACTTTAGGGCATTTGCTCTGGGATCTGGTGAAACTTGTATTTTCACTTTCTGGTTTCCTAATGGGTCACAGATACCTTGAATCAGTCATCCCCAGGGTAATATTTCCCACCCTGCCTCGACCATGACCTCAGCCATGCCTTGGTGTGGAGGAATCGCAGTAACCCTCTGGCCTGAGGTACTGTGACCTCCTCCTCAGTCACTGAGCTCTGATGAATCATCTAATGTTCAATTTGGTTAAAGATTTTCCTCTTCATTATTTCCTATTCCCTGGGAAGACTTATGTATTTAGGTAGATGTTGAAAGAATATATGATATGTTTTGGGGTCAAATGGTGGTCCATCCAACCCTAAATCCTGCTTCTGACAGTGCAGTATGTGATACTGTTTTGAAATACCACATGTGCCTTCAAAGACCACTTTTTGCTATTTGCCATTCTTGTGTCCACACAGACATTCATAGTTGCTAGATTAAGGGTGTTAAGTATAAAACCAAGTCTAGCATGGGTGTTCAAAGTGATGAGAGTGCCAGAGATGCTCAAGAAGTTCTTGTGCCATGAGGATTACACTACCAGGAGTGGCATGAGCCTCCAGAAAGGTGCCTCTTTTTCTGAGCTTTCCACCATCTTAGACCAAAATGATGTAAAAACATCCTCTACTATCACTTTTTTCCTGTTCTTTACCTGCTGTGTTATTTCCTCCTAGCATTGAAGCTGACGTAAGCCAAAAAGTTTAGGGGCCCTGTTTTCAATTCAGAAGCAGAGATTGAAAAGGTCTTGGAGTTTGAAGGATCTTGGATTTGAGATTGTGCTCCTAACACACCATTAATTTTAAGATTGTTTTTCCAGCAAGCTTAGGCTTTCTGTTCCCATTCAAAGATCATTTACCATTGACTGTATGGTGAATTATCGTAGTGGAATGAGGCAGAGAAATATGTCAATATCAGATGTAACAATGAGCAGTCAGTCAGATTTGAACCTATGCCAATCTATACAACCCTGGCCTTGAAATTGTTAAAACAAAGAAGTTCATTACATTTAATGATCAAGTGTCCTTCAGATTTCTGAGAAGTTTATGTTAACCATTTATATTACTCAGCTCTAATATAAATGGCAAACTCCAGGAAAATCCTCTTAAAATTAAATTGGAATGTGTTTTTTTAATATATATATCTATATAGTTATTTTGCTTCAAGGAAGTATCTGCTTTCCAGACATTTCTTCAAATAAATCATGTCTGAAGAGAAATAATAAACAAGAAGTAGCTGAAACTACAAGGTTTTGCTGTGTGGAAGAGCAGGGAAAGGAGTTTAAAAAAGAAAAAAAAAAGTTGAATTTCCTGAAAAAGAGCCTTTGCTTATGCCATGTGGCTGTCACATTGCTGTCTGCAAAGCAGGGCTTTAGCACAGTGTTCTGATAGAGCAGGTTCTCCAAATCGAGTATACTTGATGTGCTTCCCTGAAAATAGAGGGCAGGATTTGAAGGGATTTGCTACAATTTTTGTGAGCTAGTCCAGAGATAGTTTTCTGTTTATTATGCAGTGTCCCAAACAAACTTTGGGGTTGAAAGTGCTTCGATGTAAGGAAATAAAAAGCATCATTTATGAGTTATTCAGTGATATCTTTATAATCAGGTATTGACTGAGAGCAAATGATTTATAAATACAAAGTGAGTAAGACTAGGTCTCCTTCTACCAATGCTTCAGCAAAAATTGATCTTTGTTTATCCTAAAGATAATTTCCTCCATAGTGAGCTGTTGCAAATATATCAGCAGGTATCATTAGCTTCCGATAGTCATCCCAAACCATTTGTTTTCATATTTTGTAATTGAAGGTATTGTAAGTAATTGGGCCAGCATCCAAATGTGACATTTTTTTTATGAATGCTGATAAGATTAATGACATTTTTCTCCTTGGGTAGAAAGGAGCACTGAAAACACTTTTCAGCACTGAAAACACTATTGTGTGATGTTTGAACTGGATAACAGCTTGACAGGTTTGCCAAGTGCTGACTGTAGAGTCTGCCCACCTCTGAAGGAAACGGCCTTAGGTTGTGCCAGAGGAGATTTAGATTGAATTTTATAAAAATTTTCTTCACTCAAAGGTTGCTCAGGCTTTGGAACAGGCTGCCCAGGAATGTGGTGGAGTCACCATCCCTGGAAGTGTTTAAAAAACTTGTAGCTGTGATGCTTAGGGACATGGTTTAGCGGTGGACCTGGCAGGACCACTCAGTGGTCTCAGAGGTCTTTTCCAACTGTAATGACTCCATGATTCCTTGAAGTCCACTTCCTAAGATCAGACCTGGGGCTCATTCTTGTCTGCTTCTCTTTCTGATTCCTGGAGGACTGGCAACTCTTGGTATAACATGTTGGAAGAGAGACACCGGGAATTTGCATCCCAGCTTCTAGACCTTTTAAAACTCTGCTCTCTGGTCTGTTCATTTCCCACAGAGATTGTTCTGGGGAGGGAAGAGCACAGACCAAGACTTGAAAGGGCTGAGTGTTGAGGAGCAAGTTGTGTTTCATTACATTCTCAGTCTTCATAGTACTGATGTGTGTATGTTCAGTAATCCCACTTCTTTCAATTAGGCTGTTGATACCCTAAAATTTTTCTTCCTTTTAAAAAAAAAATTTCTCTTTTTTTTTTTTTTTTGTTTGTTTTTATTTTCCCCCTAGACCCCAGGCAGGCGCAGTCATCCCCGCCATGGTCCTATGACCAGTCTTACCCATCCTACTTGAGCCAGATGACTTCACCGTCCATTCACTCCACAACTCCCCTGTCCTCCACTCGAGGCACAGGACTTCCAGCCATTACCGATGTGCCCAGACGCCTCTCAGGTAAAGACTCTGTTTTGCCTAAAACACTTATGCAGAGAGGAACAGGACTGGCAGCGGCTGCCTCCGTGGCCTCAGACAAACCTTGGCAAGGAGAGCAAACCTCAGCAGTGGTACCAGGGTTCCTGCATGGCAGGCAGGATTCAAAATCCCTTTTTTTTTTCGAATGTGGAAGAGCTGCTATGTTGCTCTGAGCATGTCTCTCTCGAATAACTTTAGGTCCATTTCGGATCAGATTATTTTTAAATTGTGAACCTGATTCTTTGAACAAATGCTCTCTTTTTTTTTTTTTTTTTTTTTTTCCTTATTTCCCCTACAAAAATTACTTGCATGTAATTAGGTACTGGCACAGGTTTTCGAGAAAAGCTGTGGCTGCCCCATCCCTGGAAGTGTTCAAGGCCAGGTTGGATGGGGCTCGGAGCAACTTGGTCTAGTAGAAGGTGTCCCTGCACATGGCAGGGGGGTTGGAACAAGATGATCTTAAGGTCCCTTCCAACCCATCCATTCTGTGATTCTGTGTTTTGAAGTAATTGTTATGCTCTCTATTTTTTGGTGCTTTACCTTTGTGGTATGTGTGTTGTTAGGCATCCTGACAGATACATGCCTTTATTTCTTCAGTAGTTATGGCTGAGGTTCATTCTCCTGTATTTCAATCCAGTAACTCAAGAAAGACTGTTTCCTTAGTTAATATGTACTCAAGAAGCCTATCAGAAACAAGCTGAGTCACTTAAAGGTAAAGATTGGACAAATTGTGCTTTGGAATGATGCAGGAGAGAGGAAATACATTTAGGAACACAGAAAACAGTAGTGAGGAACTGAGACTTTTTTTACCAAACAAATGCACATTTATATATTGCACAATTCACCTCTAATGGTCTCAGTGATAAAACCATCTGTGTAAAGTAATCTGATTGCCCCAAAGTAAGAAAGAGCCTGTCATGGCACACAGTCACCTTGTACCTCTTGCCAAAAATTAGAAACCTTAGGGGAGGGAGGCTCAGTCTTAAAACTCCAACCTTGCAAGTGTGGAAATATTAGCAGCGTATGCCAAAAAAGCATGTGTAATGTAAAGAGAGCCTTTATGATTCATTAATGAAAACCAAAGAATCAGTCTTATTACATCTATTTTTTGCATGTTTGCAAGATATTATTATAATCTTGGATGCTGCTGCCATACACCTGTTTGATTCCTAGCCAGGTGAATTTCTTGCTGTTGTGTTTTCCCCTTCCACCAAGCTCATAGCACTGGAAATGCTGATCACTCCACTGAGCTGCATCCCTGACAAGCTGAACTGCAGCCAGCAGGCGTGGAGGATTTGATTAGCATAGACTCCTTGATTTCTTTCATCTTGGAGGAGGGAAGCTTTGTTTCTCAAACAGCCAGCTGCAAACCCCTCTGCAGCCCTAGTGCACTCTGCCTGCACAGAGATGCCAAAGATCTCCATGTGGGCCGAGGGCTGGAGGGTTTTGGAGCAGGTTCCTGCGGGCTCTCCATGAAACACCATGACTTGGGTCAAAAAACTCGATCGGCTTGATGCTGAGGAAATGCTTTGTTTGGCCCAAAACAGGCTCCCTTTGAGTCAGAGCCTCCTGATGGTCTGTGTTGTCGAATGGGTTATTTTTGCAATCGTGCCCGCGGCAATACCTGCAGGAGAGGCTCAGCTGGGACCTGGCAGCTGCACGCCGCATGCTTGCCCTGCAGCCCTTGCTTGTCTGTGTGTATTCATACGTGAGCGCCTGGCATGTGGGCACAGGCAGAGAGTGACTAAAAGACCTGGCTGTGTACGTTGTGTGGCCGTGGACTGAACTTTCTTGCCGTGCTCTGGCCAGTTGCCTTCGCGCTTCTTGTCCTTCATCTTTCCAGGGCTCGAGCGATGCCTCCGCAATGCCCTGACCATTTCCCAGCGTAGGGATCTTGCTTCCAGTTAGATTCAAGAGTCAAAAAAGGGGACTTTGATCTTCCCCAAGTGCCAGAGGTTGTGTGCAGTGTTTTCTGACAGAAATGGAAATTCAGAATAGAAATGCTCTACTCAGTACTAGAGAGAGGCATTCCTGGCTGAAGGACTCACTCAGATGCTCAGGATGCAAGCAGGCACATTGCAGACTTGGCTGCAAACCTGACAGTGCCTCTCAAGGGTTTCACTGGCAGTGCCACAGGGAGGGAGGGCAGCATCCAACACCTCCTATATCTAAAGAGAGAAAGAAATGCAAGTTTTAAGGTGCCCCGTACAGCAAGAAGTTTATCCCTCATACTGAAAGAAATGCAAATCACCACTCAGTTACTTAATGCATATTTAGGAAGAGAACAGAACTTTGAAGAGGGTAGAAAATTACTGCAAAGAAACACTAAATTCCTTAGAAAACTGCAGGCATTTTTAAAGCATGAGGGAGAAATTAGAGTTTTATAAGGCCTTGAATAAAAAACTCGCTTTCCGATACAGTGGCAGAAATCTGATTATCGAGGCTGTTAAAAGTATACAAGGTCATTTTAATGAATGCCATATTTACTGCCTGTTGCTTAACATCATGCAGGAGGAAAAATGAGTAAAACCTCCCCCTTAGCCTTGGCTGTCACACCTACAAGCACAGAGCTTCCTATCTGCCCTAATCTCATATCACCCAGCCTTTCCACAAGCCTCCGTGGCTTTACCTGGACATCTGCTAAAGTTGTTCTCACCCAGATGTTGAAAATATTAACATCCAATAAATCACAAGTGGCTCCTGGTTTTATTGTTAGTGGCAGCCCTCAGGAGCTACTTTTAATCATTTTCCTTTGACCAAAACCACACTCATCCTATGGCCAAAGTGGTGGTGCTGTTCCCCATCTTGGGATGGATACATGAGCCAGCAGTGTGCCCAGGTGGACAAGAAGGCCAAAGGCACCTGGCCTGTATCAGCAGTGGCGTGACAGCAGGACCAGGACATGGACCATCTCCCTGTGCTGGGCACTGGTGAGCCACACATTGAATCCTCTGCTCATTTTCGGGACTCTCATAACAAGAAAGACATTGAGGGGCTGGAGCGTGTCCAGAGAAGGGAATGGAGCTGGGGAAGGGTCTGGAGCACAGGTCTGATGAGGAGCAGCTGAGGAAGCTGGGAAAGAGGCTCAGTCTGAGGTAAAGGAGGCTCAGGAGGGACCTTCTCACTCCTTACAACTTCCTGACAGGAGGAGACAGCCAGGTGGGACTGGGCTCTGCTCCCAAGTAGCAAGTGATAGGATGAAGGGAAATGCCTCAAGTTGCACCAGAGGAGATTTAGATTGGATATTAGGAAAAAAATTCTTTACTGAAATGGTGGTAAGGCATTGGAACAGGCTGCCCAAGGCAGTGGTGGAGTCACAGTCCTTGGAAGTGTTCAAAAGGCACATGGCTGTGGCCCTTAGGGACATGGTTTAATGTTGAACATGGTGATGCTGGGTTTGACACAATGGTGTTTTCCAACTGTAAGGATTCCATTAATTTTGGTGATGAGGTTTCCTGTGTTTCAACCCCAGATTAGGCTGAGTGTCAGAAGAGGTTTGAGGCTGCAGGACAGGATGTGGTGGGACACTGCCATAGCAGTGCATGCAGTTCCTCATCCCATGGGAGAGGAGAAAAGGGCAGCAAGCTGCAACCCCGAGGAGCTCCTCAGGCAGCTGCTGCAATGCAGCTGAACTGGTCGTGTCAGTGTCTCGGATGGTTTCTTTGCACTACTGGCAGGTTTGCATATGTGCTGCAGGCACGTGCACATGTGTGCCCATGGCTGCCAAAATGCAAGTGTTCATCTATATTCTCCAACTGGGGGTCAGTGCTCTGTTTGCACCTACAACTAATCAATTATATATCCCAGGTATCTGGGCAGTATTCAACAGCATTAGCTGAAAAACAAAGCATAAAAAAGATTATCTGGCATTACTCATGCAACTTCTGAGCCAATGATTTTTGTGGTCCAGAAGTTTCATGTTCATATCAAGAATAAAGAAACAAGTTAATGAGGCCATGAAATTGCCTTACCTTAAGGTTCCAATCATAAAAAGAGCAGGATTCCCCATATTTTTTAAAAATGTCTGTCTGTTCAGACTTCCCCAGAAGACAGTGAAAGTTGGTGGCCCAGCATAGTAATAGTCTTAATTAAATAATATTGTAGTGGAAGCCATGGGAATATAAGAAAAGGGTCATTTTAGAGAGAGTTTGCCTGAGGGATGTAGTCTTATTGCATGATTCATAGTGAATGCACTCAGTCTTTGTGTCCTATGCATAACCAAAGTGCATGTGGGATGGGCAGCATGGGTGACTATTATGTAATTAATGTATATGATTCATAAATATACACATCACAGCCATTTTACATAACACTTTGGGGCTGATCCAGCAAGTCCTCCCCACATGGAAGGTTCAGAGCAGGGAGTACAGGTCGGGTTGTTCTTGGAGTCAAAAGAGGGCTGCTCCCAGGCAGGTGAAGGAGGGATGGGTCTAGACATCCCCAGGGCAGACATCCACTCCTGAGACACTCACCCCCAACTCCCTTTTGAATCAGTGGGGACAATCTGGCATTTTCAGGACTTGACTGGTCTGCAGGTGATCTGTGCTGGTCCCTGGCAGTGCCTGGGAAGAGCCTGTTTGTCTCTGAAGCGAGCCTAGGTGAGTAGCTCAAGTACAGGCACGTATGATCTGATAGTCTGCCTTTGCTAAGGTGATTTAAGAGACAGTTTAACTGTCCCATAAACATGTCCATATCACAGCCTAATTACTCTAGTCCTAGTTTAACCCTACCTCACCCTGACCTCGACCTGCTCCACTGTTTAAGGCTTTGAGCTTGATTTTAATTTTGTTGAGGATCCTGAGAAGGGGAAGGTGAGGAGACTTCTTCTTCCCCTACACTTTTCCTGGACCTACTCACCCTTCTGTCTAAACACAAGTCTCTTATTTTTTGCTTCACCATTGAGAGAGACAGGGTCAAGATCTTCAGATGCTGGAGGACCTGTACTACAGGTGTACCACAAATACGTTCACTGCTGACTGTGGAAGATCCTGTCTGTGTTTTAGAGGTTCCATATGACAAATGAGAAAATTAAAACTGAATCTAAATAGCAGGACAAATTACCAAACCCGCCTTTTCCAGGCCTGGGCTGGACCTTTCCACCATGCCTAGAAATTGCGGTCCCACTAGCTGGATTCCCCACGGGATGCAGGGTGGACTTTGCTGTCTTTATATTTACTGTGTCATTGAGCAGGGGCATGCTGAGTTAGATGAGGGAGATGCTGGGATCAGGCCCTAAATAAAAGAAGTTTGCAGACCCATCCCTCTGAACTAAAATGGCCAGAAAATGGTATCTTCACCAATAAATCACACAGTGGTAGGGCTGGACTGTTAAATACCAGTACTGTTAAGCTGTCAGCAAGGCTGGTGTTGAGTGGGGTTGGCCAGCATGGTCGCAAACAGGTCCCAGCTGTGGTTTGGAAATGAGCAGAGTCCCGAACCTGCTCCTGTGGGCAGCTCAGAGTCAGTCACCCCATTATGGAGTCAGGATTTAACGTTACATCTGTGGCCAGACCATCCTGACTAGATTTAGAGCCAGGGAATGTGCCCTGACCCTGTTTGCTAGTTTGTGTATAGCCAAACTTTCCCATTAATTCATCTCGCTCTGTAGATAAATCACCATAATGTTTTGGGGCATCCTGGACCCTCATCTCAAATTGAAATTTAAGAAACCTTCCTGTTCTCCCAACTCACTGATGGCTGGCAAGTATAAATGCAATGCCAGCCATGCCTTAATCAGGGACAATACTGTTTTTTTACACAATTTAATTTTCATTCTTGTTAGTCTAAAAATCATATAATAAAAAAAACCACATGGAATGGAAGCAACTCCAGCTGAACCTCTGGATTTAGTATTTGTATGTCAATGAGAAAGAGGCTGACTGTGATGGGCTTTTTTTTCTTGGGGTCGTGTACTGGTTGTCGTCTTGGGTGTCTCACCCTGTGTGTGAATTATGTTGGATTTTGCTAGTGTCATGTACTCACATGATTTTTTTTTTAACTGGATTTTTCCTTTTGTGGGGAATTTGGTCTTTGAATCAACTTTTAGAAATAAATGTTGTTTGTCTTCTCCTAAGGAGCTCAGAAAACTTTACAGCAAGTAGAAACTGTGGCCATGGAAGTAGCTGTGCTTTCATCCCTTAATTCCTGCTAACTTGATTAAATGTTGTGGGCAATAAGGAAGTGTCAGGACGGGACCTTTCATAACGGAAGGCACTAAGTGCTGTCTACAAAATACAATTCTTTTCTTCTTTATGTGCTGTGGGAAGCAGAGAAACAGTTAATGCCATGGCTATTGCCAGCATGGCCCTGGTGTGAGCAGCCCCTGCAATGAATGAGCAGTTCACGCTTCAGCAATATTGTCTCAGGCTCTTGGCAAAGCCAAGAAGCCAGCTCGGTTTCTGGTGAGCTCGCTATGCTGGGATGTTTTTCTTGGTGACTGTAACAATTTTCACTCTGTCTTCTTCTTTTTTTTTTTTTTAATTAAATGGAAGCTGAAAGACTCAAGGTTGTCTCTGTCTCCATTTCGCCTTGCTAATGTTCAATGCTTTCCCTGCAAGGTGAAACTGAGTAAAGAACTTGGGGAACTCAGATCTTCAGAAACAACCCAGTCATTTTGCTGCCTTCCCTAAACTTGTAACTCGCCTTCCTTTTTCTTTTTTTTTCATTATTTTTCAGTGGTTCTATTTATTTTGTTTACCGCAGGTTTTCCATTTTTAGTCTCCTGCCCACTTGGTGCCACCTGGGAATCTCAGCACCTTGGCACTCGTCTGTGGGCTTTCAGTAGCAGCCTCTCCACTGGGCTGAATCTCTCATTGGAGTAATTGTCCAGAAGATGCATTGCATGATCCCTACCTCAAATTTTTGTAGCGTGGGTGGCCTCAAATTAGGCACCTATGCCCATATTTAGGCGGTAAAACAAGTGGGCTGATTTTCAGATGTTTGAATTTTACAATGCGTGTCTTTAAGCCCTTTTCATTTACTTAAAACGGCTGTTGGGAGAGGAAATAAACAGGAAAAATGAAGGGAGAGGGAAGGAGTTTTATTCCTGAAATAAGGGATTTTAGAAAGTACTAAAAAGAAACAAGTGGAATGTTTTGAAATGGAATAAATTTGTTGCTGATACAGGCAGGAAATAGTACACTCAAATATATGTGGATGTATAGATATATTTTTATCTGAGCTTTTTTTGCAATGTGTTTTATATTTAGGACACATATCAAGATTTGCATCTGTTTCCAGAACTTGCTGCTAACAGTTAGTAATGATGCCAAAACATACTTTAGTTCCAGCTTGAGACCAAATGATATTCAGGGCTTTTTTTTATTACTAATTTAGGGTCTGATATTAATTAAGGAAATTTTCCATAAGTGCCAGGCTTTTTCTGAAGAACTCATTAAAATTATATTAACTTAAACCGGAATCACAGTCTGAGCATGTTTTGTAATGATTATTCTTACTGACTCTGCTGGGTTTTGTAAACAGAATGCTAATTGTTAGTGGGGCAACCGGGTCCTCAATTCCAGACTTCCAAAGGGACAGATCCTGAGCCACTACCTAGATGTGTGTTCCCAATAAAGTCAATAAGCCTCTAACAGGAAGGCTGTGGGATTGAGCTCTTTGTTTCATCCTTCTGCAAAGGCGTTTGATGATTTCCCCCTTTCCTATGTGGAATTGCTGTTAATTTTCTACCTAGGATGGAGCCAGCGATGGCAGCTGAGGCAGGCTCACATGTGTGCTGATGTGGAGAGGAAATGGATCTTCATGTGTGAAGCTCTGTGGTACATGCAGGGTGGTCAGGTCCACTTATTTACCCCCCTCTCCTCACAAGCCCACAAGGAAGATGAGGAGAGACTTCTGACAAGAGCATAGAGTGACAGTGCAAGGGGGGAATGGCTTTAAACTGAAAGAGTTGATTTAGATCAGACATGAAGAAGTCATCACTGTGAGGATGGCAAAATACTGACACAGGCTGCCCAGAGAGGTGGTGGATGACCCATCTCTGGAAACATTCAAGGCCAGGTTCAATGGAACTCTGAGCAACCTGATCTAGTTGAACATGCTGCTGCCCATGGCAGGAGGGTTGGACTAGGTGACTTTTAAAGGGCCCTTTCCAACCTAAACCATTCTGTGATTCTATGATGTTGTCCTTAAGTCTTTGTGGCCTTGTGTCTTTGTTGCATTGAATTGGGTTTGATTAATTGGCCAATATGAATTTACTAAATGGTTCCATAAAATGCTGGAGAATTTGGTCCTTCTCAGACTGTGACTGTGTTTGGTAGAAGGTAAGGTAAAGGAGTATCATATGTCCTTCAGAATCTGAATGGTTTAAATTCTGCAAATTTTACACTAAAAAGTACAATTCAAGAGGTAAAAACTGCTGCTGGTAGAAATAGCTGGAGCTGCCTTGGTTTTCACTGAAATTTCCTCTCATTTCTGGCCATTCAGAATTTGACCACACTGAATTTGGTCAGCAAGGAAGTGTTAGATCCCAGCAGAGCTTCAAAAACACCTTTTTGAAGTGGTTTAGTAATGGTTGTTGGCCCCATTTTACTCACGACCAAATCTCTTCCTCTCTTGATGAATGTTTTAGCAGAAAAGAACCTGGTGTCCTGCCAGCTTGGCTGTCATATTTCAAAGAGCTTTGATACTGGTGATACTAGGCTGATATTGGTACAAAAGGAAAGGCAAGAGCCATGCAAGTGGCTCAGCTTTTCTGTGGTTGTACAAAAGCAAACAATGCAGGCAGTGAAGAAGACGAAGATGGATGAGATAAAATGAGGGAGCACACCTTCACATGGGCCACAAAGGATGTTATTAAGGGAGAAGGAACTATTTCATATGCGTAAAGGGAGTGTATTTGGGGACACTAATCTGGAGATCTCTTAATGTTTGCTTTCAGACTGACTCAAAAGAGTGAGGGAAGGGATCAAAAAGCAGGAGATGCCTTCCTGAGCTTGGGACAGTTTCCCCATGTTTGCAGGAGCAGTGTGCGGGTGGTGGAGTGGCCCCTCAGGGAGAGCCCAACCCTGTACCCACATGGTGCTTGAAGGTGCTGCTGTGTCCAAGGAGTTTTTGTGGAATGTGAGGATTTTTAGCAATGGTGAAGCTTCATCTATGAGGCACAGGGAAGAATAACTTGACATAAGCAGATCTCCACGGATATATAAATTCATTGATTATTGTACAGTGAAGCCCATGTGAACATCTGCTTTGAACCCAGGTGCAAGATTTCCCCAAATTAGCTCTCATTTGAACTTGAGGGCAACCTTTGGGAAAAAAAGAAAGACCAAACACTCAGCTGAACTTCACTGAAAAATTTCCAGGGAAGCAACACGCACCACTGCCTTTGGTTACAGATGCTAATTAACCTCACTTTGAAATTTGGGTCTTATTACCAGACTGAATTTGTCTAACTTTATTTTCTGCTCTTTTTAACTGGCTACAACTTTGCTATAACTTTGTCTGCCAGAATATAGCACTGATTTTGATTTCTGAGGGTCTCTTGTGTTCCTGTGTTGGTGACAGGTACATAGAGGTGGGGAGGAGAGGAGGCTGTGGTGGGTCTCAGGGAGGTGCAGAGGCCACAAGCTGGTGCGGGACAGAATTGGTTTGACTTGCAAGGAATCTGAAGGGGGACTGTGAAAAAATATTTTGGTCAATTCAGTTTGCTGTGGCTTCACTATAATCTATAAAATCCTGGAAGTTCCCTTTCCTAATCAGCCAAACTCCTACTGTATCTGCTGAAAAGGTGTTATTTTTGGTTGAATTAATAGCACCACTCTACTTTTCCAATCCACCTGAAAAAATTAACTGGGAAAGCATTTTTCACTGACTTTGTGGGCTTCTGCAATTCCTTTAGGAATTTTTCTGTCCTTGTATTTGCTCAATTGCAAAGTCCTGACAAAATGAATTTAATTTCTCAGATACCACCCTAGATGAAGATAAAGGAATAAAACAGTAGGATGCATGTCCTCCCTTAGTTTTCCTGCACTGTTTATTATTCCATTTTAAGAAACAAAACTGTAGTCACGGGAGCTTTTCCTACCAGGTTTAGTTTGCATTTCCATTGTCAAAAGCAAAGCTCAGAGCTGATGCTAAGGCCCTGTTGGGGAGCAGACACCCAGCTAGAGCAGCCTCTTTGCTCTCCACAATCCTAATTGTTCCACAGGCAAATTTGCAAATAGACAGCTGAAACTGTGTTAATCTCTTGGGATTACTTGGACCAGGCAATGTTCTCATTGTGTGAAGAAGTTTAGTTCTGTCAAGAGAGGTATCATCATACACTTAATGCAGGGGATTTTGTGGGGGTTTAAAGGTGCGTTTGGAGGAGGAGAGGAGTCAATGTGCTGTGTGCTCAACCCTGTCTGGGCCATGTAATCTCCAAACTTCCCAGTTGTTGTTCCCAAAAGGCTCTCTGACCATCTATTTGGCCTTTTATCCTGTGGTAGCCATGAGTGTTAGCTGTAATGTGTTATTTTGTAATTTGGGAGTGCTGGGACAGTCAGCTAGAAGAAGCCTCCTTAGGCTTATGTGAGAAAGAGGAGCAATAGTAAGAAAGGGGAGCATTGGCAGAGAAAACAGCCTGAAGGTTTTAAACCAAGGATCAATTCTGAAAGCAAATTGGAGGGGTAGGGCATCTCATGGCAATCTTTCCATCTCTTAACATCACAAATCTCTGGCAGTGAGCAGTGAAAGGTGGTATGCTTGGGTTAGGAGCGGTACCCACAAAGCCTCTTTCATTTAGCTGAGATGAAAAGCCCCTACACAAGCTCTAGTGATGCCACATGTGTGGTTTCCACTCGTTATTTTTAATGTTTAACTGGGCTATCACTGTCTGATCCACAGGCATCGCTGCTTTTTAATGCCCTTTCCTATTAAACAGATACTGTTTAGAATTGCCAGAATATTATAAAGCCACCAGCTAAAGCTATGTCCATCTTGGTTAAATTTATTAATTAGGCTTCACAATGGACTTGCTTGGAAAACCAGTTTGAAGCACAGGTACAGGATCAAATCTATGAGGCACATCATTTTTATTGGATAGATATCTGTAAAATCACAGCTTGCCGTATTTAATTTTGCACTGAAATGATGTTTTGTGTTGTGTTGAAAGCTGATTGTGGGATTGAAAAATTTCCACAAACTGGAAATCAGTCCCCTTGTCAAGGCATCAGTTGAGGTTTTGGCTTTAGCTGGAGCATGCAGGTTTGGCTCCTGCAAGCAATGCAGTTCAGTGATCAAAGCAATAGTTGTATTTAGAAATAGCTAATGAACCTCTGCTGGAATCACTGCTGAATGCAGAGTGTTTTTATTGTGATGGTGTCTGGAGGTCTCATCCCCCCTGTGCTAAGGACTCTACAGTGAAGAAGGAGGAGGAAAAAAGGGAAATCAGTTTTACTAGAGCCAGGTAATAGTGAGTGTGGGTCAGAAGGGAGTGCAAAAATGAAATTGCAAGGAGGGTTCTGAGATAGAGCTGAGGCTCTTCACCTCCTTCCAGGCTTCAGAACAAGCAGGAAAGAAAGGAAAAGCTGCTTGTCACACTTGTAATAAGAAGCAAATGGTGTTGGTCAGGTGAGGCCAAGGGGCCATCCAGGACCCATCGCCTTCCCAGCTTGGCCAGAAATGGTCCCTCAGTTCTCCTGGAGCTCAAAATCAGAATATACATATACAGCTGAAGGTTTCTATCTGTATCACTGTATTTAATAGCTGTTGACGCAGCTCTGTGAGTCTGCTTACCCTTGGGTAGGTGGGAATTACCTCAAAGGAGCTGCTGGATCAATTATATTTCCTGTAGGTCTGTAGTGTCACAGTCTTATCGGACTGACAGAAACCTTGTGAGATCACATGACCTGTGCTCCTGTGTGGAGAAATAGGATCAAACATCTGCAGATGATTCCTGTTGAGTGGAGCCAACTAGTTATGTGTGTTGTTGCCACTGAAAATAAAAATAAAACCATGTCCCAAAGAAGGAATCCCAGCCAAAAAAATTAATTACAGTTGAAATAGCTAATTTGAGTGCAGTTAAAAGACTAGAGCTGGACAGGGTTTGTCAGCCTTGAAAGTATAGAGACCTCTGTAAAAAAGATCATAAACATTTAGATACCCTCAAGGGTGCAAATTTCAAGGCCTGAGATCCAGTCTAGGGACCGACTACTGAAAAACAGACCTTCTGCAAAGGTAACTGGCTGGACAAATAGGAAGGGAAGCAAGTGCCTCAGAAACACCAGGAGGGCTGCTGACCCGAAATCTCTGCAACATAAGACCAAGATGAAATGGCTCATTGGAAGAGGCATCTCACAGAAGCTGCTCAGAGGAAGTCCCCGGGAACTGTGATGTGGATGCTGGCATGGCTGGAGGAGCCACAGAGGAATCCTGGCAATGGGAAAAAGGCACCTCTCTTCCCCCTTTCTTCCCTCTTCCTCTCTCAAATATCTCCCTCCAAAGGGATTTTTTGTTTGTTTTTGTTTTCATTTTGATTCCTGCTAAAAGCCAACCCGTGTTGTTTTCTTTTTCATGGGTGAAGAGGCGCGCAGGGAGGATCTAAGCAGCGCTGGAGCCGAATTGGGAGCCACTGTATTAGATTCCAAAATTAGATAGGAAGCTGGGTTTAAGGGTAGTCCAAACCCAACCAGTTCCTCATTTGGCCTGGCCCATGTAGGTGGGCCAGACTGGTTTGGAGCTGTTTTTTGGACAGGCTGTTTGCCCATGGAGGAAGCCATTCCAGCCGCAGTGGGGCTGGAGCTGGCGCCTGGTGCTCAGCCAGGCCAGCTCCTGCTCTCACTGGCCTGTGCTGCACATGCATTGGAGGCTTGGTTTAAAGAAATTCTGCTGCTGCTTTCTCAAGCAGATGAGGACAACTGAAGGTGCTATTTCAGGCTGACTTTGTATGCATCCTTTTTATCTCAGAAATCGGGATTGCATATGAAATTTTATTTCAAGTGCAGTGCTCTTTGCTCTGACTTTCACTTTTTCTGTATCTTCACCATTGAAGAGCTTATAAAAAATGTCTGTTGGGTTTTACCTTTAATCTTTTCCAACAAAGGATTTCATAGTATTATCTAAACTGTACTACTAACTTTTGTCATTTGGCTAATATGAACTATTGAAATATACCTTGTATAGTAAGCAAAATTTACACAGGAAAGATCAAATTATTTGCCCAAATTCACAAAATAAATCAACAGCAAAAGCTAGAAAGCATTGTATCACATTTTCCCTTGTAGCAGCTTTAATGGTTAAGTGGGCTTTCTATTTCTATTCCCAATCACTACTGATGATCTGAACTTAAAATCCAAGATACTATATCTGAGATAAATCTCTACTGATGTTCTAAAGTGCTGCTAATAGTATGGTCTAAGGGGCTGTACATCAAACAGCCTCAAGCATGTTTATGATGTGAGCTGTTACAGACTCAAGTCTGTTTCTTTTTCTCATCACCACCTTCCTGGGAGGATAAAACCCATATTCAGACTTTACACTATGGAGAAGAAGCATTTATTTAGAGGTGTTCCGAGTTAGGCTGATTTAAGCTTCAGCTCAGCTGATGAATGGGGATGCTGTGTAGACCATCTTATAATGGATTGAAACTTTGCTTACAGTATTTTGCCTTAATTTAGTAGGAGGCTCAGGTTAGGTCTGAAAGGAATGAAAAAAATATACAGAGGGATTTACACAGCTTTTATTAAATAAGATTGAAAATTGTATGTTGTTAAAGTGAACATAAGAAGGGATACAGTGCCTCTAGCCCTGCTGTAAAGCTATGTTTAGCTGTGTTCTCCTGAATTTTGTGGCAGCTTGGTATCTAAACAGGCACTGAGTGCCTAAATCCATGGACTGAAACCTCTGTAGATCTTTAAACAGCTCAGTATTTTTGACTCCTAGCTATGAGAACAACAGCTCCAGTGAAAACAGCCCAGAGGTTGTATGCAAAGTTTTCCTCCATCTTCCTGGAGCTCATGGTGATGGTCCTGCAAGTCTTGCTCTGTGGCTATAGAGCCACAGCTTCGCTCCTGCCGTGCCAAGGTTGTGACATCCCCGAGCTGTTCTCGCTCTGTCCCATGGCATGAGAGCAGGATTCAGCTTGGTGCTCACCTATGGCTCTCCCCACAGGGCTCCCTCTCACCCTGGGCCTCCTGAAATCTCCTTGGCCAGTGAGTCTTGAGTCATGCTGACGTGTTTGGCCATTTCATCACAAGGCCCAATGTCACTACTGTTTGTGTTACGTGGGGGAAATGTATTCTCACTGTAAGGGAAAAAACTCTGGCCGTCACTGGATGAGTTATTTTCCACTGTTTTCACTCCAACAGCATTATTGCGCCTGCTGCTAAAATCCTTAACCTAAGATAGAATTGCCTCCCTGGTATCTCCCCTCTCCTTTCTCCAGTAGCCAGGAGTCCCGTGGGCTCAGTGTCCTCATCGCCTCAGAGCGGCTGCCCCAGCTCCCAGCACAAGCAGCCGCCTTTTGCTGCCTCTGCAGGACGAGGGGCGGCTGCTCTCCCTCTGGGGACACGGGACTGCGTGCCGGGGAGGATTAGAAATCAGCATCATGGCCCTGCTTGTGGACAGGGACCGAGGCTGAAAAAGTCCTTTGAAGGCAGAAGTTATTTTGGAGGAGAAAAGTATGGTTTTCATTGTTTAGATGAGGGGGTTTCGTGTTTTATGGATGTCTGGGGGCTGGGGAGGTGCTCTTCTTTCTCTGTGTATGATATTGTTCAGGGCAAAAAAAAAAAAAAAAAAGAATTATCTACATTTGTGAATTTAAGGTTTTTTGGCCAGAAGTGTAACGATTTTTAGGGTTTGATTTTTCTCTGGGAAAAAAAAAAGAAAACAGAGCGTTTTGAGAAACAAGGCTGAGTAACCAAAATATGTTTGTTTTTGTTTAAATCATTCAGTAGAGAAATCATCTCTTGTCTATTGTTAAGAGCGAGGTTTAAATCAAAGGCAAGTTCTACATATTCTAAAATATACAGACAACTCTTTGAAAGCAAAGCCAAGCCAAACTTTAAAAGAGACCTTCTCCTTGATGCAGAAGTTTTCAGTTAGTTACTGCGCTGGGGCTTGAGTGGAAAGAACCAGCCTGAGAAACAAATGGCAAATCCCCATTTCAGCAGCGGAAGCCAGGAAGAGCATCATATTAATAGCACACGAGACCTTTCCACAGCCGTCCTAGTCCAGGGCTTTTCCAGCAGCAGTGAGGAAAAGCCTTTGCAGTTCGTGGGGATGTTTTTTTGTGTTCACATTTGGCTGTGGAAGTTTGAAGCGAGCGGCAGAGCAAGGGAATGGAGGGCCTGATCCTCTCATGTTGGGTGGTCCCTCCTACCGCAAATAACCCTATTGGAAACAGAGGGACTATTTGTGGAGTCATTTGTTTGTCAGGAAAACCAGGGTTTGTAGGATACGGCCCCAATTAGCAGCCAAATTTCTGGTTATTTTCTCGTGATAAAAAGGCGGGTATCTGTTGCAGAGATGCACGTAGCATCTCTCCAGCTCCCATTTGAACTCCTGCCACTTGATCTGTGCTTCTTCCCACTTCCTCAGACGTGCAAAGATTATTCCAGCACCACAGTAGCTCAGATGAGCTGGGTGCTTCCCTCCTGCCTGGCCCTGACTTGGCCTCCAGTCCTTTTCTGTGCTGTTTGGGATTGTTCTGCTCTCTGGGACTCATCAGTGAGGGCACTTGGCAGTTGCTCTTAAGCTTTGGCTCCAAGGACAGCAGGCAGGTGATTTCCACCCCCTGCCTGGCAAATACACAATCCCCCAATAAACCCTGCTTTTAGTATGGCTTGGGTACAGCCAACCCCATCCAGAGCATATCCTCTCCTGAATCCAGAATTTTCCAGGAGATTAACTTAACGGACAGTTTATCACTGAATTGTATCTCTTGGAAGGTCAGGAAGGAAAGGAAAGGAAGGAAAATTTGTAAGGGAAGGAAAAAATTGCCCAGACAGTGGGCACCTGCCCAACCTGTGCAGGCTGGCACAGCAGGACCACCACGCTGCTAACCCCATGTGAGTTTGGTAGATGCCAGGAGAGCTTTTTGGGAGCTGCAGGAATGCTGATAGTAGTGTCCTTATTTGGGGGAGGAGGAGTGCTCTTGATGGTTGTATTATTTTGTGACTCCCTGTTTTGGTAGCCCTAAGTCATTAGTTGATTTTAATTTTTTTTTTTTTTTTTTTTTTTGGCTAATCTGAGGCACACTGCCACATCTGAAGCCACTTGGCTTATTATGGATTTCATGGAAACTGATTCTCTGAAAGTGTTTCCATATGTGTGTTCCCAATATATCCCATCCTTTTCTAAATGGGAGTACAAACTCGCACACGAGCTGGAAATGGCTTCAGGATGTGACAGAGAAGTCATATGACTGGAGTGGCACTGTGTGTGGCCCTCTCTGAAAGACACGGTGTCCTGTGTGCTGGCTCCTATCCTACAGTAGATCCAGTTTCAAAGAATATCTTCCTTCACGGCTTCTTAAAAACTCTTAATCAAGAATCAGCAAGGAATCCTCTGTCCTCAGGAGAGATGTCCATTAGTCGAATAAGATGCGAAAGGAAAATTTGGATGGGGAGGGAAAAGCAGGGGTTTAAAGGGTGAAATAACAGAGCAATGCCAAGGGCTTCCCCCCCTTCTCTGTCCCTGCAAAACATAGTTCCTTTGTGTCTGCTCGAGGATCAGATGGTATTTCTGAGTTAGTAGCATGCAGTGGAAAAGTACAATTCATGACAACATTGGAAACAAATATTTATACTGGACAGTTAAGGCACATTTTTCTGAAAAGAAGAAAAAAAAAGAAAAAGAAGGAATAAAGTCGCCTGTGAGCCATGATGTATATTAACTTCCCATTCACTGGATTTACTCAGGATTCTTGTCCTGCTGCTCTCCATCGCCGTGCCTGCTCCGTAGCCCTGTGGTTTCACCCCCTTGCTGTATACAACACTCTGAGGTTGCTCTTCAAGAAAAGCCTCAAGTGCTCCTGCTGATGCCTTTCGGCTGGCGGAAAGCAGTGACGGCTGAAATTCAAGCAGGAGAAGTTGGGGAAAAGTGAGCGGAGAGCGCTGCGCTCTTGCGTGCGTGTTTGTGTCACGCGGTGTTGCAGAGCTCCTGGACTTATTTCCAGGAAACTTTATTTACTGTTTGGTTCCAGTGCAGCGTATAGATGGCCTGAGACTTTAAACAAGCAGGGGGCTTTTGATACATTGCCAGTTCCTTTCCACCCAAATCACCCGTGACAGCTCCAGACCCGAGTCACTGAGATGAGATAGCAAAGGCTGAGAAGTGCAGAGGCTCCCCATCACACCAGGTCAACAGGCATCCACGGGTGGCAGGTCATAACCACCAACCCAGGGTCTATTTCTGTAATGTGACCATTTGTCCCCCTCCTGTGGTTCTCATTAGGAAGGTTTATAAATCCTGTATAAGTGAGGCGACATATATAAATGAGATGGTGGTGGCTGAAGCTTCCAGAGCTTCATTTTTTACTCTCAACAGTCCATCTTGGGGGGGTTGGTTGCTACATTTTTCTACCTATTGATGTTTCCTAAATTTTAGATGAGCTTTTTCTGGGAGTGCAGAGAGCAGCCTTCTGTGTTTCAGTGCTTAATGTCACCCAGCAAGACTTCAGTGCCTTAAGGAAAGCAGCTTCATCCAGCAGAAAAGTGCTGTTGAGGGAGCAGGACAGGTAATGACAGAGCCCAGGCTGAAGAAATGCAAAGAGACTCCAATTTTGGTGTTAAGCAATATAGCATCTCTGTTTGAGAAAGGCTCTCCTTTATTTGCACGAGTGGTACTTTAATGGCCACTACTAACTATGTTATTTATGGAGTGTTTCTCCCAGCAAAGGGCTTAGGTGCAGCACCATAAATTCAATGAAAACATCTATCTGCAAATTAATCTGTGGTATTTTAGGTGCTAAAGACCTGTTACCTAAATACCAGGAGGTACCAGCATGCAGTTTACTGTGTGAACTGGGGTACTGAGTGACTATGAGAAGGGATGCAGTGGAATGAGGGTCTTGCCTGCTCTGTAAAAGGCTCTGAAAGGGTTAAAGTGTTCCTTCCTCCCTCTGACTTTTGTGAGACTGCTGTGCTTAATAATGTTGCAGTTTAAATGGTCCCAACTAGGCCTTGAAGTTAACACCTTGTTGAGGTGAAGAAAAGAGGGGGGAGCAGTTCACACCTTTTCTGCAGCTATTGTTTGCCTGGAGACCTTTCTGGGGTGACCTGGGCGGGGAGGAAATTGAGAAAAAAAAAAATGTAAAATGCTTTTTTACTTTCTTTTCTCCTGAACTAAAGGGAGGGGAAAGAGCATTTAAAAACGTATAATTTCCTATGACAAATGGTTCCAAATATCCAGATGACACAATACTCATCCAGAAAGTAAACCAGGGAGGGAGAAGTCCGGTGCATTATTTCTGGGGTGTTGCATGGACCTCGCCCTCCCAGCACGCAGACACTCGCTGCTGGATGTGTGGGAGGAATGTCCCTGAGATCCTGCACCAAACTGAGCACCAGTGTAGGTTTGTGAGATCAGGACCTCACAGCTACAGCAAGGAATAGATATAGAGGAGGTGTTCTGGGATCCCTGGGAATTGCAGTCCCAAGCTCCATTCTTCCAGAGGGAAGGTGGTACAGCAGCTTTGGAGAGACAGAGGCTTGCCTGGAAAAAAGCAGAAAGATGATGCTGAGTGTGTGTGTGATTCAATAAACACTTATTAGCAGACACAGGGAACAAGAATTTAACAAAACGAAGAGCAAAGTAACACTGTCCCTCTGATACAGAAGGATGCTGGGGGAAACCCCAAAGACATCCAGATGGAAAATAATCACTCCCCCATTAAAACACACTGCAAAGAATCCCTCAGACTGGCAAAACCAGGAGCTCAGAAATTAGAAAATCCCAGTACTTACATTGCCTGTGCAACTTTAAATCAGTCTCATTCTGCTTATGCATTATATTACAAATTTTAATTACAGGATCACATGATACTTTTCCCACGGGATTCCTGTCTCATTCAGTGCACAGGATGGACAGTGCTAACTTAATGAGCAGCTCTTCAATATTTTGTTTGCTTCTTGTTCTTTGCATTTTCTCAGGCCTTGTTTATTGCAGAGCATTAAGTGCTGCTCTGAAGAAGGAATCCTTAATTTCTTGCTTGGTTTTGCTCTAATATTTCTGCCATCGCATTTATTCACTGCAGTGCAATATTCCCAAGAAAAAAAGAACCCTCTTTAGAAAGAGAAATGAGACTGACCTTAAGGTCTCGTGTCGTTCAGTGTACCCTCTGTGTGTCACCTACAGCACAATTCCAGTTCTGTCTGTATCCTTGTGTTCAGACCTGTGATCCCGTTGGCTTCAGCTGCAGCTGGGAATGTTTAGCGCACGTGCAAATCAGAAGCCAACATCTTAGCTGCACACAGAAAATAAGGGAAGTGAAAATGGGATTTGGAGACATTTCAACTGAGTCATGTAGGAGCCATGTGGCAGAAACACATATAAAATCCAGTTAACTCAGGAAATAATTGGGTCTCTCTCGCCTTGTTCACTTCACCCTTTCTGATTTCTTGGAGCAGTGGATCTGGGGAATATATAGACAATGGTCTTCTCTATTCCTCAACTCAGATGCATCTCCAGAGATGGCCAGCTTGGGCAGATTAATGAGAAAGGAATAGCATCTTGTGTATCTGAATGCTTTGTCATAGTGCATTGGAGAAGCAACTTCACTGCTGGTGTTTCCAAAGTTTCTCACTCTTCACATGGTAACCTTAATAATATCCCTTTGTTTACCTCTGGTTATGTTTATAGTTTCTCAGATTTCTGAAAAAAAAGTAAACCCCAAATAACCCCACCTTCCCAAATTTTACTTTGCAATGTTATACGAACACCCACATGGTCTCCTTTCACTCAGGGTCTGCCATCCCAAAGAATGGAGCCGTCGATGGACTGATTCTTTTTAGGCTGGCATGGGGACAGGTGGCAATGTCCCTGTGTTTCAGCAATGTTTGCAGAAAAAATGCTGGGACTTGTGACTCCTGGATTTCATTCCAGTCTCTAGACAAGTGTCTTTATAGGGGCATAGACTTTTCTGCCCATTTTTAGTCAGAGTGCTTATGATTTGTTCATATTTGGCTGGATTTTCATGGCAACATCTCTCACACAAAAGCCACTCCTATTCCAAAGTTCAAGTCCTTACTTCAAAGCATGGAACTGGTACAGCTTTTCAAAGGAAGGCTCCTCAGAGTTTAAGATTGGTAAAACAATGTATTTTTCCCAGCAGAAGAGTTTCAGCTGAAATTTTAAAAACAAATAAATGCATAAATCAAAATTTAGCCTGAGACAGACACCCAGCATGGACAATTTCAGCCAGAACATTTAAAGTTTGGCAAAGCTGTAAGAGACTGAAATCGTCTCATCATGTGAAGTGCGTGGCATGTTTCATCCAAGGCGATATTATCAGCTGTAAGTAATCCAGGCTGTGCTTATAATTCAGAGACATAGATGTTGGGGAAGGAAAAAACTATTTTAATAGGTCAATTAGTACAATGTCCCAGCCTGAATTGAACTGTTGAACAAAACCCCACAAAACCTAGTTTCGACTTCAGCAAATGTCTTAACACTGAAGTTCCCTGGAACACAAGGGAATCATTTAGCTACTGGTAAATAAGTTTAACTATATGTTGCCGAATTTCCTCAAGACCGACTGTTCAGTGAATACAGAATTACTCTGGTTTCATGCATCGAAAGATTCTGCATTGACTTGATGGGCTAGAAATTTCCCTATGAAACATATGCAATAACCCAAGGGGATTTCCTTCCTGTTAGTGACCATTTATGGCATTAAATAACAAAACAAATTGTAATATTTTTAAGTTATAAAAATATCCTGTAAGTCTTTAAAGTAGTTGTCAGCTGGTTATACCTACAAGGAGTTAATCTGTCCACAATACATTATGATCTTTAATAATTGGGAATGATTGACCAAAGTGCTGTAAACCTGACAGAAATTTGTTGCCTGATTTTCTGCAAACCACAAGTGCAGCTTATTAATTGAGACCTCAGCATTAATTGGCACTAGCTTGCATTTGTAAACTGCAAACATGCAGCTGTTAATGGTGGAGCTGCAGAGCTGCAACAGGTAAAATTGGGTTTTAAGCATGAATGCAAAACAATTTGAGCTGGCTGCTGGCAAATGCCCAGGTCTAGGGTTTTTAATGAGTCTTCTGCATCAAAATAAATTAAGCCACATGGAATTTTAATTGTTCTTATTCTAAATATGAAACACACTGAAGCAGTATTCTTGAATCTGGGATGTTAGCATATATATTGGCATATTATCATGACCACTTTTCTGCTCTAAACATTTAGCTCTCAGAAACCTGGAGTGCTAGACTATGTTATGAAGGAATCAGCCTGGAAAATTTAAAAATATTTTAACCAGGACTCATTCAGATTTAAAGTTTTTTGGTTTTTTTTCAAAAATACACTTTTTTCTAATTTTTTTTTTTAATTGTTAAGCCCAGTCAGCTGATGAGACTGTATAGGAGAAGATCACTTGCTGTGCTCTTCAACATATCTCTCTTTCTGGTGGCACAAAATAAAGTCTCTTCTCTTTGTACAAGCATTGTTTTGCAATGTGGTGCCCATAATGTAGAGCAGAGGGTCTACGCTTCACCCATTTAGTGCAAGCTATCACAAGAGTGGGAACTCACAGATGCAAATGGTTTTCTTGATCTGACGGAGGAAAAATTAGCATAAAGCTTTAATCCTCCTGGGGAGAGGAATAAATAAATTATTATAATATTATAGTTATTATATTATGAATTATATACTTGCACTGTCATGTTACTATATTGCTGATCCACATCACTGTTTGTGCACAACTAGATATACAAAGATGGGTGCCATACCCAGTAGAACTATTTCACTTCCCAGCCCAGCAAAGAGCTTAACATGTATAAATTAATAGGAGTCTGGGGTTTCTAAGTTCAAACCAAAATCAACCTTAACATAAGGAGGTAGCATAGTGAAAGGAGGAGGAGGAGAGTGAAAAGGAATCAGCAAGATTGAACAGCAGTGAGAGTGGCAAGAAGCTGAAGTTTAGAGCTGACTTTTTCATAAGTTTCCCTTAGAAATGAGACTTTATTTTCTGATCTTTAAAAATGACTTTCCATAATGGAGATACAATAAGGTTGGGAACAAATCACAGCCCTGTGCAGGGAGTTATGGAGACAGCAAAGGGCACTTGGGCAAAAGGGGAGTTGGAGAAGTGAGTGTGCAGGAGCTGTGCAGACACAGCCATGAGTGAGATAAGACAAGGTTATGGTTGTTTGGCCTTTGGGTAAATACAATTGTGCTTTGCAAGCAACAGTAAAAACAAACAAGTGTGGATTTACTAGGGTACATAAGGAGGTCTGCAGCCCCACATTTGAAATGCCTACGTGTGGTGTGCACATTCCCAGTCATTCCACACAGACATAATCTCACGGCAGCACCATGCAGATAATATTTGGATCTAGCTCTGAAAGGGAGGTTGCCTTTTAATGTGTAAAACTGTGTGGAGACCTTTGTATTAAGAAAAAAAAAAAGAGTATTAGTTGCAAAGAAACCAAAAATACCAATGTTCTTCTACACCCTTATACTCACACCAATTCCACCTTTGATTGTAAAAGCCTTGTTTAGCTTCTATCAGGGTAAACTAACAGCAACTCTGTTCATGCTGGGAGAGTTGCAATAACAATAAATAAAAAATAAAAAGAAAAGACAATAAGCAGCAGCAGAATGAAACTCAGTATTTTGAGCAGCTGGGGAAATTATGTTCTAACCTTATATTTCCAGATATGTATCAGACCTGTTCACAATATAAAGGATAGTGTTCCAAAATTACAGCTTTGAATCTGGGTGGTATTGCCTCTGGCTATTGTTTGCAGTTGGGAACGAAAGAAGTTGCATCAAGTAGTAGAGTGTTTGCTGTAAAGGTACAAGTTATATTACATTCCAGGGCACTGTGGTTGGAGGGGTTGATGATGGAGACAGACCCATTCACCCACAGGTCACTGATCCAGTCCGAGATAAAGATAATAGTAATCACATTGTCATCAGAGTTTGGAATGGGCTTTTTCTGCCCACTTATAGCTCTGTGCTCAATATTGTTAGAGATGGAGGATTGTAATCCCCAGGTTTCAGGCCGATTTGGAGGCTTGGCTGGCTGTGGGCCAGGTCCTTCAGCCTGAACCCAAACTGTGTCTGAGCTGTGCCCCACTGCTGCTTTTAGATATCTCTGTAGGCATGGATTCACTGAGCTGGGAGAACAGGCCGGAATAGTGATCTAAATTCCAAAATGTGCCACACAAGGTAGCAAAGGCTGTGGAATCTGTTGCTTACAGCAGAGTGGAGCAGGAACAGAAGGGCTGGAGAGACCTTTCTGTTACAAAGCAATGTCAGCAGGGCAGATCTGAAGCCTGACTGCGAGGAAAATCATTGCTTCATCTTAAACTGAGGATACACAGAGCATCTCAGTGTTTAGCACATCATTTTGGCATCTAGAATATGCCATATTTTCCTTTTAGTTAAGTCAGGATCAGCAGACTGACAAAGAGGTGAGTGAACCCTTGTATCTGGAGGGCTGTAAAGCTGTAGGAGCATCAGCAGGAAGTGCAGGAAGGGTCCATTTGATTTCATAATTTTCCCCCTTTATTTACACCCTACTCTTTTCAGCTCTCTATAAATATATGTGTCTGCTGCATACTGGCCATTGCATTTGCCTCCTCCTGCTCCGTACTTCCTCATTAAGCTTTCCCTCTTTCCCCCTGTCCTTTTCCCACACCCTCTTTGTTTTCCACTCTTCTGACTCTCAGTACGAGCTTTCACGATCTTTGTCTTCCACTCCTGTCCATCCCACAATCTCCTAAGCACATCACCAAGCTAACGTTTGCTTTCCAGTTCTGCTCCAAAGCTTTGGGTGTTTGATGTGGGATTAGAAATTAGGCAAAATGAGTTTACCCATCCCTGTTTTGCGTTAGACTCCAATTCACAGCGTTACCATCCAGACGTTCACAGTAGTCATAAACTGTGTGGTCTTTTTTTTTTTTCAACCAGACTGCAGAGACTACATACAAAAACAATTTTTTTCAATGGCAAAAAGAGTGTTGGGCTTGTAATTTTCCATCAACTTCTCTGAAGAGTAAAATCTGCATTTTTTTCTATCAGCTTAATGGCCTTGTCCATCCTTCGGATGCAGCAAACTGTTTTTTAGCCAAAGGAAGCAGCTGAGCGGATTCTCACCTAACTAAATTGATTTAAGGCAAGAAGTGGGTCTTAGTCAACGCCCGTGTAACTCTTCTGGTGTCAGTGGTGCAGTTAACTTGGTGTTGCCAGCTCTTGTAGCTTTACTACAAGTACAAAGTGATTTCTGCTTTTCTGGAAACCCCAGCTCCTGACGGCCTGTGCTGAGGTGGGAATCTCTTTTGTGTGCAACCAGACCTGAGTTTTTCAAGAGGCTCGAGCAAAAAAACAGAGATACATGACCCTCAAAACTCTGAAACCAAGGCAAATCAACTCCAAGTCCACCTTTCATTTTTGGCTCTTTTTTAATCTCTAGATTTTAGAAAATTTTTGTCCTCGTTCTTTTTTGGCTCTTTTTCAATCTCTTGATTTTTGAGATTTTTTTTTACCCCAACCTGACTCATGACCTTTGAGCTCTTCAGGTTGGCAATGCTGCTCCCTCCATTGGCATCAGTGGAGTTAGACCCGGGATGAGTTTGGCCCAGCGCTTCTAGAAGACAGATGTATGACTCTGTTCCTTGCAATGTGTTGCTTGATATGATCTGCTGTTCTTTTGGGGGCCAAAAGAAGTGGGTAATCTTAGAAAAATAAAATTCTATCATCACGTGATACAAAAAATGGTATTTACAGAATTGTTTTCCCCCGTCTTTTGTTATAATTTTTTAGGTGCTTCAGAGCTGGGCCCATTTTCAGATCCCAGGCAGTTCACAAGCATTTCATCCCTCACTGAGAGCCGCTTCTCCAACCCACGAATGCACTATCCAGCCACCTTTACCTATACACCGCCAGTCACCTCAGGCATGTCACTGGGTATGTCCGCAACCACTCACTACCACACCTACCTACCACCACCCTACCCCGGCTCTTCCCAAAACCAAAGTGGACCTTTCCAGACCAGCAGCACTCCATATCTCTACTATGGCACTTCGTCAGGATCATACCAGTTCCCCATGGTGCCGGGAGGGGACCGCTCCCCTTCCAGGATGCTCCCGCCGTGCACCACCACGTCCAACGGCAGCACACTGCTAAACCCTAACTTGCCCACCCAGAGTGACGGGGTGGAGGCGGATGGCAGCCACAGCAGCTCCCCAACCGTCTTGAATTCTAGTGGCAGGATGGATGAGTCCGTTTGGAGGCCGTACTGAGATTTCTTCTGTAGCCGGCCCGACCTCCGGAAGCCAAAAAAAAAAAAAATCCACCAAACCACCAAACGGTCGACTAACTATGAAGTGCCTGTTTTTTGTTTCTTTTTTTTAAAAAAAACCCCAGATTTTACCAATATGTGCAACTGTGTAGATGGGATGATAATGGCCATAAATAACACAAGAGTTACCAACATACCACAACCCATGTTTCAGATTATGTGAATCAAAGCACATATTTTATTTTTTTTTCCCCCTCTTGGAAGCATTTTACCTTGTTTTATATTTAAAATGTACTTTCTACACACACACACAAAAAATCACCCCGTCCTTTTTTTTCTTTTTCTTTTTTTTTTTTTTTGAATTTTTTCCTTCTATTTTTTCCCCCTAGAGTTTTGTAATAACTAGTGAGTACTTTTGCCAACAAGGAGAGAATGGACTCCCCGGCTATCAGGAGAAACATGGTGATGCAAGGCAAAGGCTGCATTCCCTTTTATTTTAATAAAAAACCAAAACTAACCATGAACTCCAGATACAGTTGCAATCATACAACGTATGGGACCCTCTCCACACCTGTAGTGCAATTCACCTGGTTTGTATTGGTGCACATAAAAAGGAAAGCAAAGAGCAAGTTGCTTCCATTTTGCTATGATCCATTCAGATGAAAACAGCTGTCCCAAAAAACTGTCCGAGCCTTGCTGCGGATAACAGTTGGAATTTCTGTGTTCATTGCTTTCTTGGTTTGTTTTTGGATATTTAAAGAGAATGAGTTTTCAAGTTAGGTGAGCCAACCCCGGGGTTTCCTTTTTGCTTTTGTATCCGTTCGTTTTGCCTTCGATTAGCCAAAAACCAAAAATAATAACCAAAACCTTGGAAAACAAAAAAACAAAATGTTATTACTTATGCAAAATATGAGAATGGCAATATATATTACTAGAGCCAAAATGGTATACATAGTATTTGTGTTCGGCTATGTTCTTTTTTTATATTTTTTAAATTATAAATGTGTAAAATTTGAGGTTGTTTGCTAACATGAATCATCATTTAAGTTTAAAAGAATATTTATAATTATTTAATGACATTTGGACCCTTTAAACGTTTCTTAATGTAATGATATATTGACTTCGGTCTCTAAAAGTGTTTTTTGTTTTGTTTAGTTTTTTTTTTTTTTATTACATTTCTGCAATAGTGTAAACCTCAGACCTTTACCCAACTCTGAAAAGCAGTTCCAGTGTGAACCAGTTTACAATGTGACTTAAAAACAACAAACCCAACCTAAATGCATCCACATCAAATGATTTTGGATGTAGGATCTTTTTATATAACTTATGAAGGAAATATTGTGTTTAAAATATTTTTATTAGCTGTCTGGTTGCCTTCAACACAGTCTTGCCTTTTAATCAGTAGTTGTGGAGACACTGGAAAAATGGTAGGAAGGATGAAATATTTTCCACCCTTCCCCTAATTTCTTTTTCTCCAAGGATTTTTTCTCAGAACTTCAAAATTTGAAAAGATTCATATTTAAAATGGTCTATTTTGACAGCATAATTTGGATTTCGACAGGGTTTTTTTTTCCCAAAGAAAAATCAAAACCATTTCAAAGCCCGTATTTTGCAAATGATGAATTGTTAAATATCTCAGAAGTGGGATTAAGGGAGAAATGGTGAAACATTTTCCCCTCCCCTTGCAATTTCAGCCCACTCAGTGGAATTTAAAAGGTTTCAAACTTGAGACAGAAACTGCCTGGTAGCGAGTCACCACCCATTAGCATTAAATGCGGGAGCTGTGCAGATGCTGTGGTGGCTCTGAAGCTGATGTGGCTGTTGCCTGTTAGAGGGATGAGCACAAGGGCAGCAAAATTCACCTCTGCCGACACAGAAGACACAAACCCGCCTTCAAAGCCACCCTGGGGCTCCCAGGGATGATACAAGCAGAGCAGGTTGCCCCCAAACCCCAACCTGTCTGTGGCCAAACTACCCCGCAGAGAAGCCCCATTTTTGCCCAGCCCAGGGCTGCCATGGCATGCAGGGAGGTGACATGGCATCAGCTGGACGTGGTGGGAGCTGAGTCATCCTCCCCACGCTCTCCCCAGGCAGGTGTTAAGCCTGGCTTAGTGGGAAGTTCAGCACGTGCCAGTGGGCTTGGCCAAAGCTCCCTCCTTCCACTGCCTCAGCGCTGCCCGCAGCCTCCTCCAAGCTGCTCCATGGGTGATTTTTGGCTACCTCCAAAGTATGGCAGTGAATCAATGTTGGGCACAGCCACACAGAGCCGGACACCACCCTCACTGCTCGTTAGCAGCGAAGCTGTTAAACGAGCTGCTGTTAGCATGGTACAGCCCTCCAATCTGCGTGATGACGTGCTCTTAAAAATAATAAATTAATAAAGTCTTTGCCTTCTAAAGGTTGTATACCAAGTATGCTTAAAGTATAAGTAAGACACTTTGTTTTTCTTCTAATACTTAGTTTTCCTTCAAAGATGGAAGCTGTAATTGATTCTATTTATTGTTGGTTTGTGGTAGCTTGAAGCATACCACTGTCCATTTATTTGTAACTGTAAAGTAACGTTTGTTAGTCTCAGCAGCACTTAAAAAACCAGTGTCTGGTTACACATTTCAGTTTTGTTTTTTGTTTAGTAAGCAAGAGAAAAAGAGATGTACTGCCAGTGCAAGCTGTTTCCTATTTAATAAAAGGTACTATATTTGTACATTATTTGTTATTGCTGAGAAGGGCTTTTTAAGGTTTACTGTATGCATATTAAGTAATTTTTAGGGTGCTTTTGTGTCGAAATGTTGTTAAGAGTGGCTGCAGGCAGCAACCCAGATTTCTTTTTTTCCTTAAGACTTTGTTGTAAAATTCAAGCACTTGGTTTTTGTTTCTGGATAAATCCAGCACAGACCAGACTTTTGTTTTGCCCAATACCAACAGGACTCTGTTTGTGTCCCCGCGGTTTTTCAACTGGACCTTTAGGGGCAAACGTTGAAAACGTTTTCTCCGCCCCATCAAGGTGCGTGTGCCTGATCAAGTAGATCGGTGCCCTTGTCTGACCTGGCTCTGCCTGCTTGAGATAGAAAGGAAAGGATTTTCTAAGAACCTGTGGACAGAGGAGCACCAGCCCCTTGACTTTCAGTAGATCCCCATGCCCCTGAACCCTCCTGGTGCCTTTAGAAAATCTGTCCCAGTACATGGCTGGTCATGGAGGGAGTCGTACAGGCTGAGGCAGAGATGCTCATCAGAGCTTTCAGAAAATGCTTGCGAGTTCACTTGGAAATGCTCTTGAATCAAATTTTCAGACCCAACCGGTGCTATGTAGTGAATCATATCAATTTATCTGAGCTTTTGTGAGGTGCTTGGCATCAGAGAATGGAGTTTCCTCAAAGGTACGACAGCCCTTCGCTTCGGGCAGTGGCAATCTTTGGCACCGGTCATAGATTTAAAGAAAAAAATTGCCTTTTTTTTTACCTTCCAGCTTCTTATCCTACCAAAGACTTACTTACAGCACAACAGGCACCATGTCCCTTTTGCCAAACAAAGGATTAAATCCTCCTCTCCCTCCTTCTAAGGGTAACCAGATCAGGTGCAGTGGGTTGGGACAGAAGAGTAAAGCAAATTATTTATCCAACAGCATCATTCACTTGGCGTTTATAGTTTCCTTTAAAAGCCCAGCTGTTGTGTCTTTCTTAGCATTGAACCTTTGTTGCCAGCAGTCCCCTGAGCAAAGATTTACCAGTTTCCACAGGTACCATCTGGAGTGGGGAGAATTTTTGCACTTTCACCCTGAGCAAAGCAAGGCTCAGCCCTGCACTGGGCTGCAGCAGCAGCAAGCCATGAGCAAAAGCAATAATTAAACCTGGATCAGCCATGAGCTCAAAGAAGTCCCATTCTCTGTCCCCCTGAATTTCTTGTTGTTTTTAAATAGAATGCATTTCAGTTTAACATTTTCTGAGAACTTTTTTTAGATGTTTGTTTACTTCCATGTTTACAGATAACTCTTTGCTTTTTTTTTAATGCAGTACTTTTAAGTATATCAGCCAAAACCATACTTTTACAGTAACTTTAGGTAATATGAGTGACATTCCAGTTTTTTTTTTGTTGTTAAATATGCTTTACCAATCTTGAATTTCCGCTGGAACAAAATATTTGTAGCATTTTGTGTAAATACAAGCTTTAATTTTTTATTTTTTCAAATGCTGTCACCCAAGATTTGCTTTTC
Organism: Onychostruthus taczanowskii; assembly: GCF_017590055.1. NCBI lineage: Eukaryota > Metazoa > Chordata > Aves > Passeriformes > Passeridae > Onychostruthus > Onychostruthus taczanowskii. Next base: position 478,804 of record NW_024506994.1, on the reverse strand, counting down.
ATGCACATATTGTACAAACACTCTGCTTCATGCCACAGACGATGATTGTGGATCAGTTTACTTCAACTTCAAAGGGACTATTTGTATTGTATGTTGCAACTGTAAATTGAATTGTTTGGCATTTTCTCATGATTGTAATATTAATTTGAAGTTTTAATTTCATTTTCAATAAAATGGCTTTTTTTTTTTGTTAATGTTCTTCTACGCTTCTTTTTCTTCCTTGTCTCTTCTTGGCACCAGGCAGGGTAAAGCAAGCACATGCTAGGACATGGGACCAGGCTGTCTGTGGCTGACCCATCATTTCTGCAGCACTTCAGTTTTCAACTAAATATAAAAAGCAAGTTTCCAGGTGCTTGGGTGGTGAAAGAGACCTTCTAAACCTGATCTCAAATGTTGCTTCTTTTCCTGAGCCTGCAAATTATCAAAAGTTGTGTTTCTTAGAGGAGTGCAAACTGCTCTTGTTCATCTTGCTAGGCCACTAACTCTGGAACCAAACAACTAGCACTACCCAGGGCATTCCCAGGGAAAACTGGGATAGATTTCTAAACTGGGAGGAGGGATTTGGATTTGTGATGCTTTTCCATGATGGGGGTTGAGCTATCACCACCTCTTCCTGGTCAGACTTGAGGAATGCAGTCCCAGATAATCTTGTGATTTGCATGGCCTGAGGCAAGAATAGTTTTCAAGCAGCAGAAGATGTATGGATTGGGAGGGGACTGAGGGAGGAGGCTATTTTTCCTCCACCTTAGTGTCAGGTGTAGGAGGAGATGCAGCTAATGAAGGTGAGGTTAAGTTCACCCAAGACTGTCTGCAGGAGGAGAGGACAGGAGTTGTGGGCAAGCTTGTGCCTGGTTTCATAGTAAGTTCTTATCCTTTTTAGATATTTATTCAGTCTGTAGAAGATAAATAGTAGCACAGAGAGATGTGAGGTTCTGTTCCTTTAGAGAAACCTTTTACTCTGAAATTTAAATGTCACTGATACAGATTTTGGGAGCTCTTGTTGGCTTTACCATGGACCTGCATGTTTCTTGTGTGGTGATTAAAGCTTGAGGGCTCTTTCATTCCAGCTCATAATCCGAGTCCTGATTGTAGGGAAGCTTGATCCAAGAGTAAGGGACCAAGCAAATCAACCAATTTTCTATGGTGTAGTTACTATAGAAATTGTTTTGTGGGGGACTCATCCTACAAGCATTAGTGCTAAGGCTTTCTGCTGCCCTCTGGCACACAGATTAACCCACCTCAGCTACTCACTGCCCAGAGGGACCCTCATTATAGTTTTGCTTTCATGGTCATTTAATCCAGATTGTCATCAACAGAAATAAGTATTTTTTTCTCCATTTTGTATGGTGAAGTGCTGGAACAGGTGCCATGGGAGTTTGTGGCACTTCTGTTCCTGGAGGTTTACAGGGCCCAACTGGTAAAGCATGGAACAACCTGGTCTGACCTCCAAGCTGAGGCTGCTTGAGCAGGAGGTTGATCTGGAGACCTCCCACGATCCTTTCCAAATTATCCCATGGGCCTGTGAGGCAGGCTGGGAGCTGCCTGCTACAGGTTGTTGTCTGAGATAAAAACTGTTTGTGTGACTGTCTGGAGAACACATTTTCAGCTAAATGAAATCTGAGTAAAGAGGTTGGACAAGATTAAACTCATACATAGGCAGGTTGCTGAGGAGTTACAGTGATCTCTCTTTTCATAGAATCATAGAATGGTTTGGGTTGAAAGAGACCTTGAAGATCAGTTTTTTTGGTTTCTGCACATTTCTCTGGGATATCTACAGCAGACGTGGTCAGCACAAGGGCTGATGGAGCTGAACCATCCCTCTGATCCAGTACAATAGTTCCCACTGACTTTCCCCATACTGGGGATGTTGGTTTTGATTTTTGGATTTGTTTACCCTGCAGCTTAAGAAGGCAAGTCTTTTGCCTTAGCAAAGAATCAAACACTTTGGAGGCAAGTTGCCAACACTGGTGAACATGGAGCACAGCCTTGTACAGAGACGGGTGGAGTGATGGGGGCAGATAAGACTTAAACTTCTTTAGGACACAAGAGTTAGAGACGTTTCCTGCAAGGGGTGGTGACTGTTGTTTCCCCCATCTTTCAGTGTCAATAAATAGCTTATTGGGTTTGGGTTGTGAGGGTTGAACATCAACTCAGAATCACTGGAGTCTGGCCTTGCTGGTCCCACGTAGTCCTACACTGTCTCTCCCTGCTGGCCTTGGTTTTAACTTTTTAATTTCCTGTGGCTGTGAGCAACACTGGAAGGGTTCAGAGCAGCCACAGGCCTAAATCAGCCTTTTTTCTGTCGAAAACAAGCTCTTTGGGAGAGGTGGGGGTGAGAAGAAGCAGGGTCTGACTTTATGGTTCAGCACCAAGCCCTGTTCTGACACCAAATAAAACATTCATCAAGCTGTTTATTGGGGAAAAGAAGGAAATAACCTCAGTTATATATCCAAGGATTGACATGAACTGCCTAGTTACCTTCTGCATCATTGGGAGGAAATGTATTGATATTTTGGGGTGAAAGCACTCCCCTGGGTAGCCTCTCACAGATGACCTGTGTTCTGCAGCACGTGGCGGGTCACACTAGAACATGTATTGAGTAGGGGTGCAGTGAGGGTGTCCAGCTCAGACACTCACCACTTGGATGAATGATTGCAGAGGACAGCCCAAGAGCATTATTCACTAGAAACATTTGCTAGATGGGTTAAAAATTATGAACAAATCTGTTAGAAATGCATAATCCTTGGATGGGTGATGGGGACAACTCTGACATAAAATTATGGGAGCATTTCTTTTTAACATCTTGAAGAAAAGTTTTAGCACAAGCTTGAAGCGAAAAAAAATAAATATTTAGCTTTGGCCTTCTGTGATTATCTTTTTTCTTTAGATCTACTGGTGCAATGTCAGCCTGGGATGTGTGGAGATGTTCCCATGAGGACTCTTTGTGATACTTGCATGACTCTGGAGGGGTAAATCTCAGCATTTACCCCCTCTGGGAATAGGAAACTGTTGGTGCTAGTAACAGATAAAACCATGAGATAGAAAGAGAGCAAATCCAAATCTTCCAAAAGCTTCTGGTGATCTGATGCAGTACAAACAAATAACTTGGGATGTACAACATAATTTAAAATTGAAGTTCTCAGGCCTGCCCTACTACTCCTGTGCACATTTATTGCATATGTTACTTAATGTACACGCAATATGCATTTTGAATGTTGACTGTGTTACCTAAATAACAAGCAGACTTGAACTTCCCTATTCCTACTCCAATTGTGTGAGAGTTCTAAAAATCTCATAAGTATATTTGTAAGAACTTCTAAATATGAGACAAATTAGTTTTATTTCTGTAGCTGAGAAATTTCAGCATCATCTGTGATTCTTCAGACAGCTTTGGACTCCTCTTTTAATGCCTCAATTACCCTAAATATAGATCAGGGATTTTGTTATTTCTCTACTGTGACAGGGTGTCTTATGGGCTCCATGTTTACAAAGATCTTTGGACTTTGGTTGTTACTGTTGTTGTTGTTGCTTAGCTTTTTTACTACAAATCCAGTGTTTGGTCTCACACCATTGGATAGTGTCCTTTGAAGCAGCACAATTCTAAACCACATGTTTAGAAAGAAAATGACCCAGTTTCCAGACTGCTGATCTGGTCAAATAACAATGTGGAGCTAAGGCCAAGTTGTGCTGCCTCGACAGATTTACTCAGGATTTGCGGTGGGGCAGGAAGAAAAGCAGAGATCTCTGCAGTCCATGGAGGCAGCCCTTGGCCGCTCCCTCCCGGCAGCTCGCTCGGGATGAGCAGCTGGATCTTGTGGGATGTCCCAACACTTAGAGAAAAGCAAACAGCCCATGTTAATGTTGATACACCGCAGCAGCTTGCCAGTGATTAATGTTTGCCACGAGGCCAAATTCAGATGGCGATTACGCCAGGAGAGGTCAGCTGATGTCCCTCTATTAATAGTTCCGCGGTTTTGGATGCCGCATTTTCCTACCCGTAAATGTGGGTGTAATCAATGAAGGGTCACTGCAGTGCTGGTTGAGTGAAGTGAAGGAGTCTCCATTGGTCTCCTGGCTCAAGGGAGGTTCAAGGTAGGACCACAGGCACCAGATCCTTTCAGCAAGGCTGTGCCCAGCAAGTTTTGGTGTCTTCTAAGCATGGAGATAAAGACAGGGCTTTAGTGGAGCATTCTATCCCCAAGCTTTTCCTGATATCCACCTCCGGCCTTCCAAAGTGCAGCTAGCGACTTTTCACCAGCCTCTGCTTTAGGGTTTGGTTTGTCCCTGCCTCTGACTTTGGGCACACAAGGTGCAATAAGGGTTTAAAACCTTGTTGCACATCTATAGGGCTCCAGTGCTTAATGACCTCTCCTTTCCCCCTCAGCTGTATTCATAGAATCACAGAATGGTTTCTGTTGGAAGAGACCTTAAAGATCACCTTGCTCCACAGCAAAGAATCTGTTCCTCCTATCTCACCTAACCCCTCCCTCTGGCAGTGGGAAGCCACTCCCCCATGTGCTGTCATTCCATGCTCTTGTCCAAAGTCCCTCTCCACCTCTCTTGGAGCCCCTTTAGTTACTGGAAGGGGCTGTGAATATTTTTACAGCCTATGATTTTAGGGCACTATTAAATATAAAATCAAAGCCTAAGTACTAAGACAGCTCCTCAACCCCCCACAGCTTGTTTACTTTTTGTTTTCCAAAGTCCTTGGTAGCTGAAAATGATGCTGCTACATCCAAACACTTTGAGACAGCCTCTTCCAGGAAAAAAACATTTTATCCCTGCTCTAGGATGTGTGAGGCTGGTTGGCAAATGTGAGGAAGTAGGAACAACAGGCTTCAGCAGAAGGGATAAAAAAACCTAAGTAATCCAGGCAGATCTCAGGAAACCTGGATGCAAAAGATCTTTGTTCATTTATTACCAGTAGTGGTGTTCTCCTAAAAGAGCAGGAGCAGGATGCTCTCATCTTTTAATAATAGCCAGGCCAGATGCTAAAGTCTCTCCTGCAAATACTATAAAAGTGAGGAAAACAGCTGATTTCTGTTAAGATGAACGCACCAGGAGAATGAGCCAAAAAAAGTATGAGAAATCTCCAGAGGTCTGTCTTTGCAATGCCACTTGGCAGCTGGATCTTAAAGTCAGGACTGAAAATCCAGCCTGTGCTTCTGTCCCTTCACTGATCGGTCGCCCTGTGTGGAGAAGGAATTCCTGCACCATCTGGGGATTTGGATCAGTGCTGGCAGGGATCTCACCCTCTGTTTTACAAAATTCACAGCTTTTGGGGAGCTGTAGAAAATACTAATTCAACAAGGAATTTGCTTGACTTGCTCCTTGCCATAGAAAATGGTTCCATGTTGAGTAGGGGCCAGTGGTTTAAAATGACATTTTTGTTCCATCTTTTTTTGTACTTTCCCCTCTGTCCTGTTTTTGTTCTCAGTATTTTTTGTCTGGAAGACATAAATTCAAAGTACTTGATAAAGACAGGATTGGGGTTTCATAAGGCATTGTATTGAGCATTAATGAAGATGCCTATGCCTCTCTTCATACTGCCCCTTGAATTGTCTTTTCCTTATGCTCAGCACAGGCACTTGAAATCATAGTAAAATCACTCATGTTTGTAATGTACTTATAGGTATTGGATGGAAAGTGTTAGAGAAAAGTAGAGTTCATGGTGACATGATATTTTTTGTATTTCTGGGATGGGGCAATGCCCAAGAAAATTAATTAACTGTGTATGATTGCCACACATTTTTCTCAGATGCTGAGTGGCAGTCCTCACAAACAGTTCCTAGAAACCAGAAAAAAACCTATTGTGAAATGATGGGAAGAACTCATTCAGTGTTTAGGATTGCTGTCTAATGACTGCAGATAAAATTGTTTATGAAGACTTGTGCAACCCTTTTCCTTGCCAGCAAGAGTAGGTTTGGTACGTGCTCTTTCAAACCTCCCTGTCTCCGCCTGACCAGAAGGATCTCCCCAATTGTTATTTTCATAAGTTTACAACTAGGAATTTATTTTGCTTGTTCCATTTTACAGAGCACAGTGACTTTTCTTTTTTCTGTGAATTGCTTTTGTTTATAAAGGATGTTTTTCTGGGGATGGTATGTAAAGACTGGCATTTTATTGTGGGCATCTGCAGTGCATGAACTCCTCCATGCCAGAAAATGACAACAGATAATGTGCTGATGTTCTGCAGCATTACCTGATTATTGTGGATCTACAGAGCCAGGTGTTTGTGACACAGAGGGACAGACCTAGCGCCCACCCTGTGTTGGCAGCACCTGGTGAAGGATGGAAAGAGGATCCTCCAGTCATGGCTGAGGGCATGTTCTCCTGCTCAGAGACACCTGCCTGTATCAGGCCTCACCATCTGGAGAAAATTTAAAATAGAGAGAGATAATTTAGGTCACCTGCAGTGTGACAGCCAAGAGACAGGAAACACAAACCACTGGTATTTGAACTGACCATGGTGTGCAGGAGATGACACCTCCCAGGGCTGTTCAGGTGAGATCACTGGGGACTTGCATCTGTCCATTGTTGTGGGGCTGAGGGGTGAAACTCTGGTGAAGATGGACAAATGAATGCACACCATAAAGAGACGTTATCTCAGATGTAAATCACCATGCTCATATCCTGGCTTCACACTGGAAGTAGTAGGATCCTTAAACCTCCCCCTCTTCCAGCTCCCCAGGCAGGTATTGGATGTGTAGGGTCAGTGTGCAGATCTTACATTTGACTCTGTCAAAAAGCAGAGCCAAAACTGGAACCAGTTTGCACTTTGAGGAAGTGTAGATTTGCTGAAGTCACTGTCAGATTTAATGTCACTCTTGGCCCTTTGGCAGGAGCTGCATGAAGGGATCCATCCCTGCCCTAGGTGAATAACTGACCTAATCTCTGGTACATGCAGGGATTCTCCTATCCCACTGTATCCTTTCAGCCTCACAATGGGGTTGTGGGCCAAAATCAGGGAAAACTGTAACAGTCTGGCTGGCATCCCTTGGTCCTGGTGACATGTGAAAAGGTGCACCCAACAGAGACAAGGATAATACTGAATTTGCAAAGGTTTGGTGCTAAAGATGAGAAAGACCACAGACCTCAGGCCTTGCAAATGAAGTGTCAAAGTCATTTCTCCAGTGCTTCTTTGCCACAACAACTGCAAATAAGAAAACAAACCTCAGAGACGGAAGACATGAAGTTCAGAAACACATCCACACCCGTGTGCAATATGAGAAAAGGCGCAACCAAATTTGCAGCTGTCTCCCAGAATGAGAAGGAGTTCACTTCTGAGAATGTTCTCTTAAACTCACTCTCTTTTCAAGGGTCCAGAACAGATGGGTACTTAATAAAATTTGTGTCAGGCTTTAGATTGGCACCAGTGAAAGTATGGGATATGAACGTGAATACGAATATGATTTTTCCTCTGTATTTGCCACCTGATTTTTCCTCTGTATTTGCCACTCAATAATATTGAGTCAATTTTATTCAATGGGAAATAGTATCAGAAATGGGTAAAAGTATGCATGGAACAAGGGAGTTGATCTTGCTATGAATCCTGCTGCTCCTGGTTTATTCAGTTGCTTTTTTATAGCTTAAAATGGAGTAACTGTTTTTCTTCTAAGGGTTTTTGGCTGCTTTACAGTTGTTGTTAAGAAATCAGTATTTCTTCGTAAAATATGTACTCACTTGTTAATATTTGTGATGAGGAAAATTTCAAGGAATTGAAAGGCTATGTTGCCATTTTTGCAGAAAAGTTCAGTACCTTGTTAGTAAACACATTTTTCCTTAGCAGGTCAGTGCCAATCCAAATTAAAAGGAAAAAGAGGGTTGCAGTTTGAGATTTTTTTTTTCTGCTACAGCTTCTGTAGTTATGCACTCTACTTTGCCCTCTTTGAGTTCATATTAAAGGTTTAAAAAATATTATTATCAGGATATATACAGGAATTATTTGTTTCAGGTAATAAATGGTAGAATTTAATCCTGCTGGTTTTCCTTTTGTAGCCATTAAAGCCTGTTTGAGGAATGTTTGAGGCAAAGGTAGAATGAGAAGCAGAGCCTTGAATAACATGGCTTGTGACTTCTCACCTCCTGTGACTCTTCATAGCTCCTAGTGAGCTAAGTTCTAGGGACAATGTCTAAGTCATTCCTAAAGCAGGAACTTAATGCCTAAATTGTCATTAAAAGGCTTTGCAGACTATACAAAGTGTTACACAGAATTAATTCAGAAGCTGAAGCTGGATGTTGAAAGGGGTACCCCCACCATGCAGATGACCAAGAGAAAACAGTTCAGCCAAAGATGTTCTCAAAGGTGATCTCCCTAAGTCAGGAGCTAATTCCCTGAGATTTAAAGATTAGGGCCAATAGTTTATTGAGGGATTTTTTTCTGGTTTTTGTTTTTTTTTTTGTTTTTTTGTTTTTTTCCTGAGATATATATATATATATATATGCACTATTGTTGTATTACATTATATTAAAATATTTAAAACTGGAACATAAGAAAATTCCAGCTTCCTTGCTGGGAGAAGCACTCTAAAACACTCCTTTTGGCTTTGGGAATCTTTGCTTTCTGTGCATGTCAGTGGATCAGCACCTTGTACCTGGGTGTGTTTGTGGAGCTGTGTGTGTGAGCCAGGGTAAATTTGCCGTCCCAAGGAAAACAGATGAGGAAACGCCAGTGAAAAGATGGGATTTGCCTCTCATTTGGCATGGGAAGACCCATTTTCTGTGCAGAAAGGATTTCTGTTTTGGAAAACCAAGAATTTTGGTCTCTGGATTTGAAGGTCATCTGGATAATAAAGTCGTGGCAATGATGGCAGGTTTGGCTTTATTTTTTTTAGTCTTTCTTGCTCAGTGGGCTGCTCCTACATGCAGAGCCCCAGCTAGACCATACTCCCTGGCTCCAAAATTGTGTGTGTGATTAGACTGAAGGTTTTCATATAGTTTCAAGACTTCAGAAAATGGGGAAAGACTTCTTCTTCAGTCAGTGCTTTGGTCATTCAAGATGTAACAGATCCCACTGCCTCTCTGTAACTCCAGTGATGGAGATAATCCACTGGATCTGAGTGAGACAAAACAGTATCTTTGCTGGACCATCCAACACAGCTGGAAAAAAATGACAAGTTGTTGGCCAAGTAACTTTTAAGACTATAAATAAATAATAAAAGAAAACAACTTAGAGAAACTAGGAAAAATTTCTCTAAGTTTCCTGTATTCTTATAAATTATCTGAGACAGTAGAACAGAGAGGCACCTTGCAGTGGAAGAGATGAGGGAGAAGATTAAGTGCCATAAAAATAATATTTCTATTGTGTTCATAATGATTGCTTTCTAGTACAGTTAATATTTTCAGTTCTCAAATTCCTCTTGTTTTGGTCTTCTTCTTGCAAGGACGTAACTGGTGCATTTATCATTATTGACAAGTGGTTGGTTTTTGTTTATTTTTTTCCCTGAAGTGAAGGAAATGGTGCATGGGCTGATGCTCAAGACAGAAAAGCATCCAGGGAAAATGAGATGTCCCAGGCTTTGAAACATATGAGTGGGTGTGATGTGTTGTTGTAGTGATGTTGTGCAGCCAGCACTTCTCAACTGCACCTGAATAAAGTTTAGCCACTCTCTGGTTTGGGCTTAGCCATGAGAAAGCTGGGAGATGTTGCTTTTTGTATTGAATGCAAAGGAACCAACCCCTGTTTTCTTGACACTTTGACCCCCTGTTTTCTTATCAGCCATCACCATGGTGTTACAAATGTGCTGAATAGTGCAGATGAAAAGGGTTGAACCACATGGATCTAGTTTCATTATTTGCATTTAATTTTTTCTGACTTTGTCTGTTCTCTCACATCCTGATTGCAGTGTGCCCTGGTGGCCAAGAAGGCCACTAGCTTCTGATTAGTGGCAGCAGTAGTGTGGCAGCAGGACCAGGGCAGGGGTTGTCCTTCTGCCTCATGAGGACATTGGTGAGGCCACGCCTCAAATCCTGAGTTCAGTTTTGTACCCCTCATGTGAGAAAGACTTTGAGGGGCTGGACTGTGTCCAGAGAAGGGCAACAGAGCTGGGGAAGGCTCTGCAACGTAAGTCCAGGAAGTTGGGAGTGTTTAGTCTAGAGAAAAGGAGCCTCAGGATGGACCCTTTTGCTCTTTATAAGTCCCTGAAAGGAGGCTGTAGCCAGGTGGGGCTTGGTCTTTTCTCCTGAATTACAAGGATGAGAGGAAATGACCTCAAATTGTGCCAGGGGAGGTTTGGACTGGATATTGCGAAAAATTTATTCACTGAAAACGTAATCAAGCATTGCAACATGCTAGTTCTGGAAGTAGTAGGGTCACCATCCCTGGAGAGATTTAAGAGATATGTAGATGTGGTGCTGAAGGACATGGTTTAGTGGTGAGTTAGCAGAACTGAGTTAATGATTGGACTCAGTGATCTTGGAGGCCTCTTCCAACCTTAATGCTTCCATGGTTCTGTCATCCTGTGTCTGATTTGTTTGACTCATGTGGAATTAACTCCATGAGCAGCCACTGTTGCTTGGAGCTGTCCCATGGATAAGGTGGCTCTGTGAACATGATCCTCAGGGCAGACAAAGTGAATGATATTGCAAGTGTCTTTCTTTCAGTTTAAGGATTTTCCTAGGCTTTTGGGGGCATTTAACTTCAATTTTCAACCTCTTTTTGAATCAGACAGAGATACTGGGATTGTGCTGCGTGTGGACACAAGGGCAATGTTTGTCAGTAGCTTTTCAGCCACATGGTCAGTCAGTGAAGTGCAGTCATTTCAGAACTCCCAAATGACTGAATACATTTCAAGATGATGTCTCCATGGATAGCAGACAGGTTTCTGTCTAAGCATTGGTTCACATGGAACCTTTATTGTGTAGCAAAGAGAACAACCAAGACATGCTGCACTACAGTCCCTTCTTAATACTTCTAAAAATGTTCTTGTGTAGAAAACCAAGAATTTGTGAAGGGGCTTTGGTCTCACAAACACTGAAATTCTACAACTCAGATGGTGACTCTTGGCAAATGTGACATAAAATGCATTTGCTGAAAACCCAGTGAAAGAGGTTTCAAGCTGAAGTGTTTGGCCTCACCTTTGGGGCTTGGCCTTCATGGCCTGTTGGTGATGTGGTGTCAGTCACTGACCTGCAGTGACACAATCAAGTGCCTGAGTCCTCTGAATCTGCAGAGCGAAGGATGAAATGTTTATCATATTTGACCTAGATTTGGCCCTGATTTTTAAAGGCAGGCTTGTTGCTCTATGAATAAACTCAGGATGTTGGACATAAACATCTAAAAAATAGGAGGATGAGTCTTCTCACTCAAGCCCTAGAAACCAGAAAAGGCTAAAATTGAGATTTTAAGAGAAAAGTCTCAGCAGTGTGGAAGCAAGATAGGAAGATGCTCCATTTGAAACAATTTGGATTCCCACTTTCCATGTCCTTGGGAATGTGATACTCCTGGACCAGCAACAGCCATGTGGTGAATCCATGCATAGCCTGCCCTGCTCCTGAGGTTATGCCTCAGATCTTCTGCAGGCCAGAGCTAAAACTGGAGTCATACATGAGCCTGAGCCCTCTTACCAAGGCAGCCATTCTAGAAACCAGAGACTTCAGCCTCTTCCAGGAACCCTGAGCAGGGGGTGTTTTCACAGAAAAGGTCGAGTTCTCTTTTTCGATCCACGAAAAACAACTGACAGCAACGTATGCTTGGCTATTTTCTCAAGGGTTTTGCTGTAGCACAGACTTCTAGATAGGAAAATAATATAGAATGAGAACAGATCTTTCCTCCTGGCTCTGCTACCTGTTTGCAGATGGCTTTTCCCTTATCCGGATTGCCTGTCTTGATGTTTGTACACTTTGGGCTTATTTTGGCCTGTCCTTTGCACTTTTGACATCTACCTGGACCCCCACCCTGGTGCACTGACCTCCTAACTCAGAGCTCCTTTGCCTTAGCAAAGCTTGTATAAATCTGATTTTCCACTTCCAGCTGAGAAAATAGGAGCATTCACACCTGATGCTGGGTGGCAGAAAGGAGAGTGAGGATTATAAAGCCTGGAAGAAAATAAAGTGGAAAGAGAGCAGGTACATCAACAGTGGATGTGCCCTTGGAAAGAGACAGGAGTGCATTTTCATCTTGGTTTTGCCAGGTGTGAATCTTTTCAGGACCTGACCAATTAATGGTTACACATATCAGCCATCTCACCCAAACCTGGTCCAAAGGGGGCATGAACTATTTGGGAAGAGCAGCTGCAAATGGAGCAGTGTTGGAGCCCAGAGAAGCAGGATAGGCATTATCTCACCTAAACCAGACTTCCACATCTGGAATAGTTACCCTATGTTTGCTCCCTTTAGGGTCAATAGAAGGAAAATAGTGCTTTGATCTGAAACAGTTGAGTTGCCCACTTTAGGGTGAGATACCTTAAAAAGATATATCTTCTCCTTGCCTACAAAGGAAGTTCAGAAGCATCTGCCCTGAAATCTGGATCGTGAAAAGGTGCAAAAATCTGTATCCCTAGAGCGACTTTGCCAGCAGGTTTCACATGCCTCATGGCTGGAAAATAGTTCTGGGTGTAGAAGTCTGAATTTTTCAGTTCTTTAAATTGACGGTTGTGCACAAAATTAACGAGAGCACTTTATTTTTGAACAAAAAATTGGATTTTTTGCAAAAAATTGTCAGCCCCATGCACTGGCACATAAGCTAATCTCACTGTTAGTAGTGAAAGACTGAATTGGTCTCAGTGACTGACAGAAGTGAGCAACACCTGAGACATGACACATTAGCATCTGGGCTTTAAGTTGGGTTTTCTAGTTTTGCTCTTAGTGGCAAACAGAAAAAAGCTCCAAGAATCAAATGAGAAAGAAAGAGAAGGCCATTTCATCCCTGTTTGAGATAGGTGGTAATCTTGTTTCTCTGGTACATAAATCGGATGCAAATCCACTAACATCATCGCACACATGGCGACTGAGCTGAGGAGACAACCCAACCTTGAAAAAACTTCAAGGCCCTTCAGGCAGGGAGCCATGGACTTGGATACTTTCCCGAAGTGTAGCTAAACTATTTGTCTTCTCAAAATGTTTTGTAAAAATTTTTTTTTTTTCAAAAAAAAAAAAAAAAAAAAAAAAAAAAAAAGAAATAACCAACAAGCTTTTCTGAAGTGATGTCTGGACCTTCCTGCTCTCATGGGAGGCTAAAATCACTCCAGAATTTTAACTCTCACTCATGTTGGTGGAATTGGAGGGCATCCAATGGCAGGTGGCATCAGGGTATGAACTGAGACAAAAACAATCTGAGGATGAGTCTTCTGCATTTCAGCCACAACATCCCCAGAGTGAGGGAACCTAGAAAATAACCAGAAAAAGTTTTAAGTGCTGGCAGCAGTAAAAGCCACAGCTGTGGTACAGGTGGCATCCACCCAAATGCTCTGGCCAGGCTGAGTGTTTCCATCAGCACTGGGAAGGAAGGGCATCCACCAGCTGTGCAAAGAGTCCCACTGGATATGGGGTAATGACTACCTGGATGCACTGCTGTCCCCAGCTGTGTTGTGTAGTCAGCTCCTGGTTGCCAAGCATGTGTCTGTATGGGCTGGCTGTGTCACACACACATGTCCCCACCACCCAGGGCAGCTTATGGGCCTTCCAGGAAAAGCTTTTCCTCCATCTGAGCTCAGAAATGAGCTGAGATGGTGCTGGTGGAGATGCTGAAAGGGATAATTCTGATTTTGGGGAACTAGCGAACCCTCACAGCTGGCTTTGCCTCCTGTCTGACATTGCATTTTCTCCAACCTCCAAATACTGCAGACACTGATTCCTGCAGTCCCCAGCAAAAACTGTCTTATTTTACTTGTAGATTTTTGTTTGTTTATTGGAGTTTTTTGGTAGTGTTATCCTGATTTCTCCCTGGTCTAAGAACCCAGCAGTGGACATGTAAGCTCTGGCTTTATTTTCCTGTTTCCTCTCCCACTGCACACCAAGCATTTGTTCCTTCTGTGGAAGCAGGTTTCTCCCTGAGGAGCTGGTTGCTCCAGTCTCCTCTCTGTAAGGTGCAGGATCTTCACCAGCCATCCTTTTACCAGCATCAAAGTGACCCACACGGAGTCTGGATCATAGAAATCAGGCAGCAGGTCAGAAAATGGCATGCCCAAGATGACCATGGTAGATTTCTCCACTGTGGTTGCATGAACCAAATCTGGGTTCACACACTTGTCCTGAAACCACTTGGCTTTTTTTTCATTAGGTACACAGTGCTAAGTACCCAGAACCCCTAAAAGGGAACAGCCACATCCAAAATGCCTATTCAGAGTGTTCTTGGCTCTGCTAACACATGATCTGTGCCTGAAATTGGCTGGGGAGAGTGCTACTTAACTGTGCCCATGCTAAAAATTTTGCAGCATGGATATGTTCTTGTGCCCATTCCTGCATGCCAGGACTGTTTAATTTACTATATATAGTCATAGCATATGTGTACTGGAACATAGTCTTATTCCAGCCTGGTTCAATGTAGAAGTTTCATGTAGCATACACTATAAAAAGTTTCTTTTTCAGATTTTCATCTTGACATGAAAGTGCATTACAACATTTGCCATCAATAAAACACAATTCCTTCCATGTGAAAAGCATTACAGCCTCAGTATGGTTATTGAGTGATGATACCTGGATGATGGAAATACAAGAACAGGAAAGTGTACATAGAGAAACTTCAGAAATGATGCCAAGGTTTTTTAAAAAAACCATGTCTGATAGCAAAGCAGATGAATTTAGAGAATTTAGTTCATTTGTACAAAAAAAAAAAAAAAAAAAAAAAAAAAAAGCGAAACAGGCTGAGCTGACAGAGAAATAAAAGCAAGGAAGAGAGAAGCTTCACAAATGAGTAACTGGTGAGGTTGGCCAGGCTGGGAAGACACTTGTGAATAACAGATTGTTTGCCTCTTGCTCTGTGTTCAATCTTGGGCCAAGCCAGCCATGACCAAGCATCAGGATTCTCAGGACCTCCCTCTCCTCTCAGTCTGTATCTGATGCCCAGCTCATCATCCAGTTCTGGGGTATCAGGGACTGAAGGTCCCATTATTATTATTATTATTGTTGACTTAGAATCCTACAGAAAGACCCTCAAGGTCAGGCTTGAGGGCACTGGGGACCCAAAGTGGAAGATTGGGCTCCCTTCTACATTTACACCTAAACTGAGCAGCTGACTCCAAACTTGCTGAAACAGAGGGAAAATGACTTTGTAAAGAGTTTTGAATCAAACCCTTCTTTTGAAAATGTGCTGAGCCAGGATCATTCTTCGTTCTTCTGGCTCTAAATTTGGAGTTTATGAAAATGTTCCCATTAGCACCAAAATAAATGCTAGCTGTGTTTTGATTTTAGCAGAAGCTCAAAAAAAAAAAACAACCAAAAAAAACCCCAAAAAAACCCATCAAGAGGATGCTAATTAACTTGTTAACTGAAGCCATTAAATACACATCTCCAAATCTTCCTGAAAGCAGCACAAATCCCCAGCGCTGGGTTCCCAAGATGCAAGGCCAGTCACTTGGCTTTGGAATGCATAAACATTTAGTGGAAGAAATTGCGACTTCAGAGAAAGTCCAAACAGAGCAGCCTGTTTGTTTGTGTGGCTGCTTTCTCACAGGAGAACAAATGGGAAGCACAGAAAGGCTGGAGTGTCCACCATGGGCCTTGCCTGTGATCCAAAAAGGCCAGAACAAAGACTTTCCTATTTATAGCAGAGTGACCGAAAGCAAAAGTGCTTGAGTGATGAAAAGGCACAGTCTGCCATTGTTGAGGCTTCTGAAGAGAATACAAACCATGGCTTATCAAAGAACAGGAAGAAAAAGGATTTTGCTGGGCAGAAAATAAATTATGATTTTCCATTGAGCCCACCATGCCACACTGTATTTTTTTTTTCTGGATTGGTCACACTTCATCAGGGCAGTGTGATTACAGAGAGTGGGGATGTAGGAGGAGAAACACGTATCTACGTGTGTGTGGAGGAAGTGCTCAGCAAAACCCAAGCTCTTATTATTTCCATTTAGCAGGAAATGCCAATACTACATGTCAGAGTCCAACTGTTGTATGACATCACCAAAAGACTACAGTTTGATTTAAGGAATAAGATAAGCTCTGCTGCTTATGCTAACAGCTGCTTCTAATGTTTTGGGGGGGGTTGTTTGTTTATTTGTTTTTTAAAGGAAATTTTAGACAGAAAATAAATAGGCTATTTCATCTACTTCTACCAGGTCTTATTTGACATCTTGCCACAGTATTAAATGATTTCATCCCTCTGCTGCGCTATATTTATACCATTAGACATTAGGAAATCAGTTACTCAAATTCATTATTGAGAAAAGAGCAGATGTAGTATGACATAAAATTCTTCTATTTTGCCTTCTGAAAAAGACATTTCTGATAGAAATTCTTTTGTTTCAGGAAATTGTCTTTTCAGAGGAATTAAAAAAAGTGAAAGTCTGTTTAAACCACAGTTTCTGAGAGGAAGACATTTTGAGGGGATTTTTTTCCAGTTCTAGATCTGCTTCTACCTTAGGGCTTCATACTACTATGACAAAACCGTCACCCCATCCCAGAAATCAAATGGAAAACCAATGCCACCCCATCCCAGAAATCAAATGGAAATGGAAATGGAAATTCTTCCAAATCAAGTAATGATTCCAGCGTGTCTAGCACAGGGCATGTGAAAGGAACTCAATGCATTTACATTCAACAAGCAAACCAATTTAAAAGAAAATTAGGATGAAAGAGAATTCCAGCTCTCAACCTCATTTACACTTTCTGCAATGTCAAAAATTGGAGCAAATAAGGTTAAAATGTGTCTTGTCCCTGAGCAAGCCACTTGGGGTCTGTGACAACGTTGTGGATGGGGTGGGTGTGAAGGATCTGGCTTGCTCTGGCTCTGGGCTGTGAACTGGCTCAGTGCTGAGGCTCCCCAAATCAGAAGGGCAGAGTTAAAGCTCCTCACCACTTCCACGGGCCACAGCGGTACAGAGTTTTGCCACTCCCTCAAAGTAGACCTCAATTCTTCTGGTTTTATACCCACCTTACCATGATCAGGTGGAACAAAACTGCACAGGTCTCAGATCCTCTACTAAAAATCACTTTTGTTTTCCTTAGACCAGGGAAGGAGGTGGAAAGAAGAGCAAAAGAGGTGATCCATCTGGGAAAGAAGGTGGAGATTACAAGAAGTAATTGATGCCATATGAGCACAAAATTGCATTTTTCTTGCAAATATCCATAGCACAAAGCAGTAATGGGCAGTGAAAAGATGACAATGAAGATTTCTCCAAAGAAAAGGAATTTCAATAGTGAAAGCCAGTCTGAAAGGGGACATTTATACTAATAAATTTAACAATTCAGTGGAAACATTGATTATTGTTATTAGCATGGACTTGCTCTGACAGAATCATTAGGAAAGGCCCGGGCAAGCTTTTGGCTGGGGCTCTCCATAAAATGCTTGGCAACACTCAGGAGGTAAGACAGGCAAGGGACTGTTCCCAGTGGACAGTTTGGATATGATCACTGTGATTTGGAGGCTAAACTGAATATGGTAGACATGGCCAAGTCATGCCTGTTGACCTTCTGTCCAAAGAATGGGCTCTGGTGTTTTGGATTTTTTCTTTAGCCAAGTGTATTCATTTTGTTATCCTTCCAAAGCATTGAGCTGCACCCTATCCTCAGCATGTCTGTGTGCTTCCCAGTCTGTGATGTGTTTATCTTTGCAGCACATCTGGTAGGGAGGAGAGAGCTATAAACATTATTGAAGGGAGAGGAATGGAGGTGGATGAAAGTGTCTGCACACCAACACACAGCAGCACGGCCGGACCAAACCGGCTCCAGGAAAGTTAACGAGGTTGAATGTTGTGAAGATGAAGCATTGACCTCGACAATGTGGTGTCTGCAGGTTTCTTGAATCAGGTTGTAGCTTCCAAGTGTGACAGCAGTGCTGTCACATCTTCACTGTGGGTCTGACCTGTGCTACCCAGTGCAGATACAGAACCCATGCTACAACCACACCAGTGCTCATCTGGGAGCGTGGGCACACTAAAAAGTTGCTGCAGGCCAAACAAGGGTGTGATCTTTCTCCTCCACATCTGTGCCTGTGTGTGCTTGTTACGCACATGGTACTGATGGCATGTTTGGGACCATGTCCTCATGCCCTCTGCTGCAAGGATCTGCCTGCTCCCAGGGTGTTGGCAGGCCAAGGAATGCATTTGGGATGGCAAAGATTACTTAGTTGGAGCTCCCCTCACGGCCCACCCTGTGGGGAGTTGTTTATACAAAGAGACTTTCCCCTGGGTTATTTTAGGAGGCTGCAGCAGAGGCAAGGCTGGAGCTGTTCTCTAACCTTAACCACCAAGCTGCCCTTTAACGCTCATCACTTATTAACAAGCACATTTCTTAAGCACCAGCAGTGTGTTCATAGCTATTAAAAATATAAAGGAGTCATAAGCTTTTCCCTGCCCTCTATTCCACCCGTGTCAGATAGCCACTGAAATGAAGAGGTGTTTATTTGCCTGGAAGTGTGGGGTCTTATGTCAGCTCCCAGAATAGGAAGTAATTTTGCTGGGGGTCTGATCCTGCCACAGAGGAAAGGGCTGGTGCTTTTGTTTCTGTTTTACTCTGAGTGTGGTGCCTGAGCTCTTGACATACCTGGAAAATTATCCCACTTCGCAGCCAGCACCAGTTCCTGGCCACCCCTGCTACACACCAGGCTAAATTGGGAAACTAAACTTTTTTTTTTTTTTCCCTGGTGTATGGCTGGCCTCCCCACCTTGCCACTCATGAATGCCTTGCTGAGTTAGCTGTGATTTGGAAAATTAATTGACTCAGAGCCTACTGCTGAAGCAGCCTCAAATGCAGAACACCCAAGACGCAGTGGTAGCAAGGTCAGAGGAGGTGGGAAATTTTGCAAGACAGGTAGCGAGCAATAAGCAGAGCAGAATATGGGCACTGATGGGGAAGTGTAAAAGGAAACCATTCAGATTAGATACAGCCATGGGAGACAAGGCAATGGGACTTTGGGAGGCTCTGGTATTTATTGAAGGAACTGCAGTGCCTGTGGCTGGGAATGCCCCTGGCTCACTGTGGGAGGCAGGGGGTCTCCAGGGACCCCTTGCCTCAAGCCAGAACATGAAAAAGCACCCGAAGAACCATCTCCTGTGACTGCAGAGAGCAACATCTTTGCTCTGCAAAGAAATCTTAAATAATGTAGTTTATCTCAGGCATGCCATCTGCTTGGGAGTCAGTCCCTTGAGAAAAAATGGAAAGAGGGCTGGGAACAGCTCCATCATGGCTTTTCTCCTATGGCTATGATGATTTTGCCCTCATTTTATGAATCTTTGCAGAATAAAAAAGAGCTCTCAGAGTATGCCTGTAGTCAGAGTATGCCAAAACTTCATAGTAACCTGGTATATCATGGTTCAGCTCTTCTAAAGTATCTGGGGACCAACATCCCAAGGCAATTCCAAGTTACTGAAATGCTTCTTTGCAACTCTCTTCAGGCCCTGTCTCTGTGTAAGCCTGGTCATGCAGAGGGATGGTTCAGACATGCAATCCAGTGCTGGCATCAAACCCTTCCCATTCCCGCCTGGCTGGTGGATGGGAATGATCCCTGAGTGCGCTTCCATCCAGACTGGCTTGTATGGCGAGGAGATTCAGCCTCAACCCACAGTGAATTAATTGACTAAATTAATTCACATTAATTCAAGTTAACACAGTAAATCCCATTAATTCCCCTCCAAGGTGGCCCAGGGGCACATGCACAGACAGTTACAGAGGCTCAGCTGACAGAGAGGCGATTTGTTAAGCCACTGTCACTCCCCTACATGTTTGAACCTTTCCTGCCCACACCATGAGCAGGATGCTGACATTTCCCAGAGGAAAGGAATTTCTGGGGCTTGAGCAGCTGATATTTGTGAATTACAGGGCCCATCTTTAGCCATGCTGCAGGTACTAAGGGGGGCAAAGAAGCACCATATACAAAAGCTGTTGTCTTATCCTTGGTTTATTTGTGACCAGGAGCCTGAGTTACTGTCTCAGGAACTGCAAAATGGGATGGTGTAGGCTAATGTTGAGGCTGGGAAAAAGATACTTGCCCAGTGGGAAAAAAAGAACCCCAAATGGGTCTGAGTTAGTGACAGTTTTGTGTGGCTTTGCCACCAAGCAGGAGTGAACCAGCTTGTCCTTAAAACACCTGGCCATGGGGAAAGACACAACTCTCCCTCCAGGGCAGGAATACCAAACCAGCCTGCTTTGGATAATCCTGGGAATATGCAGCAAAGATAGGAGCAATAAAAACAGGAGCAGCCTTCTGCTCTCCCCAGGTCAGAAGGTGGTCTGGGATGGGAGCAGTTAGAAAAAGCAACATTCCCCTCATCATGACTTTATCTGCACCAATTCTTGTCCATGATCCTCAGATGTGAAGGAAACTGAGGCACGGGACACTTGTCGGTGCCTCAGTTGGTAATTTCTGCTGATGTTCACCTTGCTCTGCCTGGAGCTTTGTGGCATGTTTTAAAGGCAAATTGTGTAAATGAGCCTGGTCGTTATTATCATGCAAAAAGAAGAGGGTTTGTACGCAGCTCCCAGCTCGCTGAACCGCAGCGGCGCGAGGCCGCGGAGCAGGGCTGTGACAATGCTGGCAGTCCAGCCCCGCTCTGGGCTCCCCACCTCGTTCCTATTCATTGCTTCTTTAGGGTAATGAAGAGCAGACTGAGGGATTGGGATTGTTTGCTTCAAGAGGCTGTTATAAAAACCCTACTGCAATCTAATTGTGGCCTGGGCAGTGAAGGGCAAGTTTTCTGAGCAGCTTTGCCTTGCAAACATCCCCAAATCCACAGTGTTATACAGGTTCTTATTTTATTTCTAATTTTTTAAGTGATTCATATCAAAGCAATAAGCATTAGACAAATTTTTCCTAAGTGTTGTGCCTGTCATATCTGCATCAGATCTCATCCTGGTGAATCTGAAGGGGCAGGCTGGGACAAATACCCCCTCAAATGCTCAGGAGCATCATCCTCTTCCCTTTCTCAATTTATTTTCTCATAAACAGCCTGTGCCAAAGCCTTTATGAAATTCAAGTCTGGCTTCACATTTCATTGAAAAACCTTTAAGAAAAGCCATTTTTCATATTTAAGACTTTTTCAAATCTCCTCTAACCAGTTACACTCTACATTGTATCTTTTGAATCTGGCTATTGTCCAACGACAATCCTTAAAATCCCTTTACAGTTTTAAATGAAAATACAAGCCCTCATTTACCACTGGATCCAGCCTGAAAATAAAAGCTTAATGCCTTGACAGGCCTGGATATTTTTTTGGGTCTTAAGTCTGATTTATGGTGGTAGCCAGCAAACCAGGCTGGTGAAATATTTGCTGCTGCTCGCAGGGATCTGGAAAAATGAAGTGTGAAGTTCTGAAGAGAGCAGGCAACAGTTCTCCAGTCACTAAACACTTCCAACGAGTTGGCAGCGGAACAGAGCTGTGGTCTGAAAGATGAACCTCAAAGGAATAGGGGAGGGGAGCAATACTGTGCGCAGTGTCAAAATACTGCTGCAGCCTAAAGCTTTCCATACATTCCTGACATTGAGAGGGAAAGAGAAACATTTTCTTCATTATTTATTTATTCTTTCTCTCTTTTTATTTTTTTTTTCATCCCCCTGCAGGGGTTTACCCAAAATCGTGAAAAAAAATTAAAAGCAACAACAGGAGCATAGGAAGCTGCTTAAAGCCACCATAAACATGTGCTGGTTAAAGAATTTTATATATATATATATATATATATATATATATATATATATATGTGTGTGTGTGTGTGTGTGTGTGTGTGTGTGTGTGTGATCTGTTTAAGGGAAAGTATTGCTGGTGCTTTGCTCATTGCAGAGAGATCTCAATGAGTAAGGCTGTGGTGAAGCATCTCTTGCCTTTCGAAGTGCCAAAGCCCTGCAATCTGTGGGCGTGGGAGCTGCGATTTTCATTCCCATGAAAAGGGAATTTCCTAGAGGTAAAAGTGAGGTGGGGATTTTTCAGAGCATTCTTGGAATGAATCACCTCTGCATACGTTTGCCAGGTAAAACATGTGGCTGCTTCGCTTTATTTTCTTCAAAGGAAGTTAATATTCATCCCTATCGTGTAGATCACACGGAGACAGAGATAGGCTGATTAATGAGGCATATTTCAGTGCTCGGGTTTTCAGTGATCTGCATTAGCTCCTATGAATTAACTCGGTTTCCCAGTTTATTCATGGTGAATAACAGAGCCAGCACTGGGAGGGTTTGTCTGGGATAAGCCATCCCTCAAAATCTTGCTATGCCCACTTGTATCTCAGAGGTGTTGCCCCCTCCTTATTCATCTCAATCCTGTTCCAACAGTTGGGCATATTGTGAAATTAAAGATTTCCTCCCTTTCACCTTGTTCAGCAGAGCCAGCAGAGGTTTTATTGCCCTCAGGTCCAGGAGAAGTAAGCTTAACTTCACCTCTCAATTGTGCTGATGACTGTCCAAGGAACCCTCTTCGCTTTGACATTTACATGAAAATGACAGCAGGCAAATGTGGGGAAAATATATTCTTCTTCACATTCATGAAAATAAGGATAGGATGATTTTTTCTTTTTTTTTTCATTAAAAACAGAATAAAAAGGCACACTAACTAATTTGCTTTAAAGCTGTCTGAGGTCAGAAGCTGAGATGATATAACAAAGCGCTGCTTGTTTCCAAACACAAGCTTTTGGTTTGGGGAGGAACAACTGCATGTTCTGGTCATCTTTATGGCTGGGGAATGCTCTGCCTCTGCAGCAGCACTGTCTGGGCTGGGGAGAGCCTGGGCACCAGCCTGAAGTCTCAGCAGACAATGCGTATTATTATTATTATTAACTTTTTTTCTTGGCGCTACAAAGCGGTTCCCTTTCACAGCAGAAGCATTTACGGGACATGCTGGCAGACAGGCTTGCCCGTCCCGCAGCCGCACGAGCCCACGCAGTCTGTCACACGCAGGCACTCCGTGCCACCCACGCTCCCCAGAGCCCGTGCGCCGGCAGGGCCCAACGCCGGCCGGGCCCACACAAACCGAAACCCACGGTCGCCGCCCGTCGCCCACGCGGACGCAGCCTAAACAGGTCCCCGAGGTCTCACAGTCTCACACGTCCTCCCCTTGCCACCACGACCTGCAAACATCCCAGCATCAAAGAGGAGAAAAGCACAACCTGAGCTGCTCAGGGTTTTGCAGGGTTGGTCTCCTCCAGGAGCTGCTGGCAGAGCCAGCCTTTACGCCTCTGTCTGGGGATTGGTTGCTTTTATTTCACAAAAACTCAGCAAAATGCTGAATAAATCCCACTCCATCTACACCTGGTTTTGCAGGATTGTTAAAATGCTGGTGGTCACCCTTTGCTCTTTCAGCAGCTGGATAAAGAGGTTGTTTTTAAAGCCAACCTTATATACATCAGTCATGGATATAAAAATCACCCTTGTTTGTCTGGGGGGAGTCCAAGGAACTTTGTGCCAGAGGATGCTTGTTGCAGATTCTGCAGTGCATGGGTGCAGGTGAGGGATGTGGTGCAGCAATGCTGTCCTGTTTGGTGCCCAAACTGTTCTTTCCTCAGGGCAGTCTAATCCTTTTCCAACCACTTCACTCAGAAAACATTGCTGGTGCCAAGGAGCAGCAGAGCACTGCAGTGCAAGCTGCTGTGGTGTCTCTGAGGGAGCACCCTGAGATGTGGCGTGGAATCTCTGAATACCTCTGGATGCATCCTTACAGCCACTCCCCTGAGGAGGCACATCAGGGCATGGCATTGCCACAGCCCCAGGAGCACCCTTGGGCTGCAGGGTGCCACATCCCACCAGCACTGCCTGCCTGAGGGGTTCCTCAGGAGACAGCCTTGCTTACAGACATCCACCCCCAATGCTCACCTATACACTGGGTTTGTCTTTCAGTTTTGCTTTTCTCTTCTTTCCCCCCCTTCCCAGGGCTTTGGGGCCCCTTTCACCCCCATTTACAGCTTCTGGCCTGTGGTGTGGTGGTTGCTAGCTCTGGGAGGGCTCCAGCAGATGGTTCAGTTTGTGGTTAGTGAACTTCCCACAGCAGCAGGAACAGGAACCCACTTCCCTCAGGCTGCCCTCAGAACCCAGTGTTAGTGGAGGTGGGGAGCTAACCCCAGTGGCTTCAAAGGGAGACAGGTGTTATCTGTACTAGACAACCTCAGCAGGCACCTAAAACGCCTCTAAAAGTGGAATTCTGGGTTTCAGCAAAGTGCCAATTACAGCTGAAAGGGTGCTGCGAACACTCAGGAGGCTGTGCAGTGCCTCACTATGTGGGGAATGGGGGCACATCCATCCCTGAATTGGAGAGGATTCAGCTCCAAGCCATCCATTTCCCACATCCTCGCATGCCTGCAAAGCATTTCTGCAGTGCTTCATGGGCTCCAAATGCATGGCAAGGACAGTCCTCTGAAGTTCATGCCCCAAATGGCAAAAAAACCTCACAAAATTTATTACATGTGCTTTAAGTTTCCCCCTCCACTGGCACTTTCAAAGTTGCCTCATAAGCTTTTCGAATATAGTTTTATTTCTTTTTCCTGCAGAGGTGTACCTATCTTGGGGGCAGGAAGTGGCCAAAATTGATGTCCATAAGAGGAAAAGCATCTTCTGTTAAGTCTGAATGGAAATTCAGATATGAAAACTATGGAGTTCCTGGTTTGGCCTTGTACTGCTAAATTGTATTTTTATCTCAACTGGTTTGGAGTTTTATTTCAGTTGCTTTAACTGTTGGGGTGACACTCTCTGCCTGCTGTGCTAGAGGTAACCTGGATTTAGAATGGCCTACAGAGGTTTTATGCTGATAACACTTAGTGATACGAATATGATATGAAATAATATGATATGATATATGATGTGAGTTGGCAGTGCATGTTGCACAGCCCAGAAAGCCAGTTGTTTCCTAGGCTGCATCCAAACAGGTGGGCAACAGGTCCAGGGAGGGGATTCTGTTCCCCTGCTCTGCTCTGGTGACAGTCCCCTACCTGCAGTGCTGCATCCAGCTCTGGGGTCTCAGCACAGGAAGGACATTGTCCTGTTGGAGCTGGCCAACACAAGGGCCAAGAAAATGACCAGAGGAATTGAACATCTCTCCTGTGAGAACAGTTGGAGAGAATCGAGGTTGTTCAGCCTGGGAAAGAGAAGCAGCTGTCATCACTGAAGGGCTTATAAGAAAAATGAAAACAGATTTTTTAGCAGGGCATGTAGAAATAAAGCAAGGAATAATGGTTCCAAACTGAAAGAAAATAAAATCAACTGAAGTTGATTCAGAGTAGATATAAGGAAGAAATTATTTTAAAATTATGGTGTTGAGTGTTACCCAGAGAAGTTGTGGATACCCCATCCCTGGAAGTGTTCCAGGCCAGGTTGGATGGGGCTCTGAACCACCTTATCTAGTGGAAGATGTCCCTGCCCATGGCAGGGAGGTTGGACAAGATGACCTTTCAAAAGGTCTCTTCCAACCCAGATGATTTGGTGATTCTATTCTATGGTAGCTCATACCATGCTGGGGCAACACACAAGTGGAACTCTCCTGCTTTTTACTAGAATTGCTGTATTTTAATTTTGTCATCTATGGTAATACTACCAGCAGGGTTGGAAGAACTGCTTTGCTCTACTCAACACTCACTGTCACCACATGCATGAAAACCTCAGTAAACCATGAAACTTTGTATGTGGAGGAACATCAATTCACTTTTTTCTCATGGAGCCCTTGGGGCTTTCAGGCCTCTGAAGTACCTGGCTCTGAGTGGATGGGAAATTAAATGCTGACCTTGAGTTGGGGGATTTTTTTGGAGGAGTTTGAAGAGAACTTTTTTAGCCATGAGAAATCTGGAAAAGGTCCTTTTCCTTTAAACAATTTCCAGTGGAAGTCTGGCCTCCCTTCATTGGGACGTCCATTCTGAGCCTCACCCCAAAGAAAGACTCTTTTGTTGAGCAGAACAATGTGGTCGCACAGGGAAGCAGGATCAGCTCCCACATGCAGGGTAGGGTTTCTCTCACCTAACCTAAGCTGTCTAAAGCCAAGGTGTCTGGTCTAAAACCATCACTCGACCTTCCACTAACGACCCTGGGGAGATGGAGGCACCTTCTCGGGGGCGTTCGTTACGTCTTCGGGCAAAACAAATCGCTCCCCGGAGATACTCGGCTCTCCCATGGCTGGGGGGAGCCTGCAGACAGGGGTCTGTGCAGACTGCTGGCGTGGGGATGGCTAATTAGGTGAGATGAATCCCACCCTGAGGAAATCGAGGTAGCTAATGAGTTGCTGGAGTATGTGTTTGCACAGAGCTTGCCCGCACAGACCGTGACCACACTGGGGTCTCTTTGGGTCGTTTTGAGTGATGAGGACTGAAAAGCTGACTGTTGCAAGCAAGTCTTTAAAAAAATTTATATTTATATTTATATTTATATTTATAGTTATAGTTATAGTTATAGTTATAGTTATAGTTATAGTTACAGTTATAGTATTTATTATTAGTATTAGTATTGTCATTATTATACCCATATCATGCAGCTTTGCTGTTGATCATCCTCTGAGTCAGATTGTTGCGTCTCGTTTTATACCTAAATGGTAAGATATTTGGGAATGTTAAGAGATGTGAGAAATCAACTCAGTCTCTAACTCTTTTTCACCTACTGCTCTAATTTGGTTCTTTTGGCATCATTACGATGAAAATTAAACCATAACAATTTTTTCTTTCTAACTTCTACAGACAACAAGAATTTTTTATCTAATCCCAAATAAAATAGTTAAGTTTTGCTAATGGCATAATTAGGTAAAATCCTCATTGTAAGTAGAAAATTACTTGATCAAGGCTTTTGTTATTTAATTTTCCTCTAAAATCGCATTATCCCACTACCTCTTGTTGAAACAGGATTAAACACTTTAGCAGAGATATGTTTCTTCATTGTCTCTTATTCTTTCCTCCCCACGCACATGTTAATCTGATCTAATCACACAGGCTGGCCTCGGACAGACTCTGTGTTCTCACCACATTGGAAGTTCTGTCTTTAACAAGCAGCTTGTTGAGCATTTGTTAGTTCTTCTAAAAGGTGATTATTGCCAAATGCACATTCTCAGTGGCTCAATAAATGTGTTCACGTGACAAATCCATGCAGCATTTGTGTGGACGAACCCAAGGCTGTCACCATTTAGAACAAAATGCTAAATATTTACTGGCAAGGCAAGCTAAAAGTATAAATATTTATACCAACGTACAATAAAAAAGTACCATAAAACTGATATGTTATAAGGAATTTATGTGTTGAAATGGCCAAGGCCATTACAAAAGATGTGCTATTTCACCATTCTATTACATGCAGAGATCACAGTGTTTAGGTGTTTAATTTACTGCTATCTGGCCTTTGCTGTTCAACTCATTAATCTGTCAGGTAAAGGAGTCCTAATTATATTTCTTGTAACCTGGCAAACTGCAGAGACTTGTGCTCATATGGGGAATAGATCTTGTAGATTTACTGCTCTGTTGCTAATGGTCCCACAGGGGAAAAATATACACAAGTGCAGAAAATGTTTACAAGGGGAATCTGTCTTCCTAATTATTGCGCTGGATGTATCCTATTGTGCTGAGATAAGAGAATAAGCACCAGTTTATGTAAAACTACTCACAGGACCTTTTTGAGGCAGTAATTGATTTGGTTTTGTGCATGAGGCTGCACACATCCTGAAATTCAATGTCCAGTCGAGGTGACAAGGATCTTTTCTCACCATGGCTGCTGCCCTCATCTGTGTTCTGCCAGGTCCCAGACAGCATTTCCAGTATGCCCTGGTCTAGTGAAAGGTGTCCCTGCCAATGGCAAGGGGGTTGGAACTGGATGATCTTTAAGAACTCTTCCAACCAAAACCATTTTCTGGTTCTGATTGTGGTTTTATACATAACAGGCTTATCAGGGACATAGATATCCTGTTTGATGAGATGGCATGAAAGTAAGCATGACTGAAAAAAACCTACCTGTTAGGCTCCTTGCATCTCTTATTTTCTTCCTGTTGTTGCATTGCATTTGTGGGTTTTATTCTATATTTTAGGCTTTGGGGAAATGCCCTGTGGTCTGGGACAGCCAGGGGTGGTGGGAACAGCAGCTGGGTGAATGCAGGTGCTTGTGAGCTGGTGAGATCAGCAAAATCTCAGGTGATCCTCAAAGCAGACCATGCCACTTACCACAAAGGAAAAGAAAAAAAGCCCCATCATTGTGACCTCTGGGAAATTCCTCCCCAGCCACAGCTCTGATGCAGTTTCATTCTGAGGAGTCCAAAGTTGTGTTTTTACAGTCAGTGGTGAGCACATCGCTCTGAGAGCACAGTGGAAAACAGGTGCAGGGACTCTTCAGGAAGAATGACCCTTTTGGGGTTGGGAAAACCTCCTGCTCCTGCAGTGTATGGATGTTACATGTTCACACAGCCTGTGGTAGACAGCTGGGGAAATCTGCCTCAAAGAACTTGCTGTCTAAATCTTTTACTATGATGTGAGTAGAAAAGTGAAAATACAAGTGTCTAATACACAGATTTTTTTCAAAATAGCTGTCGGCATAAAGCCTGTGGACTAGACATTCAGCCAATATAAACTGAGATAGAGATACTGAATTATTCCCTTTTACACCACTGAAGGGTCTGACTCTATTATTCTCTGAAAGAGTTTGATCAATGTTTTCCTCTGGCTCAGCTTTTGATTAATATCATGGACCAGCCCATAAAGCAGACTTTGGGAACTGCAAGATGTGATCCGTTTAATCAGTTTGTCAGTTTTATTTTGGAGACTTAATGGAAAAACAAAACCCTCTGCATAGCTATTGATTTAATAGGCTTTGCCTTATATTCCCATGAAAGCAAATGAATAAATATTTCTGATGCATATGGTGCTGGAAGAGCATTATCACTGTGTTCAGGAACAATTCATGTGGGAGGACTGTAATGTGCACTATCAGTGTATCATTAAGTCCTTTTGAATGCTAGTAATGAAATAGATACTAAAATAACATTAATATGAAAACAAATGCAGAAACATATGCTTGCATTTCCACAAGCATAACTCTGGGAGCCTTTTGTGTCATGTTTGTTTCTGGAGCTATTTAAAGATATTGTTGTACCCCCAGAACCAGCTTTTCTGTCCTGGGTTGATATGAAACCGGAAATGTTAGGTTGAGGCTGTGCCCAGGTGGGCACAGCTGAGCTGGTGATCCCAAGCTGCATGAATATTCTGTGGAACAAAGCAATCACTTTTGGGTAGAATTTTCTACCTAATGTAGGTATCTGCTTTAGGATGAGGTAAATTGGGCATTGCCAGCTTCTTTCCACTAAAAAGGGTCTAAGATGACGGGGGGTAAAGACTGCACTGCAGTGAGGTGACATTTATACTCCCAGCATGTCCAGAGAAGGGCAGTGGAGCTGGTGGTGTGTCTGGAGGACCAGGAACAGCTGAGGGAGCTGGGAGGGGCTCAACCTAGAGGAAAGGAGGCTCCGGGGTGACTGATCAGCCTCTACAACTGAGGTATTAAAAAGTTATTTAGATGTGGTACCTGGGGACATGGTTTAGGTGTGGATAGAGGAGTCTGGGTTAATGGTTGGACTTAATGATCTTAGAGGGCTTTTCCAACTTTAATGACTCTCTGATTCTGTGATTGTATGATTGTTACCATGAAATTTATAATGCTTCTGTTAAGGTTCATACCTTAGTAGCACCCAGGCATTGAGCCCCAGTTATATCAGTTGGGATCTAAATGGGAATTAGGTGCCCACATAATTCTGGATCAGGTCCTGTGCAGCTTCTGCAACTTCAAAGGCAGTATATCTTAAGATTAGAAATTATAATGTGTATTTGTAAATAACCTTGTGTAACTCTTACTGGAACATGCTGGAGCAAACACCCTACACAGCAGCCAGATCTTGCATCTTATGCATTGTTAATGAATTTTCCTGAACAGTCACACTGAATTCAATGTGAGTTGTGCAAATGAGAATTTTTATGCACTCTAGTGCAAGCCAGCTGCAGCTGCTCTAGAGAGTGTAAAATTTTGGTGTGTCTCAGTTTATAATTTTAACCCTGCCTTTTGCCAAAAGGAGTCAGGAATAAAGAAAAGAACAGGAAATTCTGTATTAGATTGTGTGTTCAAACCTTTCCTTACATTTCCTAACAGTGAGAAGAGGTCCAGACAGCTTTCTGGTTAAAGAAATCCAGTTTCCTCTCATTGGGCTGTTGATTGAACAGGACACTACCTTTCTGTCTGGACAACCTTTTCATTTTGGATGATTAGGGTGTCTCTGGCTTCCCTGCTTCCTTGCTGGAGGACAGCAGTGATTTTCTCCTGGCTTTAGGAAATGCTATTCTACCTTCTCTCCTCTTCACACAACTGCACAGGCCCTTTCACACACATCTGTATCTCACTTTGCAAGACTTGAATTAAGAAGTGGACTCATCCGTGATTCCCTGCACAAAACATTCATATTTTGCAAACAATTTTGCATGGAAGAAAACCATATCCCTGGCAGATGGGCAGCAGTATATTCTTCCTTTTGCCAGTGGTTAAAACACTGTTGTTTGTCACACCTGTGTACTGGCCTGTTTAAACAGAGAAAAACACCAGAAAACACAGGAAGCGCTTACTCATTTTGCCCTGCCTGCCCAGCCCTGGTGTCTGCCCTAATGCAAACAAATACTTTTGCATCTAAATTCCACAGCAGTTTCACTCCTGAAGAGCTGCTGTTGTGCCCATCGTCGATAGCAGCACCAGCAAACCGTAGCCACAACCTCGTATTATGCAAAAACAAGACAAAATGTTTCTCTCTGCTCTTGGCACTCAATGTTTCAGCATCCCAGGGTGGGCTGAGTGAGTGGCTTGCTCCCTTGGCACATTCAACCATCAGGCAATTGGAAGCAGTTGTCAGGCAGGTAAAGGAGCCTCTGGAATTTGGGCAGCACATCAGACTTAACACTTTTCTCTCAGATGTCATTTCAGTACCTAAAATTATGAAAGAAACAATTTACTTTTTTTTTTTTTAATTGTTGCTCAGTACTGTGAGCAAAGGAAATAGTTAAAGATAAAAATTATTATTTGATTATTAAGCCATTATGCCCAATCCAAAAACACTGAGCCATCAGAAACACCATTCTGGGGTGTGCAAAAGCTCCATGCAGACTCCAGAGGAGGAGTGCCACTTCATACACATGTGGGATAAAGATTTCTAGTGAAGTGTGAGTAGTGTGGCACATCAGTCCCTGGGACCTGATGTTATCACAGCACAGGATCTGCAAGCAGACAGATGGCCTGACACTGTGAAAGAAATAAGAACTGGTTCAGCAGTGCATAGGTAAATTGAAGAGTTTGACCTGCTGCAGGAAATGATCTATTTCTTTGAAATTTTTTGTGCTAAAATTCATTATATTTATTCTAGTCACTGTAGCTCTGTACTCAGCAGTTCTGAAGTTTTAGTGAAGAAATTCTCTTGTTTCTGTCTGAAATTATATTCTCTATAGCTCATATTTTTATTATCCCCTTTTCAACCTTAGGCTCTGGTACCTATCCTACTCTTTGCTTTTTTGTTCAGACTTGCTTATTATAACCATAATTACAATATCTGAGCAGTGAATTGTAAGTTGTTTAAACTGCTATTTTTAATTAAAAATACACAATAATTACAATATTTTCCCTCCTATTTCCACCTGTGAAAGTCCTATGACTTCTATTTCCCATAACTGCTCAAAACTGAACTCCATGTGCTTTGGTAAACTGCTGAGCCAATTCCTTGAAAATTCATCAGTGTATTCAACCTAAGAGCTAAAGATGTGTGTACACTCAACTATAATTTCACTTGGTATTCTCTTTAAGTGCTTTTTGCTACCTGTTGTCCAGACAAAGTGAAATTCCATTACCTAATTCCATTACCTAATACACTTCTTTATTTCACTTGCATTTGTTAAATGATTTCTTGGGTAAAATGGGCTTGGGGACACAGATATTGCTACAGGAGCAGGTGAAGCAAAGAGATGCTTTCTTTTCCTTTTTTTCTACTGCATTCAATGAAACAGGTTTTTTGGGGCCCATTTTTTAGTTAAGCAGAATTCCACTTGAGAAACAGAAAAGTTTCTTCTAATAGAAACTGATCTGCAGGAGTCAAGATGTGAACTAACTGGTCAGGCCAGAGCAGTCATCCCAGTTAACATGTGTTGTCATTGGATGGGATTTTCTCACTTGCTTTACTCCCATTGTTCCCACTGCATTTGTCAGGACTTCTGGGGGCTTATCCTACACATGAGGTTAGGACATTTCTCTGGTTTAGTTGGTGAATTCAGAGTTCTTGCAGCTGCATCAAACACCTCATGCTCCAGGGATTAAAACAGTCTTTGCTTTTTGAAGCCTCTTGAATCCCTACAAGGAGGACTGGGACAGCTCTCAGGAGTGGGGCCACCTCTGTGTTCTTCAGGAGAGCATCATCCCATCCCAGAGGTACATGATGCTGGCCACTCTCTGAGGCAGGATTTTGACCTTCTTGGACCCCAGGTCTTCAATTTGGTGTGGCAATACCTATGTTCCTGTACATGCCACATGTCTAGACAGGAACATGGGGAATAGGTCGCTTCTAACGAGGAAGCCTGGATGGAAAGAACCTCTCCTGCCTTCCTTCCAACCTTCTTCTCGGTGTAGATGCCCGGAAATGACAGAATCCCTCAGTCAATTGCCTGTTCCAGCCCAGGATTTTTTGATATTCAGCTTTACCAGCTCGTCACAGATCCTAGCAGCAAGCAGAGGAGCCCTGAAATTCTCCTTGTTTTAGTTCATGTCTGGATAGGGGATTATTTCTAACCGGACACAGTTATGTGGGAACAAAGAGTATCTCCCCTCTGCCAGTGACTGCTCTTCCTGTTGTGCACTGGCTGGTGGAGCAACTCTTGGGATAATATATAGTTCCTGCCTCAAGTATGTGTCTCTGGCACTGCCAGACCAATGCATCAGGCAAACCTCTGCCACAGGACATGGCAGGATGCAGAGAGGGATCACATTTCTCTCCATTGGTCCATTTGGATTCCTTGATAAAGGAGTGACTTTGAGTGACACCATCAGCCCTTGTTCCACCTCCTTCCACCACTAACACTTGACATTTGTTCCCTTTTTTCCTCACCCAGAGCTAGCGACACAATTCAAACAGAAGAGCTTTAGCTTGCAAAGTGTGTTTGCCTGTGATAAATGGTGCTCATGATGGATGGCTGTGGTCTTGAGGATGATGGAGGTGAACAGCAGGGTGCTTCATGGATTTGTACTAGCAGCAACATTATTTAATACTTTTATTAATGGTCTGGAAGGAGGTGTAACCAAGTACATTAACTAGATCTGCACATGACACTGTGCTGGAAAGAACTGTAAACCAAGTGAAGACAGAGAAATAACACTAATGGAACCAGGGGTTAGAAATATGAGCAGGAAACAGAATGAGATTCTGTCTGGGAAAAGGCAAGGTAATAATTCTGAGAAGAATAATCCAAAACACAGATATTTAATAGGAGGGTTAGAGATCTGAAAAAAATCCCACTGATGTTCTAAAAGACCAAGCAGTGATGTGTGACTAGGGAATGGCTGTACACCATGAAATGGTGGAAAAAGAGATTTTTAGTTTGCAGAGTAATTGCAAAAGTACAAAATGCCCCTGGTAAAAGGGCTTGTCCCTCCTTGTAGGTCTGACTTTCTGCAGCACTTTGAGCCCTTACTTTCAGGCTTTATCTGTGAGTAAAGCCCAGAAGCAGAAAAATGTCTTTATAGCTGGCTCTTCACAGAAACACAGACCTGGAGGGCATCTTCTTAACCACCCAGTCCTGAGTCTTCATATTCAGGGACAAATATTAGTCTGTGTCACTTCCCTGTCCTCTCTCCTCAACCCTTCTACATCTCTGCTGGGAAGTAAACCAAAGCTTCTTTGATGTTAATTTTGACACCAAGAGCAGAGAAATGTGAAGAAGAGCAATTTTAATTAAATTATATGAATGGGTAGGGCAACAAAGACTTATTCTGTATAAAAAAATCCAAACAAGATAATGGATATGCCGTGGGACCATTCCTATTCCTTTCACTCAATGTAATTAAGTTGTAAGGTACCATTTCTGACACCTGTAATATTTGTGTCAGTTGGCACAAACTGAAATCAATAGGCAGTGACATATGGAAGTGGATATTTGCCAAAGAAGGACTTAGAAACACTGCAGGAATCATCAGGTGGAACTAACCAAACAAAAATATTACTAAATATCAAGGCTTCTCCTAAAGTGACTTTTGCTGAAGGGTCTTAAAAGCATTTGGCCATTGCAGTCACCCATTCAGCAGGATGCTGACATGTGTACAGACCTCTAGGGTGTGATGAATTACAAAGGGAGTTGCAGCAAGCTGGAAATTCTGTCCCAAATGTACTCATTCAAGAGCAAACATCCGTCACTAGTGAGAGCTTAGTTCCGTGGGGAAGGGATGCTGCAAAAGCACTTCTGAGATCCCAAGTGCAGTGCAACCATGGGGGTCACTGCCTGCTGTTCCTAAGAAATCCTTCATGCAGGGCAGCTCTGAAAATAGAATGAAATGATTTAAAGTGGCAATTTGTTCTTGGTATTGATTATAAGATGGATAAGTGTGTGTGTGCGTGTGTGTGCAAGAAACATAGCTACTATGACCTGCCTGTTCCAGGGAATTCTCTGTCAGTGCTGCAGAGCTGGTACAAGCCAGGACTTTCTTCTTTTGGTAATGAAAATATATGATAATTTCTACTTTGGGCCCTAATTAGCACGGGAACTGGTTGAACACTTGGCCAGCAGCATTATTTCTGATGGAAAGGCTGTCTTCTTGTGCTGGAGCTCGTCTGGGTTGCTCTCAACCATTCAGCAACCCGAGGCATAAGGAAAAGGAGAGACGGAACTCACAACCTCCCCTTACAAAAACACTCCTCAGACTCTGTAACATCTTGGAGATTTTTGGTTTATTTTGGTCAGTTTTTCTTTTAAATGCTGATTTTAAGTAATCTGTGAGAATAAGAAGATGGATACATTTAACTCACAAAAAGTTCTCATATCCCTCATCCATCCTGTCACCATCCTGACGACTGAGGAAGAATTATGAAAATATCCTGTTTAGCAGAGAAAAAGAAGGACCAGACAGCAGCAGAGGTATCTATATATAATTATATGTATTCATTAAGTCAAGAGAAAAGTCCTTTACCCACTGTGAGACACTTATTCTCCTGTACTCTCTGGTACCTCCACTGCAGGCCGAGGAATTCCTCTGACATTGTAAGAGGGAAAAATAAACCCATCTAGCCCTGAATATGTATCATCCACTTAGACACTGAGTGGAAATGCAGCTACCTCCAGGGTGGAATGGAGAAACCACCCTGTGAACTTCCCTACAATATTAGTTCTCCAGGCTGGAGATTTCCTTAACTTTGTTCACAAAACCATCATTAAAAATGTTAAGTTATAAGGAGCTGTGTTAGTGTCAGAGGGCAACTGCCTGTACAGGAAAACCTTTGTTAGAGTATTTTCCTTCAGTCAAATCTCTCCATTCTTCAAAGTTCCCTGATACAGATACTCAATCGTTCCACTGCTGTTTGTAGTAACCTAATAATTACAGGGGAAAAAATATGGCCACTGTATGAAACACCTGGGTATATCATATGTTACTAATTTTAATTAACCATTTCAGTCTGTTGTAAACAAGAGAGCCAGTGAGAAACAAGCAATGTAAGTGGTGCAATATTGGAGCTCAGTTGTTAAAATAATCCCCTATCTGCTTATCCCTGGATGATCTTTCAAAAAGAAAAAATATTCTAAATGAGAATGTGAAATTTAAGAGGAAAGTGAGCAGGACCTTGTATTATTCTCCTGGCATGAATAGGGATGGTGAAAGTGATTGACAGGACTCTGTTTATAGCTCTAACATGGGAACCACTAATCCCTGTTAAAAATCCTGAGAAGTGGCCGATCCTCACAGCATCACACAGGTCAGTGAAACCTGGGAAGCTGCGGGATGTGAAAATCTTGAACCACGTCCTGTTAACTAATAAAATCCTGTGGGGGCATCTGGCCCCCACAGAACTCCTTTTTTTGCTACTGAAAAAGGGGTATATCTGAGGTACAGCTTGGCAGGGGGTCTGGTCCCAGTACACCCAGGAGCACTGGTCACTTCCTGCATGCTGATATCAGGAGTGTCCAGTCCCTGCTGCAGCCCATGGGAACTGCAGCAGCCCAGTCTGAAGTTCTCAGAGCCCTGCAGGAGGACTGATAAGTGCACATAATTATGCATGTGAGCATGTATTTTCAGGATCAGGGCTTAGCCTTTTAGCTACTGGGCATTCCTCCTGATTTTTACTAAAAGCAATGATTGTATTAAAGGAGCATTCTGGCACCTCTTGTTCCAGACATCTACAATTACCTGACCATGGCACAGTCCCATATGGAGAAAGACCCTGGTGTGCACCAGCTACCTCCAGGTTCCTACCCAGGCCAGAAGGCAGCTGGAGCTGTTCTGGCAGATCCCCAGTATGGCAGGGACCACTATGCCACAGAGCACTCACTTTTCAGAATAAGAGTAGCCTAGAGATAAAAATAAAAATCCTGTCCCTGAGTTTTCCGACAGAAGTGAGTGCAGAAGGTCAGGCTGAGGCACATGGATTAAATGTTTCCTAAAAACCATGAAAATTTCACAAAACCTGAGTTATTTTAGCCATTTCTTTTAGAAAAGTTGAGTTGTACCCTAAATGCTCATGTTTCTTCCCACTGACTGTAAACCTAAACTAGAGCCCGCTACAGCTGCACTGCAGATCTCCCCTGTTCATTGTGTTAGGTTTGCTGGCTGCAAGAAGCAGCACCTGAAACATCACAAACAGAATCATAGAATCACTAAACTGTCAAGGTTGGAAGAGATCGTAAAGATCATCCAGTTCAACTGCCAACCCATCACCACCACAATCCCCTTGTGCCACGTCCAGACATCTCTTGAAAAATTCCAGAGGCAGTGATTCTACCACCTCCTGGGGCAATGTTTTCCAATGTCCAGCCACTCTTCCAGGGAATTTTTTTTAATTGAGTTGCCTGGTGTCCTTCAGAAAAAGAAGCTGCTTCTTCTGACACCCTCAGATTTTGTGTTGAGCTGTCCACTAGGATGCTGCCCCCCTCCCCATGGATTACAGAGGGTTTATGGTGGAGACAAGGCTCTTAATTTCTGGAGTCTAAGGTGGAGGTTCTGCTTTCAGGTTTCTGGATGATTTAGAGGTTATGGGGTATCAATGTAGAAAAGGAAATCCTACAATGGGCTAAAATGTGAAATAATTAACAGCTGATTTGAACCCAGCCTCTTGCTCCTGCTGCATGTCATTGGATCTCAGAATGTCTGGGATTGGAATATGCCTTAAAGATCATTTAGTTCCAAGTAATGCTGTGGCCTTCCCACATCATGCAGCCCAACATGCACCTCAGTACATGCTGTGGTAGTAACAATGTATGGCATGCCTATGGCTGCAGAGGTGATTGTTTGGGTAAAACATGACCTTTGGTAACCATTAGTGTAAAAGAAACCTCCAAAATTTTGTCTTGCTGGCCTCTGCATGTAATCTGCCTCCTGCCTCTGTCCAAAGAAAATCTGTTTTCCTGACTCTCAGGCTTAAACTACTCATTTCCTGGAACTTGTTTGGAAATTCAGCTACGTCTAAAATAAGTATACTCATGGCATACAAATGAGAAAATTCTAGCCAAAATCAATTGGCATTTGCTAAATCATACTGCAGTTTATGATAGCAGAATTTGGCCCTGATCAGGAGCACAATAGTCTCAAGGACCACCAAAACAGCCATTTCTCAAGACTGGTCTTACATTTTGCCTATATTCTCAGACATGTCAGGTGGTTTGCAAATCTGTTTGGCACCAAGACTATATGTGATCCACACCCAGGTCATACAGATTACAGAAAACCAGGATTGAGTGTCTACTGCCCCCAACAGCTGCAGGGAAAAACAACATCTTAATCCACAGCCCCAGGCAGAAACCCTGGGGTGCCCCAGGCTATGCTTCCCAAAAGTTTCCCTTGGCATTATGTGACCTATCCCTGAATTTGGGAGGAACCACGGAATATTCTGAGTTGGAAGGGGCCCACAAGCATCATCAAGTCCAAGAGCCCGCTGTTGTGAACACACAGAAAAGCTGAGAGCAACTTGTATTTGTAAACTTAAACCTTCCCTTCCTAAAATTTCCCTTCCACTGCTCAATTTGATATGAGAGGATGGAGGAGTCACCTCTCTCTTCCCACAGAGATGGCTGTGTCAGGAATGATCTTTGTAGCATGCCATCAAAGGGGGAAGACAGACAGCTGGGGAACATCCACATCGGGGTGCACTGGTGTTTTTATTTCATGTTGCATTCCGTATAAATTCCACATGAAGTCAAAATAATTTTGGACTCGGTAACTCCTCTGAGCCAATACCTTAATTAGAAGTGTTTTGTTTTGTTGTTTTCCTGAAGGAGAGCTGCCATCCAAGCGCATTATTATGGGTTTACACATCACTGTGCTCTTAATATCAGAGCTTTCGTTTGGCTGGAGGCTTCCTTCCCTGTGGGGGAAGGGTTTCTGGGTGAGTGTTGGAGGTTGCACAATTTTTTCCCAACAGAAAAGTGAAGCACAAGTTGGAGTCTGTTGTGATAATGCATGAGAGGAAGTGAAGAGCAAGTCTGTGTGGTCTGAGTGAGATAACAGGCAGAGTCTCCTGTACCCCAACCGTGTCAGATTGCAGCCTGATGGCAAATTCCTGTATGTCTATTACAGCAAGAAGTGAGAAATCAGATAAAACAGAAACATTTGCAAGATGTCCATTTACAGTTACAAGATGGCCACTCTGATGACAGAAAAGTTCTTGGTCAGATTCAAGTTTCCAGATTGTCCAGAGAGGGTGTGGAGTTTCATTCACTGGGGATATTCCAAAGTGTCTGGACACAATCCTGGGTCATGGGCTCTGCTTGAGCAGGGATATTGGACCAGATCACTCACTGTGTTTACTTCCAATCTGACCCATCCTGTGCTTCTGTGATTTTGTGATCTCTTTGGATTAGTTGCTCGCCCCCGAGTTGCACTGAGCAGTCTGAACTCTGGATGTTGTACCTGCATGAAGTCAAAAGAAGACTCTGCCCAGAAATGATGGCAATCTGAGTAAACAAGACTGATACAAAATGGAGAATAAATTAGTTTTTTTCTTTTGATGGTTGGAGATGGTAGAGATTCACTGTGTGGATCTGTGTTGGTTACGCAAAGCTGGAAAATAAATCCAACCTGTCCCAGCCTCATCTTGCTGTGTTATTCTCTTGCTTGGAAAGTGAGACTTCCTGCCATGAGAAGGTCCCTGACAGTGCTATTTAATTATCCAGTAGGATAGTTTTCAAAGGAAGTAAGAATCCATCAGCAGGGACTTCTATTAACTCAAAACTTTGTTTTCCCCAAACACCAAATTCCTCACAGTTTTTGGTCTAACATTACTTATGCCAAATGGAGATGTATTAAATATTGTTAGGAAGGAAAATTTGCATGAAGCAGTCCTAACGATTGAAGTGATGAGCAACAGAGGAAACCTTTCCCTTTTCTCTTGCTCTGTCATCACTGGCACAGGAATCTTGTATCTACCACATCTTTGCCTTTGTTCTACAGGGCAGAAAAGGGATGCAAGGAAGTCTTGCAAAACAGGCAAACATCCTCCACCAAAAAGGCAGTGCTGCGCTATTGGTTGCGTTCTTGTTTAAATGTGCCATGCACGCGTTCTGCACCACACATTTCCTTACCACCCTCATCACAAGAGTGGAAAATCTGACAAGTAATTTTCTGTGGGGACATAAAAATGCAGGATGGAAACCTCTAAGCTGCGTAGTCTTTAAGGAGCAGTCATCCATTGAACTAAAGCTATATCCAATATTACAGTATCTTGCTGATAGATGACATAAACCAAATTTGTTACTTAGAGAGGCATGTTGATTGGCTTCACGCTGGGCACGCATGGAGAAAGACATCTAGGCGCTCTTTTATCCAGATGGAATTCCTAAGTCAATCAAATAAACATCATAATAATAAGGTTAATCTGGTCTTTACTCATTCAATAGAGAAAAGCAGAGATGTGGATCTAATTACGTAAATATTGTAAAATCATTTTACATTTATCTCTTTCCACATGTCCTTGGTACAGCCCTGGTTCAGCATGCTTAACACAGCCCTTTTTGGTCTGAATGATTTAATTCTGGGGCTAAAGCCATTCAAGATTTGTTTGAACAGGAAAATCTTGTTTTCTTTGGAGCATTTTGAAGTAGGCATAATTACAGTGTTGCAAATGCGATGCTCTGCTTTAAGGAGCTGTCAGCATTTCCATATTAAACCACTATTTTCAGGGGTTAACAGAATTGCCAGAAAAAGAAAAAAAAAACTAAAAGAGTGGAAAAGAAGAGTCCATTATGGGATGAAACTTGGTGTTTAGGTTTTTAATCCAGGAGGGTGGTTTCAAAATCAAATTGTGCAAAAGTAATTTACACTGTGTGCTTGCAAAACTACTCGTGTCACTTTTTTCATACTTTTTTTTTTTTTAAATCAGCCCACAATAAAGCCCACTTATTTTGCTTGTTTCTACTGTACACTGCTCTTTAAAGTTAATGTCATTTCCATACAATACCCCCAATGTAATATGCCTTAGAGGCAGCATAGATTGAATAAGTGACTTGGAGCCAGGGACTCCCAAGTTTATAATTTAGCCGCTGACTCACTGTGTGGCCTCAGGCAAACCACGTAACTCCTATGTCCTCATCTATGGTATGGTCTCAATTTTCCATTGTGTTGCACAACATGTAAGGAGCTCTGCTCATGTTCAATAGGAGCTTAACCCGATGGTGAGTGGGTTACTGGATCCGTGTGGAGGATATGAGACTTAACACAACTCCCACTCAGCAGGTTTTGTCTGTTCAGAGAACCTGCAGAAGACCAGTCTTCAGTGAGCTGGTCCAGGTGGGCACTTGGTGGATGTATCTCCACCTGTGATGTCTGTGTTATGGAGAAAAGTCTGTCTTGGTGCTGGCACTGAAATGAATGATGTTCCTCAAAACCCATTAGAGGAACTGGGATGTTATGAAATGTGTAGGCTTGCTTTGTTCTGGACCTGCAGGATAATCAGCTCATGTCCCTTTCTGTACTTCTTCAGCTTTCCTCAGCTCTTCATGTGTTTCTACACTGTCCCATCATGGCTGAGCTTTTCCTGTGTCATAAAGCCATTTGCTTTTGCATACAGTAGAGTCAAACTTCTGTTACATATTATTTGAGTCACATGGGGAAGAAAACACAGACAGCTTGTGTAGACAGTGGATGAGGGAACAGTGAGGGTTTTTTTCCTGAAAAACAACACCCCCTAGGAAGTAGGTCCTTCAGCATTTAGCCAGGCCTGAGAAGGGCCCTTTTTTCAGAAAGTGCTGTCCTGGTGTGGACCTCTGTGAACGATACTGCATTTGTGGGGTCAGGAGAGTAGAAATATAAATTTAGAAAAGTGTATTTTAGTCATCACTTCCAGTCCTCCATATCACAGGCAAATGTACACTGGTGGTAAGTTCAAATGTGTCTGCAGAACGTTTGTGGCCCAGACCACAACACATCCCCTCTCCCAGCCCCGTTCAGCCATCCACAGACCTGTAATTAAAGATCAAGATTAGCAGCTGAAACATGTCACAGATGGAGAACAAGAAAGACTCAGTGGTCTGCCAGTGGCCTGAGTCAAGAACAGCACAGAAGTGGTGAGACAGTCAGATCTAGTGAGATGAGATTCTCAGACAGCCTTCCCCTCTCTGAAGAGACTTTGTTCAGACAGAGGATCATGAAGAACACCCTGGTTTTAAAAATTGTCCCACTTCCTCTTCATCCCCTGCCTACACAAGCTGCCAATAGCTGATCACTTTCTGACCTCATGCAAAACTTTCTGTTGTGCAGTGTCTCACTGCACAAGTCCCACAGGCTGACCACATATTTTGTGAAGAACCGTGTCTTTTCTTTTTTCTTTTTTTTCTAATTTTCCACTTTGTATACTCATGTGGAGCCTTTGTGGTCTTGTCCTGGAGGACAGCTTACCTCAAAGGGAGTTTTTCTTGATTGGTTTTCAGTTCTAATGGTTAGAGACCCTCCAATGTCCTTGCACTGCTTTCTGTATTGCTCATGTGGCAGTGCTCACACAGTCCTAGTTTCTGTCTGTGGAATGGGAATGATAGTGTATGATATCTTATAATACATATGGAATTATGAAACACAGCAAATCCCACTGTGATCCAGCATTCTCTGCCAGTTAACAAAATAGTTTTATGTCTCTGAGCAGACATGTCTGTACAAAGATCTAGATTTGTGTCCTGCCTTTAAATATTCATTTTCATCTTGGATTTGGATCCCAAGCTGAACTGTTGGAAACTTTCAGTATAATGAGATACTTGTAGAAAAATATTTTATTGTGAATGCGGGAAGTATTTTGAAATATTTTGGGGTTTTGGGCAGTTTCAACACTCAGCTGTATTTACAGTTTTTCTCCATTCACCTTGTGAAGTTGTTTTCTTCCTGTCGTTTTCTTGCTGGCTGGCTTTCCTTGTTAGAGAGAATCTCCATTACCTCACAGCAGATATGCAGATCCCAACATGTATGTGTAACTCCAGCTAAAGCAGATCCATGTCAGGCTGACTTGACCTACAATAGTTTTAATTTGTTTAGACCTGACCTGAACAATTTTCAGATCTTGTTGACCCTGAGTGAGTGCTTTGCTTCGGCTCTCCTGAGGGAAAATGGAAACAATTCAGGAAAATCAAGCTTTTCCTGGGGGCAAATCTGTCTCTGTAAAAAACAAACTTGGTATTAAAAAAGAAACAAATAAAATGGAAATTTCTCAGTGCCTCTACTTGCTACACTACTATATCTAAAAAAATATTATTTCAATCTACAGAAACAGCAGTGCTTGAATTCGGCATTACACTAATAAAGACATTTGTCTTCTGCCACCTAGTCAATATTAGCCAGCTGCCAGCTAGTCTAGCATGGTGTGAGACAAACCTTGTAAAATTGGAGAGCTTTACAAAACTCAGAGTGGGTGATGACCCTAAAAATTAATACTTAAAAGCCTCTGTACAGCTGAGAGACCGGTAGAAACAAAAACCACGGATCTTTCTGTTGGAAGACACATAAAATTGACACTGTGTGATTTTATAGTGGTTTGTAGGATTTACAAGACATACTGCAAGTAGCACTTGCTAAAACTACAGCTCAAGATGTCTGGAAAGAAAAATATCTGCAGGAATGGGGAAGAGCAGCGTCAGCTGTTTAGGAACTGCTCTCTGGTTTGTCTTGGTGGGGTGAGTAAGCGGTGATGTGGTTTGGTTGTCAAATGCAGCAGGCAGAAGGTTGGGGTGGTTTATAACTTCATTCATCTTTGGAGGAGAAAGACTTCTCTTTTATACTTGAAGCACGGATGTAATATTAAGAAGGGCTGAATGTCTACAAAGCTTAGTGACTGGCTTTCTGAAGTGTCAGCTGATCTGAACCTCACAGAAGTGACTGCAAAATTTGCGTACTGCTGAGTGGCTTTCACTGAAGATGTCTGCCATGTCAGTACAGCTGAGCCGACTTTTCAAAGCCGGTGTTTTTAATCTATTCCTTTTTGCTAAAGGCTTTCCCAAAGAGGATCCTGAACCCTTCCCTTACACCATTCTTGCACAAAATTAAATTCAATCTTCTTCCCCCCTGGAGACATGGAGAGTCATGGTGCTCCTTGGGAACCAGTTGGCGGATGATGATGGTACTGGACGAAATTATATTCCGCCAAGAGTGCTCATCATTCTGCCCTTTGTTATGTCCAAATCCCACCAACCTAGCAACATGAAGGACCAGAAGAGCTGCTGGATGAGAACTCTTCTCATCACTGCATGGGTGTTTCCAAACCACCTGGCCCACTAGGAAAAAGACGACTTTCTCTTTAATAACAGATGGTGGTAGTGAGACATGAAAATTAGGACATATTTTCATTTGATATTGGAATATCATGAG
This sequence comes from Onychostruthus taczanowskii, assembly GCF_017590055.1. Classification (NCBI taxonomy): domain Eukaryota; kingdom Metazoa; phylum Chordata; class Aves; order Passeriformes; family Passeridae; genus Onychostruthus; species Onychostruthus taczanowskii. Next base: position 434,727 of record NW_024506994.1, on the reverse strand, counting down.
CATCAGTTATTTTGGGAAGGAGTCCAAAAAATACTTGGATAGAGTCTAAAACTGCAGATGAATCCACAGGTTTATTTTATTGGGTGATTTCAGTTCTGCCAAATATTTGTAGTGTAAAGAAATCATAAAAATTGCTGGTGGTCCTCGCCTGGCGGGTACTTCTCACATATTTGAGACAGTTGTATGAACTGTGACAAGAATGTTTGATCTATTAGCTTAAAAACAAATTAGAGTCTTCAAGAGAAATAAATGAACTATAGATGGTAGAAATACATTTCTCTTATCTTAGGGAGACCAGGAATTTTTGCCCCCAGGCTTTATTTGCATTTAATTATCACAGTTTGGATTTCCTCTACTGCATGCATGGAGGTTTAGTCTGTCTCGTTCCATCCTCTGTTCTGAAATAACATTAGTACCTGTTAATGATTATCATTGTCAATTATATATTCTGGTTACATGCACATAATAAGAAATATGGGTTTGTTTTAATAAATCTTCAAAAGGCAGCCTAAACCTGTGCCTTATCTCCTTTCTGCTTTGTAATTTATTTATTTTTATGGTTATGATATATGAAAGACTCTGCATACTCCCAGGGACTGTGAATGGGTATCTGCTCAGCACTTGGATACTGAGATGGCAGACAGAAAAGGTTTTATTTAACATAACTTTCCAAATGAAGCAATGGGGTCATGTATCTCAAAGATAAAGAAAGAAGTGAAGAATACAGGTCTAGAAATCCAAAGACTCTGTTATATGCATAAAAGAGAGAGAACTGGTGAACCCATAGGTAGTTTAATTTGACACATACTAAGCTGCACAGCTTGTACTCACATTGTAACTATTATTCCTTTTCTAACTGAGATTATTTTTTGCTAGGATAATAATTTCACTGTAGTCCTGACCTGGCAAAGAACTGATTGCCTCACTTCCCATTGGTCTGTAGGCATAAGGATAGTTCCATATAAAAAGATTTTCGCTGCAATTCTAAGGAGAATTTTGTTTTGAGTTGTGCAAACTTGATATTTATGCCATTTGCCCATGTGGATTATTTTCATTCACTGGACCAGCACTGAAATGTCCACTCCAAGAGGAACACTTTAACCAAGCATTCTTTATGTGGTCTTCAATTAATAAACAGGAATACGCCTTTCTAAACCTGCTGGTAATGATTTTTCTGCTTGCTGCTACTGTATGTCACCTAAATGAATGGGGCATTTATATACTGTCCTTTCATCTGGGATATCAAAGCACTTTATAAATATGGACCAGTGGCTCTGATGTGCAACCACTGAACTGTGGCTGCCTTGGAGGTGGCATGCGGTTGACGTTTTGGCTGGCAAAGCACATTTGAACATCAGAAACTGTTGGTTTCCTCAGAAAGGCTTGGAGGTGTGGGGGGCTGAGACTGTCTGAGTTAACCTCTAACACATACCTGCCCCAACATGGGAAAGCAATGCTGCTGCCCACCTTCCAGTGAGGTAAAATACAGTCTTGGCTAAGAGCATGACCAAAGCAGCTTCCATCAACTGAATCACTGATTTTATTCCAGCCCAAGACCATGACTGCCAAAAATTATTACCATATGGGAAGCTGGTAAATTGCCCCAAGAAAATGAGCTTGGTGGTCCCAGATTAGTTTCACATGGACAGGTGTCTGCACCACAAAACCACAGTCACAACTACTGCCAGCTGCTGGTGGGTTTCAGAAGGGAGGTCCAGCACTGGCCGGGCAGTGGTAGCACAAGTGATGGCATCTCAGAGCTGGAGAAATGAGGCTGTTTGTGTCTCTTTAAGTGTTTCTTGACCCCTCCTATCCTGAGCTGTTAGTGAGCTTGTATGGTGCTCCCCATCATTGTTGTGGCAGGTGCTTTCTCTTACCTTCACACAGAGGCCCCTCCAGCCCTGCATCCACTCTGCTAAAAGGATGCAACAAAAAATTTCAGTGGGGCTTGTGTTGAAGGTGTTAACTTCAGACCACACAAGTAGGCTTTTACATCTTTGGTACAGCTTAGAAAATCCTCCACAGGACTGGAAGGGCCTTCTGGGTCACTAATCCCAACCTCCTGCTGCTGCAGGCTTTCACTTTGCATAATCCTGTAGAAAAGCTGACTAATCTTCAAAAACATGGACAATCACAGGAAACCTCAAAAGCTCTCTATATAAAAAGGTGTCAAATCTGTTTTGCACTCCTGTAATACCTTTCATCTAAAACTTGTAATGAGTTTTGCAAACATGGATTTAAGAATTGCAATACCAGTGGGAGGGAAGAATTATCAATTATTCTTACTGTATTTGAGAGGAAGAATTTGAAAGACAGTGAAATTATGAAGCAAATCCCCATTCTCATTCAGACAAAGCTCTTAGTGGCTTGAGGACGTTGGCTCCAATGGAGATATCCAAGACCATCCAACCAAATCAATTAGATAGCCAGGAATTAAAATCAGTGTTCCTGACTGTCTTTTTATCTGCCTTTTAAGCATGAAGTGTACAATAGCTCAAGATTTTCCACCTGTCAGCCTCACTATTTCTTCCAGAAGAAATGGATACTACATCCTATTTCTTCTGTGAGATAGCATGAACATCACCCCTTCTCTGAAGCATTCAAAATCAGGTTGGACAGGGCTCTGAGCAACCTCATCTAGTGAGGATGTCCCTGCTCATTGCAGAGGGATTGGACCAGATGACCTTTAAAAGGCCCATTTCAACTCAAACTATTCTGTCATTCTATAATTTTATGATGTACCATAGTTAAGTGTACTCCAAGTGGGCAGGAGGTTCTCTTATAGCACAGAAGAGTATCAGCAGCAGATTTTAGGATTTTTTTTTTAATTAATAGAAAATACAAGTGAATCATCACAGAGAAATGGCCTTTCTGCATTTTTACATCATCAGAAAAATGAAACTGAGTTTATCTTCGAACTCATGGAAATATAAATTCCTTCTTCAGGGAGAATGAATCCTGGGCAATGCACTGTGTTCTGTGGAAATGTTTTGTCTTCATCTTGAAGCCAAATGCTACCCTTAGTCTCTCTTGGTTGAATTTGACCTTTCTCATTTTCTAGCACATTTTTTGAACTTGTAAGTGTAGTTGATGGCTAAGTATGGCCATGGAGCTATTTATCAATCAGCAGATGATGGTAGAATTGTCAGGATTATTTAACAGCATTAGTAAGTGGAGAGTCCTCACAACCTTGAAGCACCATTGTTACAGTTTATTGGTATTAAGATAATTATTTGGGTCCACCTTTGATCAACACATCTTTTAGGATTTTCTTAAAATTTGTTACTTCAACAGCTGATCCCACTCCTACCATACAGTGGATAAAAAACTATATTTTTGTAGATTTTACTAAGCATCTAAATTGACTTGGAAGTTCTCTAAATGAATCTAATTTAACAGTGAAAGAGGAATTGTGTGCTCCCCTGATCTCCTGTGCAGATTCTATATTGTCAAAAGTTGGTAAAACTGTCTTGCAAATTTGTCCATAAAACACTTAAAGGTTTCAAAGCAGGAGGCAAAATTCAGGATAAAGAAGTGCAAGGGCCAATGCTGATGCACCTGCTTACACTGAGAAGCATCAAACCCAAAGATTTGCTAGACCTGGGGTAAGAAGCTGGGAGCTTTGAACCAGGACATTTCAGAATGCAATTCAAAACTCACTTTTAACTCATTCTGCTGTTCAGGGACTACTCCAGCAACATGAAAAAGGGAGCTGCTAATACATGATGTGCTCAACAGGACTGGCAGATCTTACCTCAAAATGCTTGGTTTCACTGGCGTCTGTCCTGGTGCAGTCATGTATTTTAAAGTCACTTTAAGCAGTTTCCTCTTTGAGATTTTTGTTTGCTGTTTGATTATTTGGTTTTTTTCCTGTGACACATTAACTTTCCTTCTCTCATCAGAGCCGTTCTAGTCAGAGACAGACATGGACCTTTGATTATTTTTTATTAAGGACAAATTAAGGATTCTTTAATTAGGGCCATGTGCTCATTTGAGATGCCCTAAAAATTAAGGTCCATGTCTATTCTGGAAAGCTCAATTTCAGGCAGCTTATTCACAGGGGCACCTCCCAAAATTACGTCTCCCTGCTATGTTTTTTAACAATTTACTGACTTTGGGCCTTGGAGAGCTGAGATGAGTTCCAAATTTGGGGTATTCACTCCACTAAATTGTGAATGCCCTGAAGATTGCAGTGCTTAGATTTTTTTATAAATTACAAAATTCAGGATAATTACAATGTTGGTGGACATATCTCAACCGCCTCACAGCACCACTCCACATTTGGATGCTGATTCAAGCCCCATATCTAACTGTAATGTCACAAGGACTGGCCAAGTGCAGTACACCTCTTTCTGGCATTGTACAGAGTGTGTTGGGCTGTGTCATTCAGTCCAAGCCTCTGCTGCTGTTACAATGAGAGCATTACCTGTAGTCTGAGCTATGCAGGGATGATTTGAGGTTCTTCTGGTAATTTCTGATGGCATAACCACTTTTCCAAGGTGCAGAAAGATTGAGCAGAGATGCTTTCTTGAAATGGGCTTATTTCTCTGTGATGATTCAGTTAAGCCTATGGAACAGATGTATAGATGGACACACAGTGGTTTTGTGTTGGTTGTTTTGGTTTTTTTCCTCGCAAGACTTAATGCTTTCCTTTGTAGTCAGGATCCTGCATTAGTTTATTTCCCTGTTGAGTCATTTATGAATTTCAGCAACTTGGCTCCTCCACATCCTTCCTTCACCAGCCTTTCTCTTCTCACATTCCTGGTGGCATCCAGGGTCCTTCTGACCTTGATCTCCTGATAGTCCTGGTATAGCTCAGACTACCCAGCTGGCTGTGCTCCCAGCTTGCAGTCTGTGTTAAAGACAAAATGCTGTCTTTTTAAAGCTCAGTTTCATTCCATAAAGTTAATCAGCAGCCTTCATTTTACAAGGCAGCAGATCCTTTGGCACTTCTTCCTTTGTCATACTGAAGATTCCCAATGATGCCAGGTTTCCCCCAGGATAGAGAGAAGCTTCTTACCCTGGAGAAAAGCGGTTCCCTAACAAGGTACTTGTATTGTGTCCTTGGAAAACTTTCTTTTCCCATTTAAACATGTTCTTTGGGATATCTGTGTATTTCTATTAGAGATGAGCACAAGCCATGAGGCTGGATCTAAACTTAGTCAAATTCTGAGGCTCCTTACAGTAGGGAGTAAGAACTCGATGTGTGCTTTTTGTCTGGAGCCGCACTCCTGTCTGCACAGCCTAACACAAAAAGCATCACTGGGCTGTTGGGGAAGCTGCTGACACAACTGAGAAACTGAGTGGTGAAGGCTTGTCATCAAAATCAACAAACCTGAAGGCAAATGGGAACCTGGTGGTGTGAGTAATCATTACCCCTTGCCCAGCCACTTGGAGCAAACTTTCTCTACTCAATAATCACCAGGTTTTATGAAAGGAAACAAACGAATTGCAGATGAAGCACAGAGCAAAATGTCCCTACATTCCTCTTATTGGAGAAAAAGAAAAAATCTCCTTCTTTGGGCTTAGTTTGTACATGCCTTTGCTGTGTAGTGAGCTGCAAACGGTGGCCTCTCAGTTCATTAATTGACAAACACCATCCCCTAAACATTTCCAGGCACAGTCATTTTCTTTTCTCAGGTTTACTCAGTGGTTCTTACTGAGGTTTACATTTTTCCACGCATGTACTGAGAATAAACTTGCCTCTACAATCTCATCTCTTGTGCTCTGAGAAATTTTGATAATGTAATTCATAAGCAGATACATTTTCTGGGTCTTTCTCTTTTTGCAACTCTCCTGGCTTTGGCTGTTTACTACTCTCTTTACAGCAAACTGCCCCATTTCCCAAATACCGCAGGACTTTCTGAACTGCAGCATTTCATTCCATTTGTCTCTCTTTTTAAAAGGCTGATCTGTCTTAAAGAAATTTTTCTCATTTAAAAATAATTTTGCTGTGGTTTTACAGTCAGCATGGTTCCCCCCAAAAGAAACAAAAAATCCCTGCAGGCCTATTTCTTCTCCTTCTCCCATGATTACACTGGTATAAATGACACTGGTGCCAATGGAATTATTCCTGTTTTACACCAGTATAAAAGAGACCAAGTTCTGAAAGATGGGACACATTCAACATCTTCACAAAATTGTATTAGGGCAGAAGGGTATCTCCATCTATCAAAAAGGATCTCAAAACTGCTCTTTCATCTTCAGTGTCTCAAATAGGGGAACATAATCATCCACCAGCAAGACACAACAACCCCCAGGGTGAAATCTATAACGCATTTAACACGGAGAAAAGGCAAAGGCAGCACAACACGGCCCCTTAGGAATGGGCCCAAGGAATACAGTGTCCAGCTGAAATTAGTGTTACTATTTGCCTCGTGGAAATGGTTGGGAAGCCCAGCCAAATTCAGGGCTGCAGCCTACTAGAGCAGCTGCAGTGAGGGCAGTCTCTGTTCCCCAGCGCTCGCAGTCCCAGTGACAAACAGCAATCAGACCGCGGGCCAGCAAGCAGTGGAGCCAGGCAGAACTAAAATATCCCTGTTGGAGTGCGGTCCCATGAGGACAGTGTTATGTCTTACCAGAAACAAAGAGAAGAGCACATTTCCAGTCTCAAAGATTTCTCTGTCCCATTAAGGAAAGCTTCAGACTACAATTAGAAAAAAAACAAAAAAAAAAAGAGACATAGCCGCAGCATGCCAGTTTGCATCCAAATGCAGCCTAGAAAAAGCAGTTCTGCTCCCAGGAGAAGGCTGCATGCACCCTCTTAGACTGGTGGCTCCAGCCATCTCACTCAGGAGGGTGGGAATGTGACCCTGGAGAGAGACCATTCCTCCCCCAAACCTAGAGCCACTAGGTAAATATTGACTCAGAGAGAGGAGTGGCTGAATCACTCCTTCCTGTCCTAACAAGGTGTTTCCCTCTGCCCAGCGAGTGAACAAGCCCACCCTGCACAGCCCAAAATATCAGACAGGAACTGGTGCCCATGGTTGATCAAAGGACACGGACTCAGACAGAGAGACAGAGCACCTCTGTTTGGGCAGGACTGACGTGTTTGTTTGCTCTCAGAGTGGCCAAATGCCTCCTCCATTAAGTTATTCAGGAGGACACATGGTGGGAAGGATGGCTAGGTGGGGGAATGAGGAATCTGGAACCCCCTAGTGCAGTTCTTCTGTTCTTATCACATGCAACACCTCTCAAATTCTCTGTCTGCTGTTCGGCAGCTGCTGATGGTGTGGTTTCATACACCAGTTAATGGTACAGCAAGGGCCGGTGTTTATGAAATCTCTTCCCCAAGATGCACTGAAGTAACAGTGAATTTGTAGAAAGGGGTAGGAAAAAAGTCCAACTGTCTCGGTTGTCCAGCCGTTTCCAGCTCAGGATTCAACCTGGGTTGGATGATTTAGATCATAACTAAATCTTTTTATAATCTAAGGGTATTAAAATAAAGCCTAGGAAAGACCTGGGAGACAAATGGTGGTGACCACTGGCTGGAGCTGTGAGTGGATGTCATGAACTTTTGGGTGGCTCCTAGCTTGTGTAATCCAACTGGATACAAGGGAAGGCTGAGTTCATTGTTGCAAGCACAGGTCTGGATTTCATTTCATGTCTGCTACAGATTTCCTAACTGGGTCACCATGCTAGCCTGAAACACAGGCATTATATGTTCCTCCTCCACTGAGATGTCACAGAGCTCAGGATTTGATGGTTTAAAAACTGGTTGAATATCTCCCAGAAAAAGGATGCGTAAGAAAAAGCATATGCTATGGATCTTTTTACATATGCTACATTACCAAAAATGTTGTATTTATGTATTTCAAAACTGGGCACTGGGCTACATTTTCATTCCCCAGTACAAAGGCAAATACATTCCAAACAAAGCAATGTTGTTTCAACAAAGCAAGGGTTGAAATCTCTCCAGGGCTTCATTCTGTCTCATTTAGATCGGGCATAAGATCTTAAAGCAGAGTTTAGTGGTCGGCCGATCACGCTCCTCTGGGAAATGACAGAGTGGTAATTCAAAAAGGGTAGTGAAGTACAGCATTGTCTTGGTCTGCAGGACTGTTCTTCAATAAAACCAGCGTCTCACCCGGCTTACAGGAGAACATTTTGTTCCAAAGGAGCTGTGGCTCTTCAATAAAGAAAAGAATTCACCTCCGGCTAGACTTGGGTGTAAAATGAAAATGTTATTGGAGACAAAATGTCTTTGTGAAGACAGCATTTCCATGATGCCTGCTACAATTGCCTGGGCATATCGAGCAGTTGAAGTGAAAAAGGATAAAAGGTACATCTCCAAGGCATTGACTCCATGGGTGTTTGAAGCTTCTTTCAGGCTCGGGAAGTGTTTTCAGTCCAGGCTGGGAGCTCTGCTGGAGGGGATAAGCAGCCTGGGTCCTGTCTGGCCATGGGCTGGAACTCAGCCTTTTTGTAGTAAGGACTCAGATTTGATCAGAAGTGAGTTGAATCTTTCAGGGCTTTCCTGAAAGCCTTTCCTTGGAGTAAACAAGTTCTCCCACATCTGACACAAGACATTGGGAAAGCATCCCAGAGTATCTAAACACAAAAAACTATGAGATATTCCTCCTCCAGTCTGAAAGTCCTGGTACACTCTGGAAAGTTTACAAACTGCAAAGGAGTCATAGGGTCCTTCAGGGAAATAATTCGTGTCCAGACTGGCATAGCTCAAGTGTTCAGATATGGCTGTCTCCCATCCAGATTAACTCTGCAGAACAGATATGGTCTCTGTGGTTCCTTGGTGCATGAAGATGATAAAAATCACCTCAGGCTGTGCAGTTTCAGGGGATTTTTGTTACAAGATTATTTTCCTAAAAATGGCACTGTGCCTCTGGGGATGAAACATACTGGGAAATATATGAAAATTTAATCAATTACATTACTTAGTTCTGACTTTTCTTGCATACATATGGCAAGATCATTCCTTTGTCATCCTCATATCACTGAGGGGCTCTTTATTGTACAGTCAAGGTGTCCACTTTTAGCTTGACAAGCAGGCTTTGGCCTTCAAACTCCTAGGCAGAGCAACAGCCAAGCTCATCTGGCAGAGACAGTCGTTTGTGGTGTGTCTAATCATGGCCTCCTACTCAGCCTTTATTTCACCTAAAAGTTGCTCACCGAGGAGAACCAACAACCTTGGTTCTCCTCTAAATGGGACAGGGGACTTTCTGCACTCTTTCTCACTGTCTCTTCCATTTAAGTAATGAGTTTACACAGCTTGAAAGATGGTACAAGATAAGGACTGTTAGACCACTGCTCTGCTATGTATACTCTAAGGCTTAGCAGAAGCCTTGTGCTGGGGCAGTTGGATGGTAAATACTCAGAAAAATACAGAGTTCCTGTGTTTCAGTGGAGAGCACAGCTGTGGCAAGCCTTCGACAGAGATAAACCATCCAAAAGCAGAGCATGGAGAGATTCAGGGTAACACAGCCTGGATGTAGATTGTTTCATAAATCAGCCCAAGAAAAGCCATATGCTGTCTGCAAAGGAGGCCTGTCCACTGGTGGCTGGACATTGTCCTTGCTGGACTCTCTGTAGCAACCTGAAATCTCGTTGACTCATGTGAACCAAATTTCCAGACTTGACTCACTGGCTACTAAACCATAAGATTACATGGTGTGTCTCATATTTTTCCTGGGGAAAAAAACAGCAGGAAAATATATCTTTGGTTAATTAACATTTGAATCTGCTTTGAAGCCTTCAGAGAATGTATGTTAAGAAATTAAACTAATCTCAAACCAGTAAAGAAAAATAAACCTAAAATATCTGGACCTTCAAGATTTGTTTCTATAAATGTTCCTGGTTGCCTCATCCTGAGATGCTGGAGCATGTCCAGGGAAGGACAACAGCACTGGTGAAGGGCCTGGACCACATTTGATGAGGAACAGCTGAGGGAGCTGGGGGTCTGAGCCAGGAGAAAAGGAGGATCCGTGGGGCCTTCTCATTCTCTGCAACCATCCGAAATAGGTTGTAGCCAAATGAGGATTGACCTCCTCTTCCAGGTAACAAGGAACAAGATGAGATTAAATGGCCTCAAGTTGTGCCAGGGGAGGTTTAGATTGGATATTATGAAAAATTTCTTCACTGAAAGGGTTGTCCAGCATTGGAACATTGCCCAGAGAAGTGGTGGAATCATCGTCTCTGGAAGCATTCAAAAAATGTTTGGGTGTGGCACTTAGGGACATGGTTTAGGGATGGACCAGACACTCTTAGGTTAATGGTTGGACTTGATGGTCTTGGAGGTCTTTTCTAACCTTAATCATTCTATGATCTTTTGGTTTAAAGGTAAAAGTTGCACGTATTGTCTACTCTCTTTTGGATCTCTTAGTACCTGCTGAATGTTATGGGATCATGGATTTATTCTAGGGCCATGTGTGGCAGGAAGTGCAATTGGGAATGGTACAAAGAGTAGGAACACAGGTGGTTTTAGAGAAGGTGCTCTTGGCTGATCATTATCAAAAATTCCCTCATAAATGGAAATATTTCCTCACATGATGCAAAACTAAACTTAGAAACTCATTGCTGTAAGAGTTAATTGCCAAAACCTTGCCAAAGGATGAGAGAGAGAAAAAAAAAAGGGAAAAAAGAAACAGGAAAAATAAAAATAATAAAAAAATTATGTGATGTTTACAATGCCAATAAGACCATAATAGGGGCATTTAGAAAGACAATAGTACTTATTAGGAAAAGAAAACAAGAGTCTCAGAAGAATTACACGTGTTGGAAAAGCTGTCTGTTTCAAAACAGGAAAAATCCTTTGGTGTAACTAATGGCCAGATCCAGAGAGGTAATTACACACAAACTCTTTCAGCTGCAGTCCATGCAGTTGCAATTCATTTTGAGCCTGATCTTAAATCAAATCTGTTGGCCTCCATCAAAGGTGATTGTTGATAGTGTAAGCATCTATCCTGGGCCAAACCCCTGATTCATTAATGGAACATCAGGAAAATTTCCTACAATGGACTAAGGTATAGCTGTTATTGAAGATTATTTGATACTTCCTTGGAGACAGCATTGACTGACCTTGACAGAGGCAAAATACAAGGCAGTCTGAACAAAATGATCTGAACAATTATACCACTTTCTTCTTCTTCTTCTTCTTCTTCTTCTTCTTCTTCTTCTTCTTCTTCTTCTTCTTCTTCTTCTTCTTCTTCGTCTTCTTCTTCTTCTTCTTCTTCCTGTTTCTTTTGGCTCTCCAGGAGTAGTTGTCAGTCTTATTTTAGTTTCAGAGTACCTAAAAAGTCTCCCAAGCCACTTTGCCATCCTCACTAAGTTGCTGAGAAGGGAGCATGTGTGGGTGGAAGAGATGTTCTTGTGTGGCCACGGGAGGGCTGGGCTGGCAGTCTCCTTACGCACAACAGATTTTTCTGCTGTGCTTTTTTTCTGTACTGCAAAGGGGAGGGAAAGAATCTTTCACCACTTTAAGAAGTTATGTTAATAGAAGCTTAGCGCAAAGGAACCATCATTGGTAATGCTGGTTGATAGGGAAGATGAGAGTGGCCTTTGCTCCTGGCTCTGGACTTCTGTCAAGGCCTTTAATTTTTCGTGTGCTTCAGTCTGGCCCCAGAAAAGTGCAGCCATTGTGGGACTCGTCTGTGCAGTGCTTTGAGCACAGCAGGACAAATGTGTTAGGCAATGAGCACTGTCATGAGGAATTGCCTGCTGCCCAACAATATTACCTCTCCAACGTGCCTACCTCCTCTTTTCCCATTCCCTCCCCACACTGAGATGTCAGGGCATCCTCAGGGACTCTTCTGTTTTCAGAAATCACAGGATCTGCAGAGCACTTCAAAAAGTCTGGCTCTGTCCCTTAGGTGTCAAAGAAGGACCTCAGGTTCCTGGAAAATCTGGTCCCAAATGAGTGTAAAAACACACATTTTGCCAGGAAGTGAATAAAATCTCACTGAAATTAAGCCAGGGACAAAGATGAAAAAGCAGATGGCCCATGACAAACTGTGAGAACGAATTTGTTCGCATGACATGGGAATAAGTATGTACTCATAACAGACTATTACTCAAGAAATTTTGAAAGAGCACAACTCCACAGGAGTCATAATGGGATTAGTCACATAAAGCTCAGTCCAGCTAAGCCTGGTGTACTGTACCTGAAAGAAGAGAAACAGACCCCAAAACAAACCACAATTGGAAAAAAAAATTTAAAAAAAATTCCAAAGAAATGCACAAGTTTATGAAGTCAGAAAAACTTTAAAATTAATTAAAATATGTAGAGTAGGTTGTGGATTGTTATTAGGCTGCTTAAAAAGCAAGAGGCCAGAGGAAGGAGCCTTCCTGAAATGACTCAACCAGTTTGACAGCACAGAGTTGGGGTGTTTTTGGTGAAATGCCATGGACCCTGAAAGAGACTTTGCCATGTGCTCCATTACAGCATTGTTCTCGCAAATTACAATTATTTGCAATTATTTGCAAAATCCCTTTAAAAATAAGTCACAAACCAGAGGAATAGGGCTGATTTGGAATACTGTGATCTATTTTTTTTTTTTTTTCAAATCGGTATTTTGCACAAAACTCCTGGTTAAACAGACATATTTAAATACATAAAAACACTCCCGTCATTAAAGGGACCAGCATCCTGATATAGAAAATATTTTGTGATTTTTCTACCTATGAATAGAGGATTGGGTTCCTAGGATACATATGTAATTTGCTTTATCTGAAAAATAATTAACAATAAGCTTGCCTAATGCTTTTATGAATTTTCTATGCATTTCTAAGCTGCTTACCCAAAAGCCAGTGTTCAGAATTAGTTTAGATTGATTAATTAATTAATTAAGGGCTGGGCTAGAGCCCAGATAATATCTAGAGCCAAATTTTGTTTCTGAAGTCACATGTATGCAAACACCAATCCTGGAGTGCTCACACTGATGCTTCTGTTCAGACCTACTCCACAAGTCATGTCCTGCAGCCTCTTCACCCAAGCTGGTGACTTGATCCCTTCTAAACTTGCTTGAAACCCTTCTAAACCTGACTTAGCCTGGCAGTGGGAAGCAATGCCACTCCGTCTGAATCAAACCTGAGCAGTGCAGGAGGGTTGGCTTCAGATTCAGGTCCCAAAGATGGATTTTGTCCGTGCAAAAGCAGCACCTCCCTCACTGACACACATGCTGCTCTTGGGCTTTCATTTACCACAAGCTGTTGGGACTTGGGTTTCACTTCTCACCAGAAAGCGGAGGCAGGCTTATATTTAGACTTTCTTGGGAAGCAGCTGTGAAATGCAGGGGGAGCGCACACGCACTCAGTCCTGCGGACACACACACAGACACCGACAGCTTTAGAGCAGCTGCACAAACCTGAGCAGAAAGGGCACGGCACAGAGGCCTCCTGCAGGTCACTGTCTCACCAAAGAGATCATTTCAGCATCTCAATATCATTATCATTGAATCACAGCATCACAGGATCACAGAACGGTTTGGGCTGGAAGGAATGTTAAAGATTTTCTCATTCCAACCTGTCTACTCATTGCAGGGACACCTTCCACCAGACCAGGTTTCTCAAAGCCACATCCAATCTGGTTTTGAACACTTCCAGGGAAGGCACATTTTCTCTGAGCAACCTGTTCCAGTGCCTCACTACCCTCTGAGTAAAAACTTTCTTCTGATGCTGAGTATGAATATCTCTTCTTTTAGTTTAAAATCATTCCCCCTTTTCCTATCACTATTTTCCCTCTTTAAAAGTTGTTGTCCCTCACTTTTTTAAGCCCCCTTGAAGTCCTGGTTAATTAAGTAAATAAAGTACTGGCACTATTGAAATAGATTGATTGTTCAGTACTGACTCACTTGAAAGATTATCACCTTCTCAACCACAAGTTCATTCCTTGAAGCACTCTAGGGGATTCAGGTTCTACTCTCCTGTTTTTTTAAACCTTATATCTATGGTTTTGTGCTTTTCACAGGAACACAGAAGCAGCATTACCCATCTGCTATTGAGATTTGATAGGAAATTGGTGGTGCCAAGAGGATGGAGCCAGGCTCTAGTCTGTGGTGCCCAGCAATAGGACAAGGGGCAGCAGGCAGAAACTGATGCACAGGAAGTTCCACCTGACCATGAGGAAGAACTTCTTTCCTAGACAATGACCAAGCACTGGAACAGACTGTCTAGAGAGGGTGGGAAGTCTGCTCATTGGGGTATTCCAGAAATGTCTGGACAAAACTGTGCCCTGTGTTCTGGGATGGCCCTGCTTAAAAGAGGAGCATGGACAAGATGACACCCTATGGTCCCTTCCAGCCTGATCCAATCTGTGATTATTGAAATGACTTGTTACATCTACCTATAAAGTGTGAAATCCAGCTCACCCAACTTCAACCACTTAGGTAGTGGACTTAGCAGAAGTTCTGGGAGGGAAGGGACACCAGAGCACGATCCTTCATCCCACTTAGGGACTTGATAGCTTGGAATGGCTTTACCCCAGAGGTGCTTCTTTCTTGACTGGAGCCAAGACGACTGCCTCATGCTAGATGTCAGCTAAAGGGCTGATATTACATGAGCTGAATCTGTGGAAAGTCATGCTCCTGCTTTTCCCTCAAGGTTTCTTCTTCACAGACCTTTCCCTTGTTTGTTGACAATAGACTAAGAAATCAGAGTTTGCAGCAATTTAGCTGCAAGGCAGATAAAATCAGTAGTCAAACAAAAGCAGCTTAGATAGCCAAGGCTGACTCTAAAGTTAAGTACAAGATCTTCTCATACAGCTGAATGCATTTAAAGTAACTTCAGTTGGCCATTCTCACAGGGCAGGTCATTAATCTTTTGGTGACATCCATCATCATGAGCAGGACATGTACTAGGAAATCCCCCTCCTAGGTGCTCCTCTGGTCCCTCTCATTACTGAATTACTTACCCAATTTAAAGTGCCATGAGTTTTGGACACCCTGAGATCCTCTTGGAGGTGGCAGAGTAAAAGAGTTCCCTCCTACTTGCATATAGGTACAACAAGGATGTACAAAGGCTTTCCCTTTGGGAGATCCAGAGTAGATCAGGAGGGTAGGGAATGTTTTTAAGCTGGGCAGTCATTTTTATGCACTGGTACAGTTCTCTTTTGCAATGCAGGCATTTTCAGATCATGACATCCACATCCAATTTAGTTATCCAACATTATTCCCAGCAAAGTGACGAAGACAAATCTCTCACTTTAGTAATAAAGAGGTGATGCTCGACTTATTTAATCCACTGAATGGAAAAAAAGGCTTGGGAATTAGATAAGATATAGACAGCTATGCTTTAGACTGTGACTGTGTGTAGACAGACAAGCCAAAGGTGACTTGAGGGAATGGCATGAAGCTGTATCAAGGGAGGTTTATGTTGGTTATTAGAAGAGGTTTCTTCACCCAGAGGGTAGCTGGGCACTGGAACAGGCTCCTCAGGGAAGTGGTCATGGCACCAAGCCTGGTAGAGCTCAAGAAAAACTACAACACACTCTCAGAGACATGGTGTTATTTTTGGGGTGGACTTGTTCAGGACCAGGATTTGGACTCAATGAGCCTTGTAGGTTCCTTCCAGCTCTGGATATTCTGTAATTCTGTGACTGGAATCCCATCTCAGTAAAACAGTCCTAAAGGATGCGGCAAAGCTGCCTGTACTCTCAATATCAAAGAAGTGACTCTTGAGGCTGCTCAGAGAGGTACATCTTACATGTCTAAGCCTTCATTTAGGGGTTTTTCCCTCAATACACAACATGGAAAGTGCAGGGACTTCCAGGGAATTTCTTCACCGAGCACCTTTAGTTCAGTTGTTTAGATTAAGTTGATCCCAACCCTGGATTCACTCCCCCAGATGCTGATATAAATTTTCTTCTAAGCCACAAGCCTGCCTTGAACAGTCAGTCTTTGCATGTGGGGATAGGCTACAGCATCCACCCAGCTTCTGTGGACTGGGTGTACTGGGGGGTGTTGAGTGACCAGGAACAGGTGGCTGATATCTTTAGGGAAGGTAACTATAGGTGTCTGAGCACTATGTGTTCAACATCTCTCTTCTCTGCAGGCATCCATCCAACCCCACTTAGCTCCAGCTCTGTCTAGATGGGGATTGAGCACCCCCAGCACTGACAGTGCATCTGGGTGCTCCAGTTAAGATTCTCTTTCTATAAGGACTGTACAAAAAAAGTGGAAATGACCAGGCACTAAAGTTGTGATGAGTTGTAATGAGAGAAAAAAATCAGCATTAGAGAGGAAGGAAATAAAGAGAATCATCCCGTTGTATCTGATACACAACAGTAGTTGCTTGCTCCAGGTTTCATCCTACTCAGAACTCCCATATAACTGGGCTTTCTCAAGTACGCTCCAGCAATTTTGACCTTGGAGAAAAAATTGTTGACACTGCTTTGAGCAGAGTTTGTGACTGGGCAGTCCACAGAGGTCCCTCCCAGCCTCAGTGATGCTGTGATTCTGCAGTCTTTGGATGCTGAGCAGCTGGGTCAGACCCATCCCAACCGTCAGTCACTCTGTGTTCTATGATCTGAGCATTGCAACAGCTCCCACATCTCCTGGATACACAAAGATCTGTGTGCAGGTGTCCAGACACCCATGTGGAATTTCTTAGATGGAAGTGTGGTAGCCTGATCAAGCTGAGCAAGTTGTGTTTAAAGGCTACATGGCATAAATAAATCTTAAAGGGGGATTAGGGGAATGACAAAGCTGTGGCTTCTGATAGGGAAACCACACTGCTTGGAAAGGTTTCAGCCAAATGGAAGAACCTTTGGTGTGCAGATTTTTGCCTCTATTTTTGTCTGTATAAGTTGCTACTCTTTGTATATTAACCCCAGTATCTCTGACTATTTAAGAATCAATTGTGACAGTTATTTGCCACAGATTATAAACCAGGTTACTTCAAGGTTTTTCAAGCTTCCTCTGCTCTCTAATGTATGGAAAAGCATTACATTTAATTTGGTTTGCTTGGGCAGTGTGGACAGGGATTAGCCACACTATATATGGACCATAAACACTGTTCTGGTTAACACCACAGTGCAGCCAAACCTGAAACTTTCATCTCAGTCCTTGCAAACTTCGGTGGTTTGGATGGAAAAGGAACCTGTAGTTGAGATGTCCTTTATTTTTGTTTTTGTTTTGAAAAACCAAAGGCAAATCAAGAGCACTTTGGAAGCCCAAAATCCAGCATCCTTAGCCCACCTCCAGTGGACAGGGGTCAAGTGCCTGTGTAGGCAGGGACCTCGTATTGGGAAGAAAGCCAACACACAGAGGAAGGAAACCATTTCAAGGAACTTGCAGTAACTCTCCATAAAAATCTCAGGAACATAAAGGCAGACTCATTTTTGTGTCATAATCCCCTCCAAGCCACATGTGTGTCTGGTTAAGAACAACATAGTAGTCCCATGTGGGACAAAGATGGACTTTTTCTGGCTGCATGTCCAGCTGGCTTGCTATTAGGAATGACAGGGAAAAACCTTTGCTTTTGAGTCAGAATTTCAGTTTGCTATCTGGAATACCAAAGCAGCCAGTAGTGAAAATGGATTTCTCACATCAGATTTTTTAGATGCCAGAAATAATAATAGCATAGTGTTAACACCTCAGTACTTGGCTTTCTCTAGGTTGTTTTAACCTAGATAAATTTATTAATTTGTGTCTTTTTATCCACAGCAGTGCTTTAAAATTTGCACTTAATTGCAGCAAAAGGAGTTTTAAAATCCATCTGTTTTACACTGACCACTCCTGCAGCATATCAGCACCTCTTGTATAATGTGTTCCCAATGCTAAAATAAAGACGTATAGTGTGACATTGTAATTCCACCTATGCAAATCTTTGGGGCTGTTGAAAAGGTAAAATTTCCTATTATATTTCTGGCTTTCAGAATGATTGTAGAAATAGGATCATCATCCTTACCATATGGTATTTAGCAACTGGGCACAGTGGGTAGAGCACCTTAGACTATCATGTGGCTCTCCAAGCCTCTTTATATCAACCAGAGGCTGCCCTTTCTTCCTGTGCTGTATCTAAGGGACTCAGTCCAAGTAAGGATGTTTCTAATGACCTCAGTGGACATCAGATGACGTCCAGTGAGCTACTTGCAAAAGGGCACAAATGTCAGTCAGGGATGCACAGTGTCAACAGTTTCTTTCTGTCTCTTCTTTTTGATTTTCATATCTGAAGTTCTGAAGGGATCTAGGCAGGGATATACATCAAACTTTGTGTGAACTCTGCCGTGCCTCCACACATAAAAAAAAAATTGAAGGGTCTAAACCACTGGGTAGCCCTTATTGTGTCTGGTGTTTAGCTGTCTGTTCAAACCAAAATGCTGAAAACTGGGACCCTCTGTAAAGCAACAATTTAGCTCAGGCAGAAGCTGTCCAGCCCTTCCATCTACACAAGACATCTGAGTCACTTAGAACATTACCATGGTTCCGTGGCTGGCCAGGAAAACAAGTAGGCAATTCACCAGCTAATTCATAGCTATGAGATGCCAACCAGAAAAATGTTCAGGCCCGTCCACAGGTTTTATGAAGAATGAGAGTGGAAAGATAATTTAGTTTTATACTATTTAGTTCATGCTTACCTACAATAGGCTTTTGTCTTAGATTACATCTGTTCTTTTCTAATGGGCCTACAGAGAGTATCACTGCCAGATGGTGAAATTTCTCCTTTCATCAAAGAAGGCTTGGTCCCATTGAGGGGACAGCAGGCAGCAGTCTGTATATATGTGTGAATGAAGGCTCATGGTGTATCTTCCTTGCAGATTCAGATCCTTGCACTCCTGATGCTCCACCTGCTGCCACTTCACCACCTACTTCTGAAGAGCCTGGACCTTTCACAGCTCCAGCATCACCCTCCTGTTCCTCTGACACTGGTACTGCATCATTTTCACCACCATTACCCACGTGTGTTGCAGCCTTACATCCGAAACCACCTCCTATTTCACCATCCATATCCACTTCTGCTGCCACTGTTCACCCTGGACTTCCTTCTCTTCCTGCCCCATCTGCCTCTACTCCATCCCTGCACCCTGGGATTTATCTGCCGGTTGTCCCACCCAGTGGTGCCACCCACCTCATCAACTGGCTGCCCTTCCTTGCCTCAGCAACGCTTGCCACCATCCAAGGCAAGGAGGAAGACCAGCCACCCATAAGCACAGGCTCCCTGGAAAGCATGAAGCCCTGCAGCAGCCCAGCTCCACACCCCTCCCAAGAGGAAAATCCCCAGCCAGCAGCTATGGGAAGCAGTGCTCCAGGAGCTGCGTCCCCACCGCCGGCTGCCCAGGCTGTGCCCGCGGGCTCCGAGGCATCAGCAAACGTCAGCGACATCCTGGCGGAGCTGCGGACCATGAACAGCCACCTCTCCACTATTGCCCGAGCCCTCACCCAGCTGGCATCGTCCCTGGCACCTCAGCAGGATGCTGGTGGCACCCCACCTCCTTAGTGCCAGATTTCACAGCAAGTGGTGCTGGCCAGAGGAAAGGGACCCTCCCCAAACCTGCCCACACCACTGGAGCAAGTTCGCTGCGGTCGCAGACAACGACCGTGCCTCCCCAGTCGGTTTTTCTGTTGGTTTTTTTGTTTGCCCCTTGTAAATGGCTGCATACATTAAAAAATAGTTTTGTGGTCTTGTTAATAAAATTGTTTATGTTTCTCGCATTTCTTTCGGATGCGCTCACTCCCCTCCTCTCACCCATTAACCACACGAGCGCTGGTAGGAGCTGGTGAGGTCTCACACAGAAAATGCTGGGAATCTGAAGTGGTGAGAAGTTGCCCACGAGAAAATGCTCAAGGAGGTAACAAAACCACTCTGGGCAATGTGGGGGGACACAGAAAGGAAAGGACACAATGAAACTCTGAAAAATGTCCATGTTTATCCTTATCCATGTTGAATGGCACAGCTCTGTTGAAATTGGAGCCCTTCCCAGTGCACAAAATCTCAGGGGTAATTGTAATTACCAGCACAGGTATAAGCCATGATAAATTGTTCAGAATATAAAGCAGGGTAGTTGTCTAAGGAGCAGTGGGGCTGAACAGCTACCAAGCAGCCTCATCCACCTCCTGCCCTCTAAGAGAGAGAAGTGAAGGTGCTTAGCTCAAGTCAATCTGTCTGATTTACCTGTCGTGCCCAGAGCTCAAGGGCATAAACAGACCAATCTAATTTACAGCACTTAGCCAGGCACATGTGGATAAATCCTGACATTTCACCATCTTTCCCTATTGCCAAGGTGCAGCAGCTTGCCTAAAGGTGGCATTGAAGGTGTGAAACTGTAAACAATGGAGAAAGAACTCTTGGACATGAATCCAGGATTTGGTCTTCCCAAATATCTGGCCTGTAGAGCAGCTGGTGAGGTACAATTGGACAGGTGGAGGCGCCAGAGCTGGAGATGAAGACTGGGATGTGCTTGGAGCTCTGGAAGAGCCCCTGGGAAGAGAACTAACAGCTCTTGCAGAGCTGTTTTGTGCATCTCAGCTGTGGTCTGCCCTTAGTGCAAACAACCAGACCAAGTTGTCCCTGTCCACTGTGTCCCTGATCTTTAAGGTCCCTTCCAACCCAAATCATTCTATGATTTTATGAACCAGCAGTCCAAATATCTTTTCCCAAATGTGGGCCAAGCACAGTGCTGGTGGCAGCTGAGCCAGGCTATGCTGCTGCTCTGCCTTTCATCCCAGTGGGTTAAAACAAAACACATGCTCATGGCAAAGAGAAGAAAGTAAAGGTCTCTGTGAAGCTGTGTATGATCTTGCTATAATTTAGCTACACAGCCCTCAGATATCAGGATCTGAGGCCATCTCTAGGAAAATCCCAGACAGACAGATCACTAGATAAGATTAAAGAGGAAGTATTCTGTCTATTTGCAAATATTTCTGTTACAGATGAGCCTAAGCCACAAAGATTGAATCAATATACAAACTTCCCCAAAGCTCAGGTGTATTTGAATTTGAGGTTTTGGTTACTGCATATGTATTTATATATAAACCTATCCATATTTTTTGAGTCTATGCCTGAAAGACAAAGGAATTGTCTTGCTCAATCATGTTTTTTTCTAGTCTGATCAGACATTTTTTCCTCTGCTGTATTTAGCAAAAAGGTGAAAAAACCCCCAACCATTTCATAGATGTCTTACACTACCTTTTAAGTTTGTGTTTAAATATGTGTTTCAACTAAAGGAGATAAAAGGAGTATCTTTAAAACATTCTAGTTTTTGATTTGTCCATTGCACTTTCCTTAGACCAAAAAAGCAAACATAAAGGAAGTTTATCACTTTTCCTCATTTTGTTATGAAATATAGAGCAGGAAAGAAAGGGAAAAGCTCCAAGACTGAAAAACTAAAAGGAATAATTTTCATTTTTTACCATCTTTCCATCTTTTATCTTAGCATAATTAGTAAATAAATAGCATATTCCCCCACTGTTGATAGTTTTGTTTGATTGATCCTGCTGTTTTCCAGTAGTAACCTTTCATGGCCTAATGTTGATTAAAATGTCACTGAAGCTTTCTAGATCTGTGCAAGGCACACAGCTATAAGTTCAGAAAGTATTACCGTGCAGCTGCTGATGCTTTACCAACCAAGGTTAGAACTGACTTCATTTAGGTGTCTAAGGGATTTGGGAACAGTTTCCATGGCATGCAAATCCAGAAAAAGCCCAAAAAAGTTGCCCATATTCAGCTGCGAAGGCAGTGTTCTTCATTTTCAAAGATGCTATGAGTGTAATCCAGCTGGCAGGGAGGGAAAAGTGCTATTCCTGAGCCTCTTCCTAAAGGAACGAGATTTCTGTGTGTCACAGCCAAAGATATTAGATGCTGAGCATCTTTGCTGTCTAGACTCCAAGCTGCCTGGTCCTGCAGCATCCTGACAGCAAAGCAGGACCAGAGCCTGTAGGCAGATGTAGCAGCTTTTGGATTGACTTCATAACCACTGCTGGCTCTCACAGGGCACAGCAACTGGCTGTGCGGCCAGTGGGGCAGACAGAGGCTGGCTGTGGGCAGGGGCAGCCCCTGCAGCCTGAGCCAGCATGAGCCCAGCCAGAGCCCTTCTAATGCCACTGGTCCCCATCTGCAGAGTCTTCTGCCCAGTCCATGTGAGTTAAAACCCAGCCCAGGTACTTTTGGGCAGCCCCACCATGGCCCAAAAGGGCTTCTCTGCCATGCTAAGAGGGGTCCTGCCCACATGCTCCTCATTCAGCAAAGTGCATTATTCTCTACTCAGTGCATTCAACACTTGAGTCCTTTGGGAATTACACCCTCAACTTCATTAAACCACTTAAAAACTGCAAGAAAAAAGTGGTTGTTCTGACTGCATCACCTTGCTGGCAAAAGTTTGACTCCATATCAGGTTTTGTTTGCTCTTCTTGGCTTTCATCTCTCCCAGTCCCCATCCAGCTTGGTGCTACCAGCCCTGCTGCTGCTGCTCTGTGTGTGCTCAGCAGCTTTACTGGCACCTCTGAGCTGCTGTCCCACATGTGCTATGCTGCCAGTCAACAGCTAGAGCACACCTTACCACCAAAAAGTCTCCTAAAGCCCCTGAAAGTGGCAGCAGAATGGCTGAAGAAAGACAGAAACCCCAGTAGAGGGTTTGTGTCCTCACAGTTCCCCAGCACCTGTGGAAATGACAACATGACAGATCCATACAACCCATGGCAAGGAGTTCAAGAGACTTTCTTCTCTAAATTATTCATTTTTATTCAGCTCAAAGCATGAGGGGCTGAAAGTTACAGTGCCTTGGTAAGTGTTCAAAGTCCTGTGTAGAAATAACTTCATGATCTCACACTCCAGGGGCTGTTAAAATATTAAAAATCACCTGCTGGCCTTTTCTCTCTTGTGACATCTTCAGTTGTCCTTCTTCTTCCTCTTCCACAGCCTTGTTATTTTCCAGGTCAGGAATTTATGGGGAAATATTTACTTTAAATTTGGTAGATGCTGCTTTGCTTTTCTACTAAAACATCCTTAAACACTCTGGATGTGAAAATGTAAAGGCTGAAGGCCAGGTTGTTAGAGTCAGCATCGTGATCAACACAAACCCTTGTGGCCTCCCTATCAAAATCCCAAACACACTGATCTCATCTTTCACAGTTTGTTTCTGAACAAATATTGAAGGTGGGTTTCAAGTCACCACACCTGAATCATCTAAACCTTGGGTTTGTAGTTCCTTTACAGCCATGGGCTTTTATCTCAGCCTAAAAAAATGTATTTAAAATAGGTAGGGAGGCATTTGACTTCTGGCAATGCCCATGGCTCTCCCCAGACTATAGATGACTCCTGTAAGCCAGATGCTTGACTTCTAGGTGGCTGGAAGTAAATGAAATAAATCCTCTGTTAGTAATTGCAGTTCATTTTAAACTGGTGAAACATTAATATATCACATTTATTTGAATCACAATAGCAGTGTGAGGAACAGGAAGAGGGGAAATGGGAACTCAGGAGATTAGGACTGACAGTAAAACTATAAGCCCCCCAAAATATCCAGCTCCAGCCCTATGCCAGGAGTTATCCTGTGCCAGGAGAGCACCCAGAGGAACATCCAGGTCATTCCATTCTCCCAGAGAATTAACTCCTCAGGATGTGGAAAGGAAAGCTAAACAACTTCATGGGGTTTGAGTGATGTACTCAGTGTCTGCTACTCCAGCAGGAATTATTTAAGGAGGCAGCAGGCTGTACAATATTGTATTAGACTGCAACTCAAGAAGGTGGGAGAAATCACAGGTTTACCCAGGAGAAATAGGAAGCCGGGTGGTTTTTCACTTTGTTTTCTCTAGCACACATTGTTCTTCCAATATTTGTACACACATTCACCGTAACGACACTCAAATCTTCCAGTAAAAATAATTTATAAAGAATCATTGCTGGGGAGTGCATTCCTTCCCATTAGCCCAGCTGCAAGCTGGCAGCTCAGAGCCTGGGAGTGAGCTCCCTCCTCCAGACAAGAGGATTTTCCATCACAGCTCTATCTGGGCAGCACAAAGCAGGTACCCCCTGCCAGATGCCCCTGTGGGCACGCAACACTGCCCACAAAACCATGGGGACTGTGCCTCCAGCTTCCTCCCAGACCTTTCAGTACAGCATTTTGCAGAGTTCTCTGGGTTTCTCTTCAGTGTTTCAGTCCGTGAACAACTAACCAGGACACCTGTGCCAGGGATTGGCTGCACCCATAACCACAGGGCTTTATCCTGAGCCACAGCTGCCAGCCTGGTGAAAGATCCTCTTTGGATGCCATGGGGCAGAAGATGCTGCACCACCAGTGTGGGCAAGGATACCCTGTGGCCCTGACTGTCCCTGTCCTGGGATGTGTGTGCAGTGTTTGTGCTGGTCATGGCTGTGCTTGGCAGGGAACAGCTGAGTCACCCAGCCAGGGACCAAAGCCACATACTCCATACTCATCCCATGGGTTGGGGAGCCTCTGCTCACATCACCCAAGGATGTAATAGAAATGCAGGATCTGCTCAGCTCCAGCTGGCTGTGGAGCCCGCTGTGCCAGAGGAGCACCAAGGCAGGCAGCACTGCTCCCAAAGTGCACTGGAGCTGAATACAGCTGGACCAAGGGCTTTCCCAGCCATGGCTGGGCTGAGAGACTGCTTTTGAATGGTAAAAACCAGCATATGTTTTACTTGCTCAGGTGTTTCTGGTCATCTTCCACATGGAATTTTTCTTCCTCTTGACAGACACTGAAACCCTGCCCTTGGCTTAGCCAGAGTTAGACTGTAGGTTGTTAGGCAATTAGCACTGGTCTTACAGGAAATAAAGGTGACATACTCTGGGCTTTCAGATGTCACAGAATCACAGAATAGTTTGGCTTGGAAGGGACTTAAAGATCACCCAGTTCCAATTCCCTGTTATGGGCAGAGACATCTTCCATGAGATCAGGTTGCTGAGAGCCCCATCCAGGCATGAAGGGATGAGACTGTCCTTTCTCCTGGGCATGCCGGGACTGCAGCACTGAGCAAAGGTGCCCATCTGCTCCTCTACAACACTGACTGCTCTCTGTCCCCCTCATTTTACACCAAACTTTTACATTTGCAGAGCAAGGAGTAGGTTTTTGTTCTGCCATCATGCAAAGCTTAGCATGGAAAGGGATTTCAAACACCGTAACAGCACAAGGTAATTATTAATAACAAGTGATATATGAAACTGAAATCTTCCTCTCAACAAAGAGGAATTCAGTTATGTAGAAGTTGAAGACAGAAGTGTACCACAACCCCTTGCCAGGTTCTGCTGCAGACTCTCTAAAATAAGCCAGGATGAAACAATAACTTCTCACTACTGCTTTTTCTTGTGGAAGTGGTTCCCAGACAATTGCTGTACATTGTATAATGTCAACATCTGATTTGATCCACATCGTTCCCATCTGCCACTCAGCCTAGCTTCCCATTTATCTTGAACTTTGGCTAAAATATCATTTTATTCAGAGACAGGTCTTACCGGAACAGCCCTCTAGAAGAGCTTACTACTTATAACTGTAATTCAAAACATATTTTGAACAGAAAATTGTGGATTTCCACCAGCTGAAGCCCTTGGTGATTTATGGTGATGGCAACAAATTGTTTTTGTCACAAAACAAAAATAAGAGGGTCCTGAAAAAGTATGAAAAATGCCAAAGACTGTTTCTATTTCTAAATATTTATTTTATTAAAGATATCAAGCAATACCAGTAGTTCAAGAAATAATTTAAGCATTTTGCTTCCTCTGCATTTCTATTTTACACATTTCCTCAAATTTTTGGACAGTACTTATTTTGGGTCGGTAGAAAATGACATTTCTTCTCCCTGTCAGCAGAATCAAAACATCAGATGCTCATGTGGCTCTGCTAGGAGAGCGCAGTGGATTCTTATCTTAACTGGGCTATCTGTGAGTGGAAATCCAAATCCCACAGTTTCTCCCAGATTCTTCAAAGCAGTGAAAGTGTTGGTGACACCAGCCTGGTGTCCCACGGTCCATGACATATGTCACCAGTGAGGTGGTGAATGCTTCTATTCCCAGCCTTGACCGGGAAGAGAACTCACAGGTCTTTGGGTGATACAAATTCCCTTGGGACTTTGAGCTTGGATTGACCAGCCAGGGCAGATTGATCTCTTCCAGGTGGGACCTGGCTCCGTGTATTATAGTAAATGGTGGTAGACATTGGACTTTTAAAGCCATGCCAACAGACAAGTGATTAAAACTACCAGGGGCCTATTCATTTCTTCTGTGTAAAATAAGGCAATTTGCACATTTAATGTTAATTCTGTATGGGCTATCACTCTTGGGAGGTAAGGATGTCATTATTTTTTAAACACACAGGGCTTTACTCCATCAGACTCATTTGCTTCCTCTGATGGAAGAAAAGGGCCTGAGGTGGAGAGAAGTTAAGAGCTGACTAGGAGGTTTTAACTGAAGTAGTGGGATGAACGTGAGCCAAGGAAAATCTAGGCTGCACATCAGGAAAATTTTCCTAACAACGAGGTCTATTACTATGTGGAATGGTACCCCCAGGGAAAAGGGGGAAGCTGACTAGACAAAGCAATGAAGAACACATTGTAGGGGGCAACATTTAAACAGTTGGGGAATGGACCAAGTGACCTAAGTGCATTTTCCATCTCTAATTTCTCTGACTCAATCACTGCAAGGGTAGAGTGTAGAGTATATGACTCCTGTTCTCTGCCACATCAGTGCTCCTGGGAGCACTTCCCACAGAGCCAGTCCTCAGGATGCAAAGGGCAGCAGAGCTCTGACCTCCAGGCTTTTTCACTGAGGCCTGCCAGGCACAGGCTGCTCTTGCTGGGACCTTTGGCCGCCCAAGGGACCACAGGGTGCATGGACTCAGGTCATTTTTGACTGGACTTTTTCATTCCTCAACTTCAGTTTTCTTTGTCTTTTCCCCCCACCCCGATTTCTTCCTCTTACATTACCAAGCTTTTCATGCTCAGAAATCACTAAGTTGCTTCCGAGACAAGCTCAAGCTACGCAGAAACCTGGCAAGAGGAGGATCTTCTGAACACTTGGTGATGCCCATGTGACAGCTGTCACAGTTACAGACACCCAGGACCAAACCAGGCGACTTCAGAGCAAAAAGCTGAACTTTAGATGATAAACCAGCTTACGATGCAACTCTCTTCATTTTCCCAATTGAATTGGACTGGATGAACCAAGGGATTGTTGAATGCTATGAAAAAGGTTTATTTTGGTCAAAGCAAATGTGACTCCTAGTAATGAGGAAGAATTATTATTCTTATCCTTTAATCCTGTACGTTTAAATATCAATGGTCTTCTGGTAGAGTTCTTCAAAGTTTTGTATAGATCTTCTAAAAAGAAAAAAAAAGTTGATTCACTGGCAGCCATAAATTTATGCAGGAAGGGCCAGTTTCACTACAAGTTCACCCACAGTTTCAAGGTGCTCACACTCCAAATGGCATCCTTTGCCATTTTTTAAAATGAAATATCATAAGGGTGTTTTGGTTTGGTTTTTTTGGTTTGGTCTGGTTTGGTTTGGTTTAAAAGCAGGCTGTCTTTTCAAATTTTAACTAATTAGAGTTTATCAAAAAGAACTCTTGCTATAATTCAGGGAACTGATGCATTTGTCCTCTCAGAAGAGTGGTTTAATATGCCCAAGCTGCAGTGAGCTTTGTGTCTGATTATTTTTATCTCCTGAAAAAGTTCAAAATATCAACATTTCCATAGAAGAGAAAAATACCTCCCTCTTTGGCTTATTTATTCTTTGAGCAGGAATTGGTTGAAAATACAGGCAAGATAATGAAAGGCCTTTTTTTTCCGTGCCTTTGCTGGAAAACCTGTATTTACTCTTAGTTTAAATATGGCCCTAAAAACACATGTTTTGTAAAAATAATAGCTCTGTTATAAGACAAATTCAGTGTACCATGAATGAGACTGGAGGAGCTGTGTAGCTTTCTGACACAGACTTCATTTGTGCAAGTTGGATTAAGTTTTTATTTTCATCAGCCTCAGCAGTTTTTATCTCTGCAGCCTCAGCTCACATCTATTTCCTTTCTGTGCAAGGTGTGTGGGTGAATGCAGGGATGTCTAACAATGAAAGAGCAGCTTCAGGCAAGAGAAGAGCAAACCAGCTCTGTATTCACTGAGAGATGACTGCAGACCATAAAAATAGATATGAAAATGCAAAGAAATGGCTGAAAAAAGCTTCCAGACAAGGTGATTACTTATACATGTTAAAAAAAAAAAAAAAAAAAAAAAAAAAAAAAAAAAAAAAAAAAAAAAAAAAAAAAAAAAAAAAGAAGGAAAAAAAAAAAAAAAGCCAGTGGAGACTTTAGAAGTAATGATTTTAGAAAATGAACTGGGACAAGACAGGACAAATATCACTTACAGGGGAAAAATCCTGCCCATGTCAGTAACACCTCTATCAACACCACTTTCGTTTTACCAGTTCCTGTCTGGCCGGGAACTAATTTCTTTATAGTTACTGAAGCAGAGTAACCACAAATCAAACAGTAGGAAAATGATAACCTGCTGAACTCCGTAGAGGCCTCTCAGCTGGGTTTGGTGACATCTGAACTGTGCTTAGACAGTTGTGAAATGTCTAATGTGGGGCAGTCAGTCAGGCTTTGCCCCTGAACTTGTCATTTTGTCAGACAAAGCGGGAATAAAAAAAAAATGAAACCCACAAATATTTAGAAAAGTCAAAACTGCTAAAAATTATTTATGAGCAAATGTTGGATATTTCTTGGAAGGTGACACTAGAATCCTTTAATATATTATGAGAATATAAAGCATGAGGGGGAGTATAAAGTGCAGGGAGAGACCCTGTTTTCAAGAGTCTTTCAAAGTTATGTTCCATTGGCTCAGGCTGCACCTCACTGAAATGAAACTTAACAGGCCAATAAATACAGCACTGCTGAGCAAAAAGAAGAAGAAATTGTACTAAACTCTGATTATGGTGACATCAGCTGGCCTATAAATTATCGCCCAATAAAAATGATAAAGATGTGAACAAAAATATCCCAGATATGAATTCTGTAAAGAAAAAACAGTTTGGATATATTCCAGCACAATAACTCTCATATATATGTGTATATATATGTATATATATATTTTTTTTTTTGTATTGGGTTCTACATATATATATATATTTTGTATTGTGTTCATGTAAAGATCTATTTTGTCAGCTTCATCCTTAGGTTTTTTTTACACTCACTCTTCTCCTGCAATGAACAGGGAATCTTATCCCAGACCAGGTTGCTCAGAGCCCCTGTCCAACCTGATCTTCAGTGTTTCCAGGGCTGTCCACCACTCTGGATAGCCTTATTTCTTTCTTATATCTAATTTGGATCTGCCCTCTTCTATTTTAAAACCATTACACTTTGTATTACTACTGCCTCCATCTTTCTTTAAAGTGCCCTTTAAGTATTGAAAGGCCATTAATAGAATAAAAGAGCAGGAGAAAAGACACATTTCAATATGATCTCCTCCTTGTATGAGATCTCAACAAGGCTCTGAAGGATATATTTTTATTTTTCCATTGTGGTTTGTCTATATATAGCCGTGATACAGTGTAGTATATTTTTATTTTTCCATTGTGGTTTGTCTATATATAAATAGCCGTGATACAGTGTAAAGGCCTCTTGAATAGAGAGGAATATCTGGATATCTGTGAACAGCTGACCCAGAGAGATGGTAGATGTCTCGTGCCTGGAAACATTCAAGGTCAGAGTGGGCAGGATTCTGAGCAACCTGGTCTAGCTGAAGATATTTACAAGGCATGTCATGACAGTACAAGGAGTAATGGCTCTAAACTTAGTCAATTTGGAATAGATTTAGGAGGAAAACTCTTCACTGTCATAGGAGTAAGACACTGGAATTGCCCAGAGAAGCTGTGGCTGCCCCATCCATGGAAGTGTCCAAGTCCAGATTGGACAGGGCTTGGAGCAACCTGGGCTAGTGGAAGGTGTCCCTGACCATGGCAGGGCTGTGGAACGAGGTGATCTTTAAGGACCTTTCCAACTCAAACCATCCTGTGACTCTGTGATGTTCACAGTGTAGCCTGCTAGATTTCTGTAGCTAAACTTGATTTTGTCAGTGATCTGCTAAGTCTAGAAAGCATCAGTTCCCAAAATTAACTGTAAAATAAGATGAAAAATCATAATGAAAGGAAAACAGATCATGAGGACGCAGGTTACTATCTGTGTCTGAAAGATATTATCTGTACCTCTCAACCTCACCTACCATCAGCTGAGCTGACAACTGGGAGCAGCACCAGCTCAGATGGAGAGCATGCCACCCTGAGCCACTGGTACTGCTTCCTGTTGGCACAGCCCTCCTGGTAGGAGCTGTTCTTCTGCTGAACCTCCCTCCTTCTTCTTACAAACAGAAAGCAGAAGTGATATGAGTCCCTTCAAAGACCACCTGCTAAATTCTTCTCCTGTGGTCTTGAGCCAGATGCCACCAGCTAATAATGAATATGAAGATTGAGGTCTTCAGGATATTGCTCCGAACACTCTTTCTTCAGGATTAATTTCCTAAGAAAAGCAATAAATATCAAAAGTATGAGTGCCCACTTCTCAGGAGTCCCAAAATTCTAAAATGTATTGCCTTCACAGATGCATAATCACTGCTGTTACTCACCTCTAATGAAATAAAATCCATTTTAAGGAAACAAACCATGTAGTAAATTTTTTTTTTTTGTTTGAACATGAGTCAAGTAACTTTCAAATTCATCTTTATCAATGTGTATTCAGGCACATTCTGTCTTATAGAAGACCCTCTTAAACTCAGAAGACTAAGTATGTCTAAGTATATCCAATGGAAGACTGGCTTCCATCTCCAGTGCCACTAACTCCTTTCTTCATATCCTGAATTATTTGCTGAAACAATGACTGGAAACATGAAATTGTGACAGCCTGCACACTTGGAAAAGACAGCTGGCATAGAATCAGCAGTCAGTAGTTTTCTTTTGCCCACCTTTCTCATAGTTGTAACTTCGAACCACACAGAGAAAATGCTCACCCCTTGCACACTGCCACAGCCCATGCAATGTGGGTCTGTTGAGCTGAAGTGCCCCCACATCTTTGGGACTTATGAGTGAACCTGGAATTTTTGGAGAAACAGTAATCTGAGAGAAAGCAAGAAGAAAAGTCGCTTTCATCTTTTATACTCATCAAGTCTGGGACAGCTTCCAAATCAATGAGTACATGCACTCAGTTTTGTCTTGGTTTTTGAGTTACTACCATGAAATAACCAACTGAGACCCATAGATTTTAACAAACCAGTGCAAAAAACAATGTGGTCTTTGAAATTGCTTTCGAATCTGTCTGTGGGTTAAACACTCAGAGTTTTCGCCTTTGAAAATCCTTAAGCAAAGACGCCTTAACCTCTGAGGAATGACATTTTATTAATGTGCGTGCTTGTGTATGTTAGTGTGTGCATGAATATGTGAATAAAAGTATAGACAACTATTATACAAATACTTCTTATAAAGACATAAGTTTATGGAATTAAAAACAGTAGCCTCAGTGTTGTATCTCTGAACAGGTAATATATGTCAGTGTTTAGTTGATGTGTACCATTCAAGAGCATATTTATCAACCAAAAGCATTCCTTGTTTTACACACTTACTTCCTGTACATTATTTCAGGCAATCATAATTCTATAGGCATTTATTTTGACTTGTTTTTTAAGTGGTAGATGAAAGAAAAGAATCAGGATATAATGGCAGGCCAAACCCTGATGTCTTTATTTAGATCCTACTCAGATAAAACTGCTCAGGACTTCAACCTGCAGAAAGACCACAGGAATTAGCCCTACAAATGTTTTCCCCCCTTCCAAGAGGTAAATATATATCTTCTTTTATCTGTTTGTTGCCAGGGTGACAGGCTTGTGCAGTTTGAGAGTACAACAGTAAGGCCTTAGGGTGTCACTTTAACATAAACACACACTCAGTTTTCTGTTTAGCTTCATTATTTTATTTTTAGTTTTATTCATAACAATGTGCTTCTGAAAAATGCCTATTGTCAGCTCCAGGTGTGTTTGCCAACATTAAAAAGTATAATCAAAATAAAAGAAAAGCCAGGAGCTATTCCACCTCCCACATGCCAAAATTAACAAACCGTAGCAAAAATTAAAGTCAACACTATTTTATTTCCCTCCCTCCCTTCCTTCTTCTCTCTATTCTCTACTCCCTCCTTTCCACAAACTACCAGGATTTCTTTCGAAATGCTTGGATAAATGGATAACATGAAGCTTGGATGTTCAGTTGATGCTGCAAAACCATAATTTTGGACCCGTTTTCATACCATTGACAGTGTGTCCAAGGCAGATTCTCTTTTTACTACTGATAATTCTCTTTTTCATATTAGTGAAGTGCATAACTATGCAGAAGACTTTTACATAACTTCTGTACAGTCATCTGACAGAGCAAAACCCAAGATTTCCCTTTTCCATGGACTTTGGAGACATGGAAATGTGTCATTATCTCTACAGCCATAGTGCCCCTTGAGTTTTTAGTTGTTTTTCTAATTCAGACCTGTATTTGAGGTAAGGATTTTCTTTGAAAAAATAATACTCAAATGTTGATTTTCCAGTGAAGAAATCCCATCACAGGTTTTAAAAGCTAAGTGCATGTCACGTATGATTCTTTCTTCTATTTCACAGTCAAAGGGTGGAGGCCAGATCCAGACACAAAAAGCCAAGGCAACCTGCAAGATTTCTTGAATGTCTTGAATTAGTAAGTACACTTTCTATTCTTACCACAATTTTCTTATTTAAATCCAAGCTCTGAGTCTATTTGTTGTGTTGCACCATGGTTAGCTCATGTTCAGATGCTTCTCTGTGATTTCCAGACCTTATGTGGAAGCAATGCCTGCTAAGACAGATCCATCCATGTTTTATGATGTTTATATTCTTTGGGTAGGATTGGATTGGTTTAAATCCCAACCACACTAAGATTTAGATATCTAAATTCCAATTTCAGACCAAGTTAGCATCCTATCTGCTTATTTTTTCTACTTCTTCTACTGTCCACACGTTTTTAGCCTGTAATTTCCTTAGATTTTAGCTACAGCTACTCAGGTATTCATGCTGTCAGGACCTGTGTCAGTAAAAACTCATTTATGTATACAGGACTCTAGCCTTTGTGTAATCCCCCAGAGAATCTTTAAAAGTTGTTTTTGTTTAAATAAATAAAAGGTAACCTTTAACCCTGTTGTTTGCAGGAAATCATGGCCCAGCTTTCACTCTTTGTCCCACCAGCACATGCTGTGCCTAAACAAGCTACATGAGCAGTGACTTGGGAAAGTGAGTTGAACTTTCAGTGGTGAATTTGGTCACGTAATTATTACAGTTGCCTTGGCATCCTAAAACAACTCTACAAATTCCCCACATACCTAAAGGTTTCAATTTGTCTTCCTCTTTTCTGCACAGAGCTGCTGTAAGGCTAGTGGATGAAGACAGAGAAAAGATCAAAAGCCACAGCACCAAGCAGCAGGGTCCTGTAGCTAACTGTAAATGGCAAAGGAACATGCAAAAGCCTATGTCTTAATCTCTGCTGGGCTGCACAGGGTTCTTGTCTTATGGAAATTGTGCCTGTTTAGCATTGCTTGGCTAAACTCACAGCAGGGTCCATACATTGACAGAAAGAGATGGATTTGCATTACCAGAGAAGGTGGGAAGGCAGTTGCAATTTCAACAGCTTTTCAAGAGCATTTAAGTCACCTGAAGTATGGCCCCATGTGGTAAAATTCAGTTTGGCCTGGGCAGTGCTAGGATGTGTGGATTCAGTGAGTTTTCTCAGTAGCTTATTACCACTGGACCGCCCGGAGCGCTGGGATACCAACCCCAGCTGCTGCAGGCACAAAGGAGGAGCTTTCCAAACTGATTCCCTTCTCCTTTGCAAACTGTTGAGCTGAAGCACGAAGGTATGAAGAAAATTCAGTAGACATGGACAAATCCCATGAGGTCCCAAAAATGTCTTTATCTGAGAAAGCTGAGAGCTTTGCCATGTCCTGCTGGCGCCCAGCCACATGTGGTGAGCCAAGACAGGTGGTCTGCTGGGCTGGGAGACCCACTAAGGCAGTCTGGTCAGCCGGGCGCACTGGCACGAGGGCTTCAGTGAATGGGACTCTTCTCCTTGCACATGAAGGAGTCCAGGGCAGTACAATGGGGTACTGTGCTGCTGAAGAAGTTGTTCTTAGGGTGAGACATTACACTCATAAAACTCAGTGGAGGTCCTGACCACTTTGTGGGCATTAGTGATCCCATGACTTCTAGCAATGACTTTGGTGTCCTGGCCGCACTCCAACTTGGAACGCTTTGTCTCGTTGGATTCCCTATACAGCTCCTATTCAGAAATGTTGCCTTCACAAAGTCTACGTTTAGATGAGCTCATGTTAAGCTGCCGTTTCAAAGTTATTGCCAAAATGGAAAAAGAATTGTAAAAACAATTAGCGATGATTACTGATAATTACCTACACATGGTTGGTGTACCAGACTC
This sequence comes from Onychostruthus taczanowskii, assembly GCF_017590055.1. Taxonomy (NCBI): domain Eukaryota; kingdom Metazoa; phylum Chordata; class Aves; order Passeriformes; family Passeridae; genus Onychostruthus; species Onychostruthus taczanowskii. The sequence continues at coordinate 400,352 of NW_024506994.1, read as the reverse complement.
AGAGAAATACCTCAGCATGAAAAATGTCATGTAAATATAGGGTGTTACTAAGTCTCTGGCTAGGGTTTTGAAACACTCAGAACTGTACGTATGGAATCACATCTATTTTTTATCAGAACAAGAAGTGCTGTCTTGGTCCTTAAGATCTTAAATTCAGATTGTGCACTGGGTAAGTTACCGGTAATGCTTGCAAAGATATGGGATCCTTAGGGAAAAGTCTGTCCACAAATTCAAAAGTGGGACTTGAAGCAGCTTCGTTTGACAAATGGAGCTTTGAATCACATTAATCACTGGAAGAGGAGGTGCCCACCACATTTCCCTTCACCATTTGGAAGAGCAGCTCAGACACTGGCAAAACCAGGCCACTAAGTCTGTTAGAGGGAATTTAAATACAACACATCAAGATAACATTTGCTTTAAGCTTTTCATTTTCACAACCTTACTCAGAGAGACTGGCTTATGAAGTCTCCCATTTAAAGCTTGATTTGTGATTTATAGTGATTTATAACAACACTAAAACCTCCCACAAAAGACAAATTAATACTCAGATGCTTTTTCAGCACCTTCTTTGAGAAAAAGAGTTTTGAGCCAGTGCCAAGGAGTGGGAGGCAAATATTTCTACTGAAACACAAATGGGTGGCAAACTCTGGAATAACATTTTGGCATGAAGTGCATGCTACATTTTTGGAGTCTTTTCTATTTAAAATGTCTCAGCATTTCAATTTAACAAATTAAAGTTTCCCTAATAAAATGAGTTGGTCAAGGAGAAAAGAAGGAATTTGAGTTAAGTCTCCTTAAATGTTTTTTGCACATTTGTGTTTAAATCCTGCTGCCTGGTCTGCCTCTCAGCTCATGGCAGTCCCAAAATACTGAATACTTGTTTTGGCTCTAGGCTTACTATTATATTGCCATTAAAATTCCAACTAAATCCTCCAGGTTTGTAATTAGAACTATGGAGAGACCCAAGAGTTAAACACAAAAGATGCTGAATTTCAGCAGAGGAAATTACAGCACAATTCGATGCGAGACGTGTTGGATGAAATTGAACGGAACAAATCAGTGGAGCAGATAGGGAAGGAGAGCATATCCAAAGATCAATTAGTGCATGTCTGAGTGTTGTGAGCACTGCTAAGGAGCAGTGCATTAAGGCTAAACTGGGACACAACAAAAGCAAAAAGAAGCGCAAAAAATCTTATGAAGGGCAAAGCAAGACTGATGGATTCATTCTGTAGAAGAGGAGTTAAAAAACAGTAGGATTATTTGATGACCAGTGAGAAGAGAAAAGTAATAAAATGTCATGCTTCAAGGTATAAGCTGGTAACCGTGGGGGTCTGTAAGTAACTTTTTCCTTCTCTGGAACATTGCAAAACTGGATGACAGGGTCTTTACAAGGACTGCTCTTTATCTCCCTCTCCTTTAGTCTTCTGGCTTTGATTGAAACATTGGGCATGTGCCAGTCTCAGACCTAAACAAAGCCTGATGCTCAAATGGTCAACTACAGTGAATTTTATTTTCTGTCAAAAGGAATGAAAATCAAAACACAGTAAGAGATGAACCTGAACAAAATAAGATTGCAGTTCAGTCTTCCTTATTTCTGAGGGTTTTGTAATGCCTTGGGTGGGAATTCTGGCCCAGCATGGACTGCAGGACTGACATTTTACTGATGACAGATGTGATGTTCTGTGTGTGTTACCAGCCTGCCAGGTGTTGTTGGCAGCAATGAAGGCCAGGCTAAGTATCCAAATTTTTTTCTTAAAATTACAACACAGAATTGCTCAGAAAAAATAGCCCAGAAACCTTCCACAGGTACCCTATACAGTATTTCCCATTCATAAACATAGAATCTAATAATTAAATGGCACTAATTCAGGATAAAAAAGCCTACTAGTCATGAGTTGATAAAGGAAACACTGGATTTCCCACTGTCTTGGTCAGGAGACCTCAGAATGGATCCAAACATCTACAGAGGACAAACATCTCCATGCTACTTGCCCCCTTTCTTTACTTCTCCCTACCTTGGTTTATTGTTGATATCACACATTTTGCTGCTTCCACTCTACCTGTAATCCAGGCATGAAGGCAGCAATCCACATGATCCGTATGGCTCCCTCTGAGTTAACTGCCTAAACTCATCATCAATGGACAATAAACCAGATCCTTCTAGATCATGGCTAGATTTAAAGTAAATTGAAAGAGCCAGGGAATAGGCAGAATCCCTGGCCTATGACTTTTCAGACTGATAAATTGTTAGTGTATAATGATGAATTACTTCTGTCCAGGCCACCTAGCATTGTACCAAGGAGCTTTTAGGCCTGGATCTTGGTGTGGATCAAGGATGTGTCCCAACAGACGGTTTGGATGTGGCCATCCTGCTCTGGATATGAATTGAATTGTGCCATTGTGCCATCTTCCACTGGATGTGAGTTCTGTTTTATTTTTTCATACAGCAGCTGTGGAGACTTCACTCAATAGTTTTAAATCCTTTTCTGCTTCTTTTTGATCACAGAACATGGAGAATAACATCTTGGTGATGCACAAGAAGTTAATGTCAGCTACAACCTAAAGCATTCCTATGAGCACACATCTTCTCATAAGTGGGAATGAAGCTTTCTCATTTTACTTTTCATTCCCCTAAGAAATGATAGAATGGAATGGAATAGAATAGAATAGAATAGAATAGAATAGAATAGAATAGAATAGAATAGAATATTTCAGTTAGAAGGGATCTACAGCAACCTTATAATCCCATTGCCTGACAGAGGCATGTTCTTACTAGATCCCCAGAATGCAGATTTATTCAAGAAAAGGTCACCTAAAGTAAGATAAAGTGTATAATGAAACAAAGCCACTTATGATAATGTTGTATCTTTTGATCACCTCCAAGCATGATCACTAAAAATAATGTTGCTGACATGATGCATAGGTCATTCACCTTGATGCAGAGCTGATGGAAGGATCTACAACTGGTCTTGAGTCAGCTCTGGGTCATCATGAACCTAGTCCTGTTTCAGCAAAAGGAAAGTTGTACCAGTGGCATATAAACCCTTTAAAGCTCTTCCCTTCGTGCTCACGAAGGAGAAAGGTAAATGTTATGGAACCATGGAATAAGGGGACTTGCCATAAGAGGAGACAAAACCTGAAGCACCCCCCCTAACCCCCCACCTGAAAAACTAGGACCAAGTTACATTTATTTCCAAATTCAACCAGAAATGGCATGAAGGACCATTTTAATGAATTCACAGGCTATTCTAAAGATGTTCTGTTTCCTTGGTAAAATAATTTAAGGTGCTTAACTGGTGGTAGGAAGCAAGAACACTTCAGGTGGCAGCACAAATGATATTGGAAACCTCAGCTAATCCACGTATCCCAGGAGGTTTTACCATCACTGCTTTACATTCATCAGTAGCATAAAATCAGTGTGCACTGAAAGCAGAGTTCAGCTTCACATTTAAGAAGGGACTTGGGAAAGATTAGCAAATTCTACACTTGTGAACATGGTTTCAGGAGCTGGTAAAATAACTGGAAGACAGCCATACACATGGCAGGGAAATAACCACAATACCATCATTGATGAAAGGATGGCTTGATAAGAGGAAGCTGCAGACACCATCATCATTAATTAAACACTGAAACTGGAAAGAGGAGGATTTTGTGGTTAAAGTATTGGACTCAAACTCAAGAGATCTGGGTTGCAGTGCTGGCAGAATAAATGTGGACAAGTGCCTTAACATCTTCTTTTACCATGTCTCCATCTGTAAAATGGGAGCAAATCATACTCCTTTCCTTTGCCGATTTAGAGAGGGATTTTTGCCCCTGGCTTAGCCTGAAGCAGGCAGCAATGCACAATTCTCAGCATAGATGAAGGTTCCAGGTGCTAAAGCAATTCAAACCAATAATAAGAAATAACAGTACTGCTGATAGAAAGCTTTGCTTCCTTGAAAATTAGTTTTCAATTCATTTCTCCTAAGGAAGAAATTTTATATTTTTACATGCCAGAAGCCTTTTTTTTTTCCCCCTCTATTTTAGTGCTCACTATGTGGGAGGTGAAAATAGAGTTCATAATGAGAACTTGATTCTGTGGGCTCCCAATGGGAGCAGACAAGTTGCTGGGTAAGTGTCCTGCCTTATAACAACTTTTCCTGCTACTACAGCTGTAACTAAACTGGTAGAGCAGAAATAAGAACATGCAAAATAGGCAACAAGGCTATGTTTTATTTTTTTTAAGGCCTCTGGTGAATGGATGAGAAAATAACATGAGTTGCATCTCATATAATACAGTTGCTAAATCAACATGAGACACTGTGGATTTCATGCATGAATTTCATGGAAAAGCATTATTCCACATATTTTCTGGAACATCTAAATCAAACATTATTTCTCCCCTAGTGCCCTCCCTTCAGGGTAATTTCATCTCTCTCTCAAACACCTTGAGCACTGGGAGATTAATTTTTGTCATCCCAGAAAACATGTTTTCCCTTCCTTTACAAACCTCCTCTCTTTTCCACATCTACCTGGCCACTAAAGCAGACAGAGCTTTGGTTGTTTGTGACCTTGCTTCATTTTATTGACCCCAAATATCTGGAGATAGTTCCTCAGCTGTAGAACCACATCTGTGTAATGCCTCCCTCTACTGGATTTATGGAGATGGCTAAGGCAGCTAATAAATGGTTGTGGGTCACTGATAGATTTGGGAGAAGATGCATTTCCGTGAACATTCAAAACTGATAGCTTGGTTTGCCTTGATTTTACAAGGATTAAAAGAATGTCGTGTATGCAGCTTGGCTAAACGAGGGCTGAGAGAGATGTGATAGCTATCTACAGAAAGATGTGAGCATGCTGGAGTTTGCAGTTTACTAGAGTTTAAGTGATTAAATTAGGAAGGGCTGAACTTTGCTGAGTCTGGGGCAAGAAAAGCTCAAGCATTTTTTTGAGTGAATGGGGGATTTGGGAGAGTGGTTCACAGAACTGGCCTTGCTTTGCAAACTTCTCACTTTCCACTTGTAATTTAAACCTTTGCTGGTTCCTTCCCCGCTTTGAACTCAATTAAAAGAACATGTGTTTTTGCTGCAGACAAATCCATGATGTACAGTGAGGAGGGGAAAAAGAACCATTTAAAAATTGTGCAGTAGCTCCACTGTGGTATTGACTGTTCCGTTCACCACAAGTGGTAAAAACTCTGACATAAGACATGGATGACTGCAGATGTGAGTCAGAACTGATGGCATGCTTGTGGTCCACCTGTATGCAGCAGCATGAATCTCTGATTCCTACTGAAACTCCATGCCATACCATGATATTAACACTTCCTAATCTTTCCACTTCCATTCTCCTTATGTTCCCTTTTTAATCATACCATCATGACAACTCGATTTCACTTTTTAAAAATTCCTCTTTATCTGGACCATCTGCCAATGTATCAGCAAAGCTTTGAACACCCTGAACAGTCAGTGGGACTGAGTTCCTCAAACTGTGCTTGTGCCAGGAAGGATTTTCCAGCCAGGTTTAGCCAGCATCTCGAGGGCATGCCTGAAGGGAACTGGGAATGCCATCAAAATCAGCGCATGGTATCTACCAAGTGTGATGGAGGCATTCTTGTACATGATGGCTCTTTATAGCAGAATTGTCCTCCTCAAATGCAGAGATGTTATTTAGTCCTGGTTTAATCATTGGATAATGTTGAACTGTAGCAACGACTGCATCAACAGAGAGATCACAGGGAAATGACACTTTGCATGGAGCCAAATTATCCAGGATGCATCTGGCTGCATTAGTAATCTAAAGTGAGATCATAGTGCAAAAGAAATGTGGGGAAGAAGAAGGAATATCCTTTAGTGAGAGAGCTTAATAAAACTTACACTTAATCAAGAAAATACCTCTGTATGTGATGATGCCCACAAAATACAAAATTACTCCCATGCGAAAGGCCTTTGTTAGAATCCTTTAAAAACAACTTTCAGAAGTTTGGGCAGATAGGATTTCAACAAACAGAAAAACAAACTGTCAAGGGCTGCTGGTTACTGTGTTGGATTGGTAAAACAGAGCATCAGCTGCCGGCAGCCACAATTCCCCCATGTCTTACAACTTGCAGAGAGAAAAGGGTTGCAGAAGTTAAAACCGTGACAGGTCTGGGATCTTGCTCTTGTTTTTTCTCATTTCTGGGTCTGAATCATGTGCCCAAAGAGAACAGACCCCGCAGTTCAGAAAGTCTGGCCAGTCCAGCCTGTGTAATTTTTCAGGTCACTTTGAGACACTGGTTGATCATTTATCACAACACATAAATAGTTTAAGGTACAAGGAAAAAAAAACTAAAATGAGTAAGTCAAGTTTTATAAAATATTCCCAAATCTTCTACTAAGATGTCTTCCTTTGATTGCAGTCTCTGGCAATTTCAGGGAACAGCCAGGGAGCCTGTGGGGGTATCCTTTTCCCTGCCTTACATAACTTCCTTGCTTCAATCCCTTCAAAACACGTTCACGCCCTCGCTGGATCTATCCTTCATGCTACAGAAGGAAATACCTCTGAAGGACTGCTGTCTTTGAAATACCTTCAGGGCCCATCTTCCCTTTTACAAACTAAGAGGATCTAGTAAGTTAAAATGATGTTAACAAAAGCAGCATTGTTTACAGGGGCCTGCTTTGCCAGGAGAAGGCATCGCTATCTGTGTCCCACTGTCATAAAAAAGCTGGGATTTGAGCAGCATCCAGTGAGATCAGCTGGGGTGGATCTGGAGTAGACAGTGAGGTGAGAATGTGGATGAGAATGGAAAAGGGAACACACTGAGAGTTTATTTCTGTGTTTACCAGAGGTAACTTTGTTAGATCAAATTCATAAAATGCTTCCTTTGTCTAAATTTGTGAGCAAATGTTATCCTAATAAAAATCACAGCTGAAAAAATCATCTTCAACTTCTACAGGAAGGTCTTTAGCTTTCTCTCTGAAGTAACCTCCTCATCTTACCAAAGCAGCTGCAGATGACAGCAACATCCAGGCTTCCACTGACACTGCTTCCCAGGCTGCCTCTTTGCTTTGACCTTGTTCCCAGCCCTGGTATATCAAGTACCCTACTCGGCAGAGCTGAAGACCTCCTAAAATCTCAGAAAAGGCTGCCTTCCTTTACCCCAGTCATGCAAAACTAGCCTTAATTCCAGTTGCTTCAGAAATTATTAATAAAGACACATTCAGGGTCTAAAAAGTTATTACCTGCTGTCCCTTTTCCCTGTACACTGCCCATAATGTATGCTCATGGTGGACATCCTATTTTGGACCATGGGGAAAGAACCTTCTTTCTCTGGGGAAAGAACCATATTTTTAGCTATTTATATTAAGGACTTGTTATATAGTAGCAACAGAGATCTTTTATCATGTCCTTGGCTCTCAATGACAAATTCCTTCACTGGCACCTGAAGCCAGATGTGCTCTGCACATCTGAACCACCCATATCTCCATTTCAGCTGCCTTTTACATGAACCAGCTGAGAATACAGATGGTTCAGATGAACTGAGATATTAAAACAGGCTTCAGGAAGCCTAGATAGAGCAGACACATGCGCTTCCATGGGTGTTGCATACTGATTAATTGGCATCATGGTTCCATGTAAAGAAATCTAGAATAAGACAGCTAGGCACAGAGACAAGACTGATTTTAGCACTGAGAACTGAGGCAAGAATTTACAAATTGTGTTTAAATTGTTAAATATTCATGAATAACCCTGTGACTCCCATCATTAAAAAAATCCATTCTGTCTGAAAAGAAAGGTAGGATAGAAAATGTATTTTTGCATTATAAACTTTCTTCAATAGCATGTAAATGTGATAACAAGACAGATATTGATGTACTTTTGGGGTGTGTGTTTGTTTTTGTCTAACTTTCTGCCATCTAGAGCTGAGCAAACAGTGGAGTTGGTACACGCATTGCTGGGTTTTTCCTTGTGCAAATAACAATCATTTACTGGTAATGTCTGATGCATTATCTCATGTTTGCTGAAGTGGGCGAAACCAAGAGGAAACCAAGATGAATTGCTGGGAGAGCTCAGTGTTCCCCCATGGCACCAGCTACTGGCATCCTGGCCATATCCAGATAACTGTGCCACTTTCTCTGGAAATGTCCAAGGCTCCTATCCAAGGTTGGATAGGAGCTGAGCAACCTGATCTAGAGCAAGGTGTCCCTGCCCATGGCTGAGGGTTGGAATAAGATGATCTTTAAGGTCCCTTCCAACTCAAACCATTCTATTACTTTCCTACACAGATGACATCAACTTCATGACTCTGATTTAGGAATTTAAATTCTTATTGAGCAATGCGCAAGGCAAAATTTGCCTCAGTTTACATTCCCAGGGTAATGTTCTTTCTGTAATATATGCAACAATTAAGATTTCTTTATCAATACAACTTAAGCATCCAAAAGAGGCCACAAGGATGGTGAAGGCTCCAGAGGGGAAGCAGGATGAGGAGCAGCTGAGGTCAGTGGTTTGTCAGCCTGGAGGAGAGGAGGGAAGACCTCACTGGGGTCTTCAACATCCTCACAAGGGGCAGTGGAGGGACAGGCACTGATCTCTCCACTCTCATGACCAATCACAGCACTTGAGGAAATGGCTGGCACTGAGTCAGGAGAGGTTTAGGTTGGATATTAGGAAGTTTTTCTTCACCTGGAGGGTGGCTGGGCACTGGAACAGGCTCCCCAGGGAAGTGGTCATGGCACCAACCCTGCTCAAGTTTTAGAAGTGTTTGGAAAATTCTTTCAGGCACAATTCTCTCAGGCACATGGTGTGACTCAAGGTGTTCTGTGTGGGACAAGGAGTTGGACTCAATGATCCTGATGGATCCCTTCCAATTCAGCATACTCTGTGATTCTATGAATTTACCAGCTAGATAGGGATCACTGTGCTGGCACAGTGGCAGGGATACATTGACCTTAAAGCTGTCACCTTTCCATAAAACATATTAAAAATTCAATTTGGAAGGTACCTTCCCATTGACTCTGGGGCTTCAGGAACCCACTCTGCAATCCCTTTTCTGATTGCAGACATGCTTTAGTCTGCGTTTGCTCTGCTTGGCAGTGATTTGTAATGTGATTATAATGTATATTTACACACACACCCTCTCAGCACTAACTGCCTGGCCACACTAGAAAACAATAAAAGCAGTCAATCCCCCTCCTTCTTGAAGTTTAATGCTGTGTGGTGAGTGAAAGACTCTTAAAAATTGTTTTATTAAGGGAGTAAATGGGAACCAGGAGGTGTCCAAATGTCAGTCACTTCACAAAAACAAACAAACAAAACCCAAACAAATAAAAAACCTAGTTGTTATTTTATCTAGTTATTATCTTATTTTCTTATTTTTTCTCATTTAGAAAAAAACCTCCATGTTGAAAATAGTCCTCCTCACAGGAAAACAGAAATAAATCTTCTTTTGTCACTGCTCAGCCAGGAACTTATTGGTAATCAAGAACTAGGATATCAGATGGAGTTCAGTCAGAAAAGATCAAGAGTCAATGATAAAAGGAGAGGAGAGGAGTGGAGAGGAGAGGAGAGGTGAAGTAGGCAGATGCGATGTGGGAGTGGATATGTATTTCTGGATATATGGGGCTCAGAAAGTCTTTGGTCCCTGGTTTGCAGAACTTTATCTTTTCCTTTGGTGGTAAGATGTCATTTGTATTAGTGGGGAAATGAACATCCAGTTTTTCCAGTATTACTGTTCCTTGGCTCAGTAGGCAGCAGCTTAAATCCACATCAGGACAGTTTCAGAAGTAAGACCTGGAGTGAAAAGATCACCAAAGCCAGTGAGGTGCTAGACTAACTCAGGCTCAGGAAGGGCAGTTTTTATAACGTGGGGTTAATTCTAGGCCCAGTAGCAGTGGGAGCCACTGGTTGGCTTTTGTAATCATGCAAGGACAGGTCACTGGTGAGGGTGACGTCCAGGGAGCTCTGTTCAGTCTCCCAGTATGCCACAGACACCTCCATGACAGGGCCAGATTATAGGTAGGCAGTTCTGTAAAAGTGAAGAAATCATCACTGGGCTTTGAAACGTCACCCACATGGGTTTGACTCATCATTTCCTCTATTTTCAGCAGGAATTAGTGCTTAAATCTTCCTCAAGAAATTCTTCACTACCCTTAAAGTATGCCTACTGTGTTTCTGGGCTAGAGCCAGGCCATCTAAGTTAAGGGACATAAATTAGCATACTTGCTCTAGGTCACCTTCAGAAGGCAGTGAGGTCTTGGTGGCCTCCTTTCTGTGCTGACTGCAGGCCATGTCTGGCTCATTTAGACTCCTCTGCCACCTAAGCTGCACATTCCAGGCAAGACAGAAGAGCCTGGACCTCATTTTCTTTAAAAGAACTCCACCTTCCAAGGGTACAGTAATGATGTACAAGATTAAGTCCTGAGGTCCTGGAGTGGTGGAGACTGAACAAGAACATGAGCTGAAATCACTGTTTAGGACTCAGTTAGCTAAGCCCACTTTTCATCATCTCCTGAGATGCCTGACATGCCCCTGAATCAGCACCCCCAAGGCTCTTTGACATGGATGGAGCCCTCGGTGCTCTGTGACACCCGAGGGCTCTCTGTGGCACTTTGCACAACCCAGCTGCTGCGTCCTGGCTGCGGTGGGGACGAGGATTACGGATTTAATACACCCGCATGCTTATCCCCGTGTAAATCAGAAGCAACTCCACTGATTTCTTTGGCATCCAGCCCACCCAGCTCCTAATGGAGCCATTCATAAGAATCCCACTAACTTTCCATAGGGGAGTGTGGATGTGGCCCTTGCCTTGGGAGGTCGCAGTCAGCCCAGTGGGGTTATCCTGTGAACGGGAGGGAAGAATCAGCCCTCAGGCTTTTCCTTTCTAATTCTGAGCATGCTGCCAGGCTTAACCATGTTAATAATTAACCCACAAGCCTGGAATTCCCTTCTCCTTCTATTCTGTGTGGCAGCCACCACCGAGAAACAAAAGGCAGCAAAAATGTAGGACACCTGAGCTGGCTGCCCATGAGCACACCTCACAATCTGTGGGATCTAAACAAACTGGGAGGCTAATTTCCTGTAGAAAACTGCAGGAAATCTTCTCCTCAACACAAATCTTCTGTCACAGGTGAGAAAAATGGGACGTTTGCTAAACAACTGCATATTTGGATTTTATACCCTGCACACAAATTAACCTCTTTGAATAGGGTTACTCCATTATTATTATTATTTTTAGATACGTTGTTAAAGTTATGGTTAGCTTTATCCCCTCCTGTGTTATTGTTGTTATACCACATACTAATGTAGTGCTTCTGTAGCTGGGAGAAGTATGGTTGAATTACAGTAACATGCTACAAGCAGGAGGAAAGAGCTGTGGTTTGGCTGGTCCACTACTAGATATACACCAGCACATCTGGACAGGAGATCATGTGACAAGTAAGAAAGCCAGAAACATATCCTGGATACTATAAAAAATGGGTTCTGTTAAATTAAAAAGGCTTTAAATATTGGCTCAGCTGGTTTCTGTATAGCGTTTTTAGTAGTTTTGGAATGTGTTGCAAGATTTGTGATCATCAAGAATTTGATTAAATATTACAAATCCATTGTGCTGCTAGTTTGTTCTCATGGGCTCCATGTTTCTTGCCAGTTCTCCTGTACTCTTGTAATACAAGCCATGACTTCTGATTCTGGATGAGAACTTTGTGTCCTCAGAACAACTTCAGTGCAAAAAAAAAGAAAAAGAAAAGAGAAGAAACCAAACACACAGAGCACCACCAAAAAAAGTCACTGCTTTTGCATAACATTTTGGATGCTTACAAGGCTACAGTAGGTTTTCAACTCCTGCAGGATGCTAGACATGACTGCCTCTGGTTAAAAGCCAGTCTGTTGACTCATAGAAATTTGAATCCTCAGCCAGAGCAGTTGCTAAATTTCACTCATGTCTATTCATGACCTGCTATGAAGTGCTGTTCTGCAAACACAGCTTTGTGGCTGTATGTGCCATCCTACCTTCTACCTAAATGACCTAAAAATCCTGGATAGTCTTTGGTTTCAGGTCTGGACAAAGGTCATATTCTTCTTCCTTTCTTATGCATGGAAGCAACACTCTTACTGGAACAAATTGTGGTTCTCCGAGGAGCAATGTTCCAGCCATATTAATAAGTTATTGCTATGGCATCACAAAGAAAAACGTCATATCATCATGTAAATAAAGGGCTGGAAGGGATCACAGAATCATGAATCATAGAATGGTTTGGATTGGAAGGGATCTTTAAAGGTCATCTACTGCAATATCCCTGCCATGAGGGGCTCACCTTCCACTAGATCAGGTTGCTCTGAGCCCTTTCCAACCCGACCTTGAATGTTTCCAGGATGGGGCATCCACCAACTCCAACACTGTGACAGTGTTTCCTGAATCTCTCTGTAAGAAAATTCTTCTTTATACCTAATTTAGATTGACCTTCCTTCAGGGTGAAATCATTATCCTTCGTCCTGTCACTACAGGCCCTGATAAAAGTTTGTCCCCGACTTTCTAAAAAGCTGACTTTAAGTACTGCAAGGCCACAAAAAGATCTCCCTGCTCCAGGCTGATCAACCCCAGCTCTCTCAGCCTGTCCTCCCAGATCTTAAGGGGTTATTGTGTCCAAGTTTATGTTCTGATATTATCTCCTAACCTGTGCAAGGCAAAAACAGGAAGCACAGGAGGCTGCTTGGCTAAAGCATGAGCCCTTGGAATCTCAAGCACAAGAAGTGGGAGTTGAACACAGGGGGCAGATTACCAGGATGAGTGTATGGGAAGAGCAGAAATGCATGAGGGAATAAACTCAGAGAAGCCAAAACACAAAATAGGATTAAAGTTTCAATAAACATAGAGTGTATGAAGAAATCATTCCACAGATTCATCAGCAGTAAAAAGAGAACCAAGGAGAGCTGGCCTATTACCAGCAGAGGAAGAACTATTGTCAGATGAAGCTGACACAAGGATACATTTAGCACCTTTTTCAATAAGTTTTCATTTAAAGACCTAAAATTATCAACATCATGAACAATGAATAGTTCCATGATTTATTTACTCTCAGATTGGTTGAGGCTGATGAACTCTCGTCCAGGGTGCTGAGAGTGCAGCTCCACATCCCTTGAGTTTGGTTGGGGAATGCACTTTTATAGAAGATCTCCTAATCAGCTCTGTTTAATGTGCTCTGGTTTTCTTTACAGACAGGCTTAGACCTCAGAATGAAACAAAGCAGGAAGACACACTTTGGGAGTGTTAATTGGTAGCTGCTAACAGGCATGAAGTCCGTGGGACCAAACTAGAGCCAGTCTAAGGAAAAAAACAAATAAGCAGAGTGTGGTCAGTAAGAGTAAATGTTTCTTAGGACTGATCCACTGCCCTTGCAGCACAATGCTTGCACAAACAGACACAGCCTGGAAGAACAGGGCAAAGCAGACTTACAAGTGTTAGCAATTATCTTTGACAAGCCTTTGGCGGAAAGGTGAAAAGCTGGAACTGGAAATAGTGTCCATTATAAAAAGAGGCAGAAAAAGACACCAAGGAACCATAGGCAGGTAAGTTTATATTTTAGGCCCAGAAAAACTCTGGAATGAATGAGTGAACAAATTATTACACCTGGAAAATACTAAGGACATGAGTAGCAGCCAGTAAGACTTTGCCAAGAGTAAACCAATCTAATATTCTTTGAAAAGAGGAAAACAGGTCTTTCTGTTTGGGGAAAGTTGAAGGGTTTCACAAGTGATGCTTTTTCACTCGCCGTTCTCATAAGCAAACTAAAGATACACAGTTCAGGTGAAATTAGTTCAGATGAAAAACTGACCAAATTATTATATTCATTGAGTAGGTAGAAATCTGTGAAAATCAGAAGACACAGCTTGTCAAGAAGTTTTCACAGAGGTCAGTTCATGAAGTGGAGAGTAGATATATTAAATTTGTGGGGAGCACGAGGTTGGAAGAGACCACAAAAACTTCTTGAAAGAACTACCATTCAGCACTACTATGATATTGTCCTTCTAGTCCTCTATTGGGAATTACCATCCCAGGAAATATTGGGGGACCAATTTTCTAGTTTATCCCACTACTCTCATTTAGCACAGCATAGAGACTCAAAGAGTCTTGTTTTTCTCCAGCCTCGGGATGGTGCATAAAGAAGACCTCACAGCCCACAGATAACTGCCAAGAGAGTCATGATTCAATCATCCTGAAACCTCAACTCCATCCAAACGAGCACTTATGTCACTTGGTCAATAAACATGGTTGGGGATTTTTTCTGATTCAGCTCTGCTCTCATTTAATCAAGGACAGAACTGAGGGCTGTGAACAACCAAGGTGCCAGCTGAAGAAAACAAGGTCTGGTGATGCTCTGCTTTGTTTCTAGATGGTCTTGTTTGAAAAGCAATGAGTAGGGCAGGGAAGGACACGTTGAGCAGCACATCTATCACAAGATTCCTACATGCGGTGTCTGAGACATTATGGTTACATGCTCCTTTGGGGAACCATCTCACACAGTGTGTGTGTTATGGTTTCTTTTAGGGAAGCTTATGGGAATCATTGAGCTTCATGTATTAGTCACAAAATGATTAATAAGGACCCAAAGGTTCACATGCACATACTTCCATGTTAATGAAGCCCTCATGCTTTATGCATGAAGCAGAACACAAAGCTCCGGAAATAGTTCTCTTCAACGTTCTTTCCAATGTTCCCATTTTTTATGCTATAATAGACATTGATTTATTTGAAATCAGCATAAAATATGTACCAGCTCAGTAAACCCCAAAGAGGTTCTCAGACTTTTTTGAGTGTCCTCATCAGGCAATAAATCACAGAAGCAATAAAGTATGTTAAATAGCTTAACCAATCATGAAGTGCAGAGCCATCAAATGACTCATTTAAATACTGGTAGGCCATTAACCAAATAAGAGATACTGGAGTCTTTAAACACATATTTCTTTCTCACACTTTCACAATAAGTATGGAGATAGGGCAGTGGAATTCTGAGCCATACATAAAAAAATTTAAAACAAAAAAATCTTTTTCTTATCTTTGTAAATGAGAACTGCTATACATTCTATTTACTTAGCATATATCTAGTTAAATTATTTTGTGGTGAACTACAGTATGTGAAAGCTTAAAAATCTTTGCTATATTTATCTTTGTCATATACTATAGAAAAAAGGAAGTAACCTTTTCACCTTCTTAAAATAGGGAAATTGCAGAGAAACAGAGAGGACAAAGAGCATTAGATCTATAAATGAGCCACCATTGGCATTTTTTAGGGTCTACAAAACAAAATCCAGATTCTTGAGAGTGTTACTGTAAATCTAATGTTAGAAAGATATATATTCCCTTCAGAAATGTAGATTCTCCTTCTTACATGAATGGGAGGCAGTTTGCAGGTTGACACCTAAATCTGGTCAGCTGAATCAGTGTAAAGACCTCCCTAACTCTGCCAACTAGAACTTAACAAACTATACTTGGAGCTTACACAGCAACTTGCAGGTATTCATCCTCATTTGCAAGTCTTATTCTGAGCCTCCACCACCTCCTGGCAAACATGATACCTTCTAGAATCTTCTAGAACACCTCAAGCTCTTTGAGCAATGAACTTCATTCATGTGGTAGCCTAAAACTTGACTCTCACCAGCTGAGGGATTCCCTTCTTCTGGCTCTGCTTTGAAGTTTGAGTCAGGTCAGTGAGGGAGAAGGAAATAAGGCTGAAATTCTGCCTTGCAGTGTGGCTGTTTAGGGTCTATTTTAGTTTTAGCAACATTTTACATAGTCTGTAATGGGAATCCAAAGCTGAACCATCTCCTTTTTATGCAGAAAAGGTCTACAGGATAATCAGAAAGAATTTCCTTCTCTTGCCCTCCCTCAGGTTTATTTCTCTTCTCATCAGACATGTACTTAAGAAATAATATATAAAACAAATATTTCTCATGTTTATGTTATATGAGTGTGTATTGTAGGAAAATAAAACTATATCTATTCCTGTGTATACATGGGGCAGATCTTGCAGTAGGTGTTTCAAATGCATGTGCTAACCACCAGACAAGATCATCTCCCACCTACTTTGCCACTTCTGGATTCCTGAATTTGCTCTGCCTGGAGAGCCAGTTAGCTCAGTGAAGATGAGAGTCAGAAAATGAGCTTAACATTGGCACTGATGATCAGAGAGTTCAGGGCTCTGCACAGACTTGAGACATGAGCCAACATGATGGTGCAGATGCACTCAGGGAAGAGGATGGGTCAGCAGATACGTAGCACTCTGCAGGAAGAATAAAAAAGAGGTCTGGGTTGAAAGCCAAGGAGAGGATTCAAATGTGGGGCTTTCCACACTAACCCCAAATGCACCAACCCAAGCCTAATTATATTAAAGGAGATCCTCCCTCATAATTTCTGTGATAGAGTAATGGTAAAGCTCATGATAAGCAGGTGAAAATAGGGGGAGTTTTTTGTAATGTGCCCACTCATTGTCCCACAGGCTGTTCAGCAGAGGGTTCTTTTGGGGTTGGAGGCTACAGTCTGTTCACCAGTACACCTATTATTATTCCTGGATTTTTGAGTCTCACCTTAAGCTTATTCACACTTCTGGCTTCTGTACAAGTCTGCAACAATGAGTTCCTCTGCATAATTACATTTTTGATTAAAAAATTCTTCTTTTTGATCTAAACCTGGAGACCGATGGTAGTATTCTCCACGGCCTATCTTCTACAAAATGGAAAGCAAATATTTCTGCTTACTTTCTCCATAACCCTCAATTTCTACAAGCCTCTGTCAGCTGTCTCTTTTTCAGCTTCCCTTTTTGCAGATACCATATCATACATGCATCTGACCATCACTGATCACTATTCTCCTCACCTTTCCTGATCCCCTGCTGCATGCAGATCTGCACAATTTTCAATAAATGAGCTCAAGGGACATGAGTAGAATTAAAATGTGACTTTTTTGATTTATATTTAGTCTTTGCTAACTAATTGTCTATATCTATTTGCATTTTAGACTGCTGACACCTGTGCTCATATTTTCAAAGACTCCAGGAGCTTTCACCTGAGTTGACAATAGCCTGTTTAGAGCCTCTTATTGTTCATGAACACTAAAACCTGCTTTATTTTTCACCAGATGCCTTATTTCACCTACGAAAATCATATATTCAGATATAAAACTTAAGCCTCTTTCTTAAAAACTATTTTTTTTTTTGCTTGTTGCAGAATCAGGGTGCTTGGTTGGAAGCACACCTGAGCAGAGGTGTCCACTTGCTGCACATTTTGTATCCTGAGAGCATTGACAGGAGTTCTGTGTTTGCAGTAAGAAATCTGTGACACCTAACTGGAACTAACCTGTGTTACAAAGCTGCATAGTGAGTACAGAGTGCATTCAACTGACTCTAGGGTATGCTAGCACATGGGATGGGAGGGGGTAGTCATGTGTGAGAGGATGAAGACAGGTTGGGGTAGTGTCAGAGAATCACAAAATATGTCTAGTTGGAAGGGTCCCATATGGATTAATTGCAGGAATAGCAGCAGCAGCATATCTTGAGTACAAATTCAAGTTTGATTAAAAATGCTCAGGAAGAAAGATGGAAGGAAGAATTGTGGTGAACCTCTGGTCTCTTCCTTACCTTGTACTTATCCCTGTTGCCTCATGAAACTGTGCTTCTTGTGTTTCCTTCCTCCCTTTTCAGAGCCCCCCACAGGCAGCTGCTTCCTCACTCCCTGCCAACTCTCACCCTGCCTAAATGACCCCTCGTCCAAACCCCTCACTTTCCCATCCCCTTTAAAATTGCAGAGGTGTTTTTCCATAGGATCTGATCGAAATTAAGTACAGCCGTGCTTTGCTTGTGTGGGGTTGGTTGCCACATCTACTACAATCCACTGGCCCATCAACACTTTTCCACAAACCCTCTGGCCTCAGTCAGTTTCTTCTCAGCTGCTGATCCAGAATGCTGCTGCACTTGGTGGGTTTGAATTCGTGTCCTCTACCCCAAACTATCAATGTCCCTTTCTCCTCAGCCCCAGGCCCTGAGGCACCATAACTGACAAAACCATACCTCTTGCCCTGGATCTCTCATTAGAAACAAAATCCCCCTTTTGCTCGTTGTGATGGCTTGGAAAACCTGATCATGACTGCTTTTCTGAATAATCCTTCTGGAAGAGATAGAGGTATGAGGGAAAAATGAATGCATCTGAAATTAGGCTTACAGGAGCATCAGGACAAATCCCTTGGCTCCTTGTGCATCACCTGATGAGACCAATGGTGAAGTCTCACAGTGCAACACAAAAAAAAATCTGGGCCTGAGGCTCTGCTCATGACTACTTCCCAAATCACAGTAGACCTTGGGCCAAACACCAGCTCTTTGGGCTGTAGGTGGGCTGACTTAAAGTTAGGAGTAGGTACCTACTAAAGGTCTTTAGTGTTGGACTAAATGATCAGTGTAGACCTCTTCCAAAAGAATCATTCTATTCTATTCTATTCTATTCTATTCTATTCTATTCTATTCTATTCTATTCTATTCCATTCCATTCCATTCCATTCCATTTGTTTTGATTTGATTCTAAATGTTCCATTAAAGGCTTGCTTCAAATACTCTGAAAATCTGTAGTCACTTCACCCTCAACTCCAGTCGTGTTGGCAAACTTTAGTGCCTCACAGGCAAGGCAATATTACTAATTCTTAGCTTGGGGGAAATTTTCTTGGCACTTGCCATTCTCCTGTCCTTCCAAATGTCTCTTAAATTTTGGCTGAAGAATTATTTTCTTCCAGACATGGTTTTCTCTCTGATTGTGAGTGTCCATGCTTGTGTGTGTAGGAAACAGGATGAGTTATTGTGGCTTGATTTCTTAGCCAGATCACCAGCTCCATTTGCACAATCACTGTACATGTTTCCACAGGATTATACAATGCACTGGCCATTCCAAGTCGGCTGCAATATTTGGCATGTTGATGGTTGACTCCTCCTTTTCCCCAAACATCCCAGAGACTGGCTTCACTCCACTGAAGCCAGTGGAATTACAATAAAATAAAAACAGTGTCGTGGAGCAGAAGAATCAAGCCCATCTGATGATATTTCTTTAACAATCTACTCACTTGGTAGAGTTCAGGTTCTGCCAAGTGACAACATGTAGATGGCTCATAACTACCACAACTTGACAAGTCAATACCCACTTCTCAATAGCAGCAACAGGATTTGACCTGTACCTGTGGCTTTTTTGATTTAATTTATCTAGTTTTGTGTGATAACAAGCCCAGAAGAGAAAAAAATATCTACTTAACCTAAACATTATGTTACAGGTAAAATACAGATTTACACGTGCACTCTGGACACAAAAGCCCAAAGCCTGTTCAAACCACCATGTTGCAGATGAGATTTACCACCTACTGAAACCTCTGGGCATGGAAAAGAGCACAGAAGAACCCATTCCAAGCTGGGAGAGTGTTGGGCTCCTGCTTCCTCTCCACACAGCCTTCATCTGATGGCAAGAAAATTAGTCTAATAGTACAGAGGGGGTTTAGCTGAGCAAACAAGCAGCACTTCAACATGGCTTTGTTGTGTTTACCAGTGCCAGGGCAATTTTCAAAAGCACTTCAAAACAGTAGGATGAGCCTCGGGTCAATGCAGCTGATTTCTGACAGATAACTTTTATGTCTCTCCCCTTTCCAGGGGAGGAGCTGCAGAGGGAGCCAGTGACAAAGAGCCAAAGTCTGTAAGGTTTTCCCAAGAGCATGGAACAAACATAGGAAAACATGAAGGGGGAGACTATAATCAGGATCCAGAAGGATGCACTGTCCACGGCAGCATCTCTGAACCTTCAACAAGACGTTTTTTGAGCAAGGTTTTGGAATTTTGGTGGGCTCTGACCTGCAGTTTTCACTTCCAAAATAACTTGACTTTTCTAAAGTGGTAATTTCATTTTCATGATAATGTTAAACTCAAGCCACATGTGCTTTAATTTAAAGCAGGACTCAGGCGGTGGACCCTGCCAAGAAACAGTAGAGAAACATGCTTATTCTACTAGTTTGCTTGAGGCATTCAGCATTTTTGAATGCCTAGGCAGAAATATAGTTTTTAAATAAGCCAATCCCAGAGAGAGAGAGAGAGAGAGAAGCAGAAGAGGGAGGGAGGGAGGGACAGAAGAAGATTGCAGTACATGTTTGCATTAAGCTTTCATTGCATTCACTGGTTAAATAAGAACTGATGAGCTGGTAACAGAGGAAATATTATTTATTACCTTCACTGGATTTTTTTTTTTTTGACAGCAAAGGTGTTGTCCAGACCCCTTCTCTTTTTCAGACAAAAACTGGCTTGTTGAACTTCATCATAGCTCTGACTATTAGATTGCTTTAAATACACTTTTGGTGGTTGCACAGTTCTTTCTACTAATTAAATCCCAGGGAAAAATATGTTTACAGGCCTTATGGTGGCATTCTTAGGATTATTTTAAAGTCTCCTGTGAGGTTCAGGAAAGCAACCTTGTCTTTTGTTTAGTAAGAAGAAAAGAGAGAGACAAAAAAGAAGAAAAGAGCCAAGAATGAGTGAACAGGGAATGTGAGAATTCCCTCACTCCCTCACCTCCAGAAAGCCAGATGACTGAGCTCGTGGACTTGGGGGCACTATGTGTGGGTGAGAAGACAGCTTCTTCCCCCCACTAAAGTGACTTCTGACTCTTTTATTTGTCAGTAGAAAAAAAAAATTCCCCAGATCTCAAACTGCATCAGCAAGGCAAGAAAGTGTTAATTTCTTAGTAGAGAAAATTATACAGACCTGGGTGGATAAAGTCAAAGGTTGTTGGGTCAGATCTTGAATTTTAGTGACTTCTGCTGGATCCTTTTCTTTGTCAGGCTGCCTTAATTTTATATGCTCACAAAAGAGGTGTAGGTGCTTCACATGAGGCACCAATGGTTGCAAAAAAACATCAATCCTGTCCCCAAACAAACTGATTGACTACTGTGAAAACATGTTTCATTTTATTGGCTTCCAGACACTTACACTAGAGATGCTCTTGACTTGTGCCTCTTGGGGATTTTCCTTCATTGAAATGTGCACAGTTACAGGAATTGGGAGTGGCAATAACCACTGCTTTGTTACTGCCCCAGCTGTCTGTATCTACCCCACAGCACCTTGGAACTGTGCAGATAACACAGAGCACACCACAGAGGGATGGTAATTGGACACCTGTGCTAGCAGATGTTGGCCAAATATGCTCATTTTCAGCAGTCCCTTTCTGCTGGCCTTGACCTGACCCTTCCCTTCTGTGGCACAAGTAGGGCTTTAATCCTCAGTCAGGGTTTCTTTCTCTGCTTCCCTCAGCACTGTCCCCAAATGTCCTCAGTAGTTAAATTCTGAGCTTTCTGATCTGTGTTACAGTGCCTGTAGGTGCTCCTAAACTGAGACCCATCTATTTCCAGCCAAGAAATCTTCCCAGCATGCCAGCTTCACAGTGCAGCATCACTTTTCTGTTCCCATAGTGTCCGACCACGTCTGAAGTGGAAGAGGGGTCAGCATGGCAGATGTAGCAGGGTTCAGATAAAAGCCCTGACAGACTCCAGGTGCCTGCTGACATAATTAAAATGAGCCTCACACTCATAGGTAAAACCCCAGTGATCCACACTAGTCTGCTCAGGACAAGTTTTTTAAATCCCTTGCAATAATAACTGATGTTCTCAAATAAAGTGCAGTTTTTATCTCAAAGAAAATAAAAGGTGTTCTAACAAAGAATTTCTAATTTTGAAAGGCTCAAAGTTGCTTTTCAAACAATTCTTCCCTGGCCCTGGAACGGGAAGCCCTAAGACTGGTTGTTTTATGGTGAAATATCTTCAGTAAGAAGTATTTAGAAAAGGAACCACAATGCCTCAAGACAGACATGATTCAATGATTTCCCAAAACAGGGATTTTAAATAAATATTGCATTTCATCTTTCTGGTTTTGTTTTGTTTTTATAAGCCATCAGTAACATACATGTAGCAGCTTCCAGGAAGGATGTGCAGGTAGTGAATTATCCATAAGAAATGACCAGGGGCTGAAAGCTCAAAGCTTCCCTCTTTCCTTGAATTACCTGGCTGGCAGGCTATAACAAACATACATGCCACCCACACACTGTTTTAAAAGAGCATTATTACGGTTGCAAATCAATTCTTAACTCAAAAATGAACCTTAAATCATTTTCCTTGTGTGTATGAATTATATAATTCTTTAATTAAATGAAAAGCTTGTATGTTTTCCACCACCTCATTCAGAGTGGATGGTGCTCTCCTAATTCAATATTTTGTTCTCTGCTTATTATCTGAGGTGTGACCCCAGGCCTTATTTTCAGTAAAAATCTCATTCTGAAGACAGAATTATTAATTTCCTTGTGGCTTCTCCTGTGGGGCTCATCACCACAGGATCCAAGGGACTCACAAACATTCACTCATCTCTTCCCAAAACAGAGGAGGGGATGCTGTCATTCTTGCAGGTCTGTCAGAGAAGCAAAGCACAGGGGGATAGAAAATGGGATTTAGGGAGACACATGCCCTGATCTTGGCTGCAGTTGGGAATGACAGCTGCTGCTGCAGTCAGAATCCATGATCTTATCAGGTACCTGGAAAATGAGAAATGCAAAGTTAATGACTTGTAGGAAGAGTTTGGCTTCAGTGACCAAAGATGGGTTAAGCAAACACCAGGATAAAAGTGAATCCAACTCAACTAATTTAAAGAAGAGACCATCCATTTGTGTCTTGCAGTCTTCATTTTCTCATCTTCTCTCACCCTTTTCATGCTTTGAAAGGACTGAGAGCAGGAATGAAAATGTCTCCTTCATTCAGGATGTCAGGTCCCAGAGCTGACCCTCCTTGCACTGAGGCAGAGGGGAGTGAGAAATGCAGGAAGTCCTTGAGCCAATAAAATCTGCATGAACACCACTTAGACACAAGAAACCAAATTGAAGTTGTGCAAACCCGTTAAAATTCAGTGATTCTTAATCTTTGCATCATCCTGCAGTTAACATTTACTCTTTTATTTCCTAGGTTTTTAAGAAGCCGATCTGAAAAAATCAACTTGGCCAAAGGAATTATGCTCCTGGCACCCACAAGGGCCATCAGCAGGGCTGGAGCCTCTCTAGCACCCTTTTGGACTTCTTCACTTGAGATAACAGAAGAATCAGGCAGAGGAAGACTTTGGGGAGGTTGCTTAATGTCTTTAAAACTGTGTGAATTGTGGTTTTCAAAAGGCTGAAACTTCGCCAGTTTTGGGCAGTTTCTCACAGGGAATGGAAAAGACTCATCTCAACCATAGCAGCCAGCCAGCTGTAAAAGTTGAGATTCCCATTAGAAATCAAAGGCAATTGTGTCCAGAACTTACTGCCAAAAAATAATTTACAAGTCTTCTTGTAAATGGCTGTTTCACCCTAAATTTCTCCAAAAACAAAACAAAAAAACGAAAAAAACCCAAACAGAATAAAAAAAAAAATCAAATATAAACTAATACCAAAATGGAAAACTTTGGTCCCAACACAGAATCTTGGGCAAGACACAAATAATTGGAATTTAGAGTGTTTTAATAGTATTTGTTGTGCAATTATAGAAGATATTGTGACAGAGAATGTTTGTAAGTTTTTCTTTCATCTGGAAAGAAGACATAACCTGAGAGGTGATATGTCACATATTTTACCTGTGCTTTGTTTGCTTGAAGCACTACAGATGAATCAGAAACTGTGATGTATTTATCAGGTGGTTCAGTATCTCTTTTGACTTTGTGGTACTTTGACTTGTTAAAATGTTGAGAGGAGTACCTGCAACGAAAACCTCAGATCATTACTATATCTATTCCCATTCCCACTCCCACTCCTGGCTGAGACCTTGAGTCAGCCAATTCCTTCATGATTTCTAGTAATTGGTTTAATTTTCAGAGGTGTGAAAAGATTTCAATTCCTTCACATTTGACTAGCACAACTAGAAAATCACACATCTTTGCTGCTCAAATAGGAGCTGAGTTGCTGAACTGGAAACACTGTGACTGTAAATGCTTGATCTGTTTTTGAGATGTTCAAGGCATTATCTTGTCTACACTGTGAAAAAGCCAATCAGGAATTTAAGTACTTTTTGACGCCTGGCCAGGTAGCTCTACGGTAGGTCAGGGGCTCATTCATTGTTGGTTGTTGCCACTAGGATTCCTTTAAAGAGCAAATGTCCCCTGCTGTAGGACACGGAGCAGGGATCAGTCCGCGCACGCCCAGGTGCGGCACCTCCCTTACCCTGTCAGCCGCCTGCCAAAATCACCATACAAATGAGACCTACCCTGCACACAGCAGACACAGCAGGGAGCAGAGGAGTGCCAGGAGGTATTTACAGGTGGAAAAGGTTAACATCTCCCTGTGGGGTCCTGTTGCTTCTTTCTGAACATGGTGCTCAATCCCAGCACAGGCTGGGGTGCCTCTGCTGGATTTCTCTGCAGCCAGAGGGGTGGCTTTCCCAAACCATTGTGCAGTGCCAGCATGGAAGTCACCTGGGAATGGCTTTGGAGTGAGTAGCTGGAGAGCCCCAGGTTGACCATGTGGGTATTACTTTCATTTACATTGTTCTCATACGCCAGCTGATTATTATTGGATGTGTAAAGCATGCTGTTAGCTGCAGCTGGCTGGTAATTGGGTGTGGTTAGCATTTTTAAAATAAATCTTTTTGGTATTTTATGGCAGAAATGAGAATTTGTTACAAAATCCTTTTTTTTTTTTTTTTTTTTTTTATCTTGGTGAAAATAAAACACTCCCAAATTCAGATTAAACACATCAAGTGTTCTGAATATTTTCCCCATGAGGCAGTTTGCCAAAGCATCTGAATTTTGAGCAGTAATGGGGTTTCTTTTCCCCCCACATTTTCAAGATGAAGCCAAGCAAAAAAAAAAAAAAAAATTATTTTGCCCAGTACTATCGGGAGATCATTTAGATAGATGCTCTGTCAACAACATCCATAGAATTTAATCCCTAGAGTGTTATATCTGTGCTTCTCAAGCTCTGCTATACCATAGCTTGCAATATCTTTTGGAAACATAGGTAGACCACTGAATTAATCAGGTTTATTTGATTTTTGCCCACTGGAACTGGAATAAACAAAACAAGTACTAATGTCTAAACCAGAACAACTGCATGTCTCTCTGATGGATTGGGAAATCCAAGAAGTATGGTTTTTTAAAGCACGAACAATGGAGAGCTGACATTGCAAAAGGCCTGATAAATGATACTATATTGTTTTCTTTTCATTGCTTTCCACCATTGCCCACTTGCTTCAAGCCCTAAAGACTAGCTCCAGAAAAGGAAATCTTGATGTTAGTGAATGCAACATCTTCCAGTGGAGCTCGATGATTTATTTAGTCACTCTGTAATTAAAACCCCTCAATCTGGATGCCACGTTCTGTGAAGAGCCTTACTAGACTGTTAGATTATTTGTGAGGAGAATCATTCATGGTACAAAAGAGCAATCTTGTGCTAGCAGTGGAATATTTAAGTCATCTAGGCACCCAACAATTTGTTTCCAAGTCATCTGAATTGAATCTGCCAAGATGTGCTCCTGAAAAGTAATGGAATAAAATTTTAAAAAAGACCCCACTGTTTTAATACATGGTTCTGAGCAACCAATAAGATAGTCCATTTTCCCTACCTCTGAAATTCTTGCAAGTTCAGCTCTGTAAAGGTTAAATAATTGGTTTAACCTGATCCCTCTATGACTCTCCTCTACCTTGTGGGAAAACTCCTGTAAGCTTATTGTAAACATAATTATGCTGTGTGGGCTTTTCATTAATCTACCAAAAAACCACAAGATGACATGCATCAGACTGGTTTTTTTTCTCTTTCTGGAACTTGCCTCTACTTGCAGTTACAGCAAGATGCTTATTTGTATAGTCTGAGCTTTTTTGCAAATGTACCATGAACTAAATCTTTGTTTTTTACATTCAGAGAATTAAACAGGAGTCATCCCAGGATTAATAATAATAAGTTTAATACGGACCCACCTCTGTAGCCATTGCATGATGGACACAAACCTCTCACCCTCCTGTTCCTGGGCTTTGTTGGCAAGTAAAGTAGTAATATATGAGGTGAGAATGTGAAATCCAAAGAGTGGGAGTTACTTTCAGCAATAATGCTGAGTGAACAGACACATTGCACAGTGCCTTGGTGGCAAGGCAGCCTAAGATTTACATGCAGTTTGCAAGCTCCCAGGTGAGGATCCTTTACCTTGCATGTGGCAGGCACTTGCCTTCCTACACTGATGCCAAGAGACCCAAAATTGCTACCCCAGAGTCATCTGAGCACCCCGTCAAGGTTATTCTGCAGGGAAGCAATTGGGACATCTGGGAGCCATTGGCTTTTCCACCTCCTAAGGACTTTTGGAAAGTACTTTCTGCTTTCTAAAGTATGTGATAAATATCTGGTGGCTCTTTGGGGATTTTGAGTGAAGATATTTGGAAAGGAATGGTTTATTGTACTGGGTTTGTGGTGGGTAACATGGAATTTTAGGGCATGTTCATTAAATATAGGTTAAATCCAAGACTATCCCAGTTTGCACATATCTATAGGCTAGTTGGGCTCTCTTCCTCTGCTTTCTCCTTTTTCTGTAAACCATGCAGCGTTATTCCAATGGCTCAATCTCTCCCACATTCCAACAGTTGCCTGTTGTAGAGTAGCTGATGAAAGACCAGAGCTGGAAATCACCCTGCAATGTAAGACACATTTCCCTTCACTGTCTTCATTTACTAGGGAAAAAACCCAAAAGATTGTAATACTTATTTGGTTGCCTAAAAGGATGTTTGGAACACAAAAGGATAACATTAGAAAAAGAGCTTTAAATAGACCTGTTACATACGGCTTTAAACTGAAAGAGTGTAAATTTGGATGGGCTATTAGGAAGAAATTCTTTATTGTGAGAGTTGTGAGATACTGGCACAGGTTTGTCAGAGAAGCTGTGGATGCCTCATCCCTGGCAGTGTTCAAGACCAGGCTGGATGGAGCTCTGAGTGGAAGGTGTCTCTTGCCAGAACAAATGGTTGGAACAAGATGAGCTTTAAGGTCCCTTCCATGTCAAACCATTCTAGGATTCTGTGATTCTATAATGTACTGAAATAATGGGTACAGATCCTTTTTTGTCTCCAAAGAGAAGAATATGCATTACAAAGTGGGTTTGTCAGCATGGCCCTTCACAGACAGCAGGACTGCAGAATGCCTGTGCCTGAAGCAGCTCTGATGCCGAAGCAGCAAGGGGCTCCCTGAGGACAGCCCAGCATTTTCAGCACGCTTAGGGATCTGACAAAGGCACTGATTTCAAATCTGGACTGGCTCCTCTCTGAGCCACTGTGCCTGCAAAAGCTGCAGGAAACCCTACAGCTGATGTTCCTGGGGTGGGAGCAGGGACAGGAACCACCTTGCTCACAGCATCCAACAAGATGCATAATCCGCATCAGCTGCTGGGGCTACATTAGCACAGATGCTGCTTCCAACCCTACATGACTGAGGTCTAGGTGAAAAGCAGAAAATAAACTCTAAAAATACTCCTTTTTTTAATCCCACATTTGAGATTCAGAGGTTGGGCTACAGTTGGTATTGAAACAACATCCAAATCATCATCTGTAGACAAATAAGTTGAACACACAGGCTTCCAGTTTGCCCACACAGCTACAGCCCACGTGGATAAGGCAGACACAGAAAACTGCGCTCTTCAGGACCTTCCTCTGGAAATCAAGGTATTTAGGTCTCACATCACATCCTAAAACCAGGTAAATCTGTGGGCCAGAGTTGTTGAGTTGGAATTAAGAGTGCCTGTGAAACAGCATAAGAGGAAAAATTGCTGTTGTGGATTTGTTTTAGAAGAAATCCTGCCAAACCAAACTAAACTTTTTCTGGCACAGCAACACACCTTTTGGATAAGGGAGAAGCATAGATGTTTTATCTTGCCTCTAATAAGCTTTTGATATTGTTTTAAACACTATTCTTTGGATCAAGTCAAAGGGATAATAAATTGGAGAGGAGAAATTGCTGAGAAACTAAAGGCTGCCAATACTACACTCTCTCCCAAGAAATATGTCAAGAGCAGCAGTCTCCTGGGTTAATATTCAATCCCCTCATGAATTAAATGGTGATAGAGGAGAAAGAAAACTCATTAAGTACGAGGCTGATAAATTATGCAGGCATCCAAAAGTGAAATCTGAAAGTATATTCTGGGAACAAAGTAGAATTGAAACAATGTTCACAATATAAAGAAATGACTGGTAAAAAAATAGGATGCTATCTGACAAGGACAGTAGGGAATCTTATTAATAAAATGTGATGTACTCATGCTCTACTTGGTTTGGCTAAATTTAAATTGAATTACTCTGTGCAGTTTGAGAGAGATTTAGTCCAGATAGCAGAAGACACACAAAAGTCCAACAAGAACAGCAAAAAGGCTAGAAAATGTGACATACAAATGGAAGGGATTAGGATTATGTAGACTTTTTTTAGAGAAAGATTGCAGGCAGATATGATATCGTTCTTCACATATATGAAATTAAGAGTAAAGAGGAAGGGAATAAATCCCCACGTCCTAGTGCAGGTAGAACAAGAAGTAATAGGTTTAAATTGCAACAAGAAAGATTTAGGATAGCCTGTGGGAAAAAATGTAAACGTAAATGTAATTAAGTACTGACATGGATTGTTTTGCAAGGCTGTGAAATCTCCAGTACAGGAGGTTATCAGGAACAGGTAAAACAAGCATTTGTTGGGAATAATGCAGCTATCACTTACCTAAGGATGGCTTCCCACAAGAGACTAGATGACTTTCCAATGTTCCTTCCATCCTTTTACAATTTTGAGAGGGGATTAAGATGTAATGTGTTAACAGTACTGTAAATATGGAGCAGAGCTCTAAGAATATCCTTATTTATACCCCTAACATATGACTCAATTAAAATACTTCTTTTTCCACCATAGTCTTCCTTAACTTTTAATTGCTTATTCTCTAAGTTATTGTATTGTACTTCTAAGTACAATTTGATTCAAAAATTTCTTCTGTGCAGATTTTCATATAGCCAATTATATAGGTCAGTCAGCTATCAGCTAGAGTATAAAATAACATGAGGGGGATAGCAGAAGATGATTGTCATTTCTTAAAATCCCCACTATCCTGAATAACAATTTTATATGAAGACTAAGGATTTCTGCTTTTCCTTCCCATTTAAGACAGCTTTTCCGTTAAAATATTCCAGTTAAGAACAATAGCTTTAGCTCCTGGATAGTACTGTTCATGCCTTTAATTGCACTGCTTAGTCCTTCAGTCTCTCATTTTAAAAATTCTACTTATTGCATAGGGAACACTTGAAAATTTGATTGTGTTGGAACAGCAAAGTCCATATAATAAGGCTCAGAAGAAAGAAGATTCAACCCACAAGATAGGACAAAACCACGACAGAGTAACCCCAGGATTTTTGCAGACATTGGCAGAAGTATAGAATGCAGAAGGCAAAGCATTATAATATTATTAAACAGGAAGTGACTTTAGTACTGCATATATATATTTATATTTTTATGTATAGATAGATAGATAGATATAGATGATATAGATGTAGATTAGATATAGATATAGATATATATATAGATGATATAGATATGTCTTAGTTGAACATTGGTATCTGACAATGTTCCTTGGATAAGCTGAATATGGTCCTTCTCTGTGTGATCTGGAGCTCATGCCATAAATTAAATTCCTCTTCTCTTGAGGGCTGCTTGCATATTTGAGTAACTGCTTACCGTGCAAACAGAAAATGTCCTGCCCTGAGCAGTTATGAGGAGCGACTGTGAGGAGCAGGGTGGATGCCAAACAC
Source organism: Onychostruthus taczanowskii (assembly GCF_017590055.1). Classification (NCBI taxonomy): domain Eukaryota; kingdom Metazoa; phylum Chordata; class Aves; order Passeriformes; family Passeridae; genus Onychostruthus; species Onychostruthus taczanowskii. The sequence continues at coordinate 370,566 of NW_024506994.1, read as the reverse complement.
ATTGCTCTGCAGATCTTTTCCCTGCTTTCTTTTCATTTTGGATGCAGTACTGGTAGATTGTAGTTAGCATGCATTTTGAAACTAATTAAGTTTGACTGTTTATTATGTATCTAAAAAGGCAAATGTCTAATTTCCATTTTTTAATATTCTGATTTCATATTTTCCTTAGCGGAATGCTAGTGAAAGCACTTTAACTAGAAAGACTATGACACATCATCTCAAGAAATAAAGATAAGGGATATTTTTTTCCCCCACGTTTGCAGAACTTTTTTCCATACATTTCTTTGGATTGAAAAGCCTCATCTTTGGGACACATGCCACAAAGCAGAAGGATAAACCAAAATCTTCCTTGGCTGTTATTGCAGCGTGTTGCAGGAATCCCCTATATCCTTTGGGACAGAGCAGAAAGCATTGAAACAACATTTCAAAGCAGATAAATCCTGCAGAATGTACTACCCCAAAATGAACCTCACCTAGAGTGGCTTCCTAGACCTTAGAGGTGTTCAGTTGCTGTTTTTCATAAGCACCACTTTGATGCCCCCTGTTTTGCCTTAGGTATTGGCTGCAGATCCTGCTGGCTTTGGGATTGTGCTCTTAAGTCAGCACAGGCATTTTCCACTGACTTTGCTGGTTATGGGATCAGGCCCTATAAGAACATATCCCCCTTTGTAAGAATTTCATTAAACCAATGCTCATGGGTCCAGACCATCTCACCTGACTCTCAAGCCTGCAAGGGTGATATATGTAGGTAGTTAGGTCAGGCTGCCTGATGCTGTCAGATTATTTCTCTTATAAATGATTCAGTAAACATTGAAGGAGAATACCTCCATTCAACACATCATAGAGGTAGGATGAACATACCTATGTAATACTTGTGCAACTGAAAACCCAGCTAGGAGCTGAGAGACATGGAATCACAGAATGGTTTGGGTTGGAAGGACCTTGTTCCAATCCCTACCATGGGCAAGGACATCTTTTACTAGACCAAGCTGCTCAAAGGACCATTCAGCCTGGCCTGGAACACTTCCAGGGATGGGGCAGCAATCACTAGAGATGCTACTGTCTCTCTGAAGTAGACTTAGAGGAATTCTCTGGAGGAACTTGTAATGCTTTTGCTAGTCATGCAATATTTTATCATAGAAAGAAATGTTTCCCTAGTGCTGAATGCCTTTAAGATATGACAGCCCCTGTGATTTGTTAATATTTACTATTTTGATTAGTTTAATACTTTAACAGATACAAGGAGGACCAAGGGGGAAAATGACATCCCACCATGGCCAGAGATGAAAGATGCAGTAATTTAAAATAAGAAATAATATCTCAGACCCATTGTCTTTAGCTTCTGTATTGCCTCTAAAGGCTTATCCTTTTGCAAAACCCTTACCATAAATTAAATACCTTCTCCACCAGCTGTAAGGAGGAAAAGATTATTTTGAAAGCTGTTCTCCACTAGAAGTCATAGAGAAAATGTATATTCAAGCTGGACACAAAGTTGTATAGGATGGGGACCAGGAGCCAGGTGCTTTGGGGCTGCAATATATTGATGCTGATCCTGTCATCTCTGTAATACATTGAACATTTTTGTGTTAGAGAAAGGCAGCCTCTCTTTTTTTAAATGCAAATGCTATAAAAATTAACTCTCATTTGTAATACTGACCCAGCACAGTTTTGTGATTAATAAAAAAAGTCCTGTCTTCCTCCAACATATTGATTGCTCTCAAGAGTAAAACAATTGAATACTCCCTTATCATCAGGAGTGAAGTCATCTAAATTTTGCTTAAGGATGCTCTTATTATTTGCCTCCAGATCCTTTGAACCAAAATTCTCCCTGGCTATTTATTCTTTGCCTAAAACAATGCCTCCTTCAATTCTTATGCTGATGTCATCTGAGGCATTCAGGATGTGCTTACAAAAACTGATGGATTAAACCTCACAATGACCCTGGAAAACAGAGAATTATTATATTTCTGACTTGGTAGAGTGGGGAATTGAGAAGGAGCAAAAAAAAATCTCTTTACCCAAAAGACAGCTACATACAGTCTTAGCAGTGGAAGGTCTTAGCAAGCAGAGCCATTTTTTTATTCTCTGGACTTCAAGTCCATTTTCTAGCAGTAATACAACACTTTCCCTCCCCTATGTAATACTTTCCCCTCTTCCTTCAAACATCTGTCCTTGAACCTCCTGCCTCGCTTAAATGCATTATAATCCTCAGTTTCAATATTTCAGTCAAGTCATCCCAAAAACAGACACTTTCAAGAGTAAATAATTCCATTTTGAATCATCCCCTTTTGTATGTGAGTCATTCTTCCCATGTATCATATTTGCAGTCAGATGCTTTGTGCTTTCCAGCTGAAAAGTACCTCTAGTCTCAGTAATTATTTAGGAATCAGTATCTGCTTGCTGTATATTAGTGAGGGAAAGCTTCCAGATATTCTCAGAAGCTTTCTTGATTTTCATCACAGCCAATTCAATGGCAAATCTGATTTTTATTCATATAGAATAAGCATGTCAAGTTTTGAATCCCAGTACAGTCTTTACAGCAACCCTACACTATGTATTCAGCTTATCCCATGTTTCCATTGTCTTCAAAAAGCACTGGATCAGGGAGGGAGAGAGCTGAGATTTTGCAACAGGTTTTCATTAGCATAAATAGAGTGAGGTGCCTAACCTGAGGCAGTTTGCATGCACAAGTATCATGGCTGTTCAAAACCCTTGGGCATTTGAAAGTCTCTTCCCAATGCCCAGTGCAGTAAAATAACCAGATCCACACCTACTTTGTGGGAAGTGTGTCTGGATGGGGTGGAAGTGCAAAGGGGAGTGTGTGCTGTAAACTCACATCTGAATTTGCTTCACAGCAGCTGCCCTGTGTAGAGAAGCCTCTGAATTTATAGCAAAGGCAAATAAAGTATATTCACCACTCTGCTGTTTGCTGCAGTCATATTAGATTGGACATTGGAGTTCAAAATTAAGGTCTTGCCATCCTGTTGGCAAAGTCTTGGCATAAAAATGATACTTCCAGTGTCTATGTGAAACAGTACATCATGGTTCTTGCGATATTCTGTGAAATTATTGTCCCATGTCACACCTGTGTCCTGCTTTCTGCCTTGTTTTGTTTTTAATTCCAGGAAGAGAATTCACTTAAATCTTGAAGTTTTAGAACAAGAATAAGAATTTATCAAACTCAGCAGAGGAAATGGATGCTTTTCCTGTAACCTAAAAGTTTATGTGGGATTTTGACAACTAAAGGGAAAATTATTTCTCTTTCCTTTAAGCCTGTCTCTCATCTCAGGAATTGAATCTTCAAGGCTTTGGGCAGGCAAATAATGCCAGAGCCTATTCCAGGAGCACCCTGCAGTGACAGAAAGGACACTTGGCACACCCCTATCTCCTTCTCCATCCATGTTAATAGAGGATGCTCAGCTCAGGTTGGCCTTGGTGACTCAGCCCAGAAAATCCCCATCCCTGTTGTTGCATGTATAGGAAAGGCTGACTGATTAAATAATTCTTCTACACCATTTTCCAGGTCCTTTTGGAACAAATGAGACAGAAGGAAGCCCCAAGAATGCCTGAATTAAGAACAGCAGGGTTCAGTACTTGATACCCATTTGGAGGGAGGGGAAAGTGAAAAAAGATAGCGGAGGCAGATATGCAAAAAGTTGCCTTTGGCATCAGGGAGTCAACAGATTATGAAATGTAGCTCGGGAGAAATGTGGGCAGAGGGAATTTGCTTTAGCTTATGCTGGGATTAATTTGTATTGTTGTGGTGTTCACACATCTGAGCCCCACTGACAGAAGTCTGCTTCTCTCCATGCCTCAGTAGTAACTACACAGTGTCGTGTAAATGTAAATGTCTATAGACCAAATGGTCTATTTGGTGTTTCTAGAGCCTGTTGTTATTTTGTCATGTGTTTGATACCTAGAGGTAATACCTGGAGCTGGTGCCACCTTAGTTCAGGTGAAACAAGCACAGGGTAGGCTGAGTCACAGAGCCAGTCCTTTCCCCTCGGCCAAGCACAGGTCAAGGATTTGCTGATCAACCACGATTTTTGGTTGATCCATTTTCAGCAAGTATCTTTTGCATCAGCAAGTCCTGCCTCTTCAAAAATTAAACTGCTTTGCAGAAGTGTGTCCCTTTTGGTCACAAATAGGTGAAGGTAACTGATGTCTATCCACTGCTCACACCTAGGCTTGAGCTGTGCAAAAGCTGTGCTGAAATCCATGCTCTGCTCACTTCACAATTAAGATTTGAACCTGCACTTTCCTATTTCTTTGGAAAGTTTCCTAGCTGTTTAATTGCTTTTTTCAAATTTTTTTCACCAAAGAGTTGTATCTGTCTAGATGGAGTTAGTGTCCTGCTGTTGAAGTGCCTGTGTACATGTTAATCCTCCTACAACAACAGCTGCTCGCATGACCAGCAGGAAACAAAAAAAGCACCAAAAAAATTTAAAAGATTGAAGGACTTCATAAAAGTGACCCGAATGACTGTATGAATCCAGGCAGGTTCTTTAAGGTCTGGAGGGGAATTGAAATCTACAGAAGAAACACTCTCCTGACAGCTGGGGTCTCCCTGCAGACAGAGCGAAGGTGCAGGGTATGGATCTCATCAGAGACAGGTTTGTGCTCATTCATGCCTTGCCAGTTCTGCTCACTTTGATGATAAAATTCCTTCTTGCTGCAATTTCAAGGAAATGGGGAGAAAACACACCAAATACTTTGGAAAATGTCACTAAGGCTTTCCGAACAATTTTGTGTTAAGGAGGCAATGTTTTGTCTCTAAGGGGGATTTGCAGTGTTTCAACCAGTACTAAATAGGAAGCTAAACCAACCTGTCACTGAAAGTAAAATGTTGACTCTTGTTGACATTTGAGCCAAAACTCGTAACAGGCCTTGGGAAGAACAGTTAAGATCTCCTGCATCTGCTTCCTATCTGGAGGTAGAGGTTATTAACTTTGCTTTACTTTTGACTATGATAAAAAAAGAAAAAAAAAATTAGCACCAAAAATATAAATAAGTTAAAAATCACAAGTCTCCTCATATTTATAGTGCCTCTCACAGAGAAGTAAACTCTTGATAAAACTGTTAATATTTCCACAGAATCACAATGCTCCTTTTTCAAACCTTTATTAATCCCATTCAAAGAAAGAAAGAATTCAAAGTATTCCTATTGTTAAATGTGGTGAAGTGGAGAAATGCTAAGAATTCTGCTCCAGTAATATTCACTGTTTGCAACAGCTAAAATAACAACACCCAAACTCATGGACAAATCTGACATGGAGACAACTTTTCTGGCCCTGTAACTGGTGATGCAGAGGATTGTAAAGTTCTGAGAGCTGCAAATGATACACATCAACTGTGTTGAGGAGACAACCTAGGAATATTAAAACCTGAAATACACATAGCAAGTGACAAGGTAATCAGTCTTCCATAAAACTTAACACAGCTCTCCAAGGAAGAGCTGCAGTCTTTAGGAAAACATCTCTCTAAGACATCTGTCAGGGGAAAAAATAAAGAACAACTATTTCCATGAGATCTGTGAAGGTTAGAAAATACAGTGCTTCTACTAAGTCCTGGAATACATGACCACACAATGGTAATAAACTGTCTGTCTCAGAGCCTTAGTTTCCCAAACTCAGTTGGAGGTGACTGAGACTCATTTCTAAAGCTTTCAGCTGGGATGTTTTATTTAATGGGTTTTGTTGTGTGGGAACTGATCAACACCCATGATATGATAAGGTCTGCCACTTAATTGGGAAATGGTTTGGCTTAATGAATTTGAGCTCAGCCACTGCCAAGTGTTATCAGAGGGTGAAATCAATGTACCAAAAAGCCCCACCAAACATTGTGTTATGGAAATGGGTGGCGGGATCTGCCTGGATCAGATTCTGATGGACCTAATATGAGAATCACATGGTGAGGTTTTGTGGTTGGAATTATGCAGAGAGTCAGTCTAGGTGATCTGAATGGTGCCTCCTGGCCCCAGCAGATATTAAACCAAGAGATGTTTTGATCTCTGTGTTGTTTAAAACTTATTTCTTGCGTCTGTTTTCACACTATGAGTGCAAGGCATCCACTTGCACTCATATTTGTGAGCTCTTAGCTCTCTAATCAAGATCCTGCAAATGTTGTCTTTGGGAATGGGGCTAAATATATTCAAAAATGTTTGCAGGAGCAGGCATTAATCAGAGCAACGCTTTCTAAAAGGACTGCATTTAATTAAATTAATTATGTTTCTTTGTATTTAATTAATTCCATGCTTCAGGGTTTCCACTGGAGGCCTAGAGAAGCCAGGAAGACTTTTTTCCCACCTTTGATGAACAACTTGGCCGCTGATTTTTGGTGTTTATTTTTTCCCTATTTTACTCAGATTCATCACAGACTGGCAGCACTCTGACATGGGACATGAGGTCAGGGGCACTGCTGCTTCCCTCTTGATTTCTTTTTGCTCCTGTGCTCAGGTTTAAACTGCTCATCAGTTGCAGGGCCAGAAAAATCTTCTCCATATCAGATTTGCAACAATCTTGTGCATTGGGTGGATTCCTTGGGCATTTTCACCTGGCCAGTGTCCTACATTTGAAAGTGCCAAAATCAGTGGTGATGATTTGAGCCTGTTCTGGTCTCATCATGTTCAATACTATAGTTTTAAGGTTGTTTTACTTTCTCATGTCATAGATTTAATTTTTAACTTTTTTTTCTCTGAGAGTTTGGCAATGTAACCAATGATGTTTGGATTTGTGCAGAGAAAAGGCCCTTGGGGGACCTCCCAGGCTTAAGCATCTGCTACATCTGCTCACAGAGGAGTAGATTCTGTTACCCAGGTGATGCTCAACAGTCTGACTTCCCTGAAATAGCTGAGCCTGGAGTCACAGCTTAAAATTGTTTTCATAATTCTTGGGGAAAATGCATCTAACAAAAGGCAAACTACACAAATGACAACTAACCACAAATTTAAAGAGATTCTAATGCTGGGCTCAATAAAGATAGGTGATATATTTAAAAAAGTATTGGATCCCATTACAGTTTATAGCAGCCACCATCCTGTTAAGGGCTTCAACACTGATCCATGGGGAAGAGCTGTCCCTTGCTGCAGAGGGAGAATTCAGAGCAGAGCCAGGATGGAGGGAGGGATCTCCTCATGGCTGGCATGAAAACAAGCAGAAGACCAATTCTTGTTCCTCCTCCATGTGACAGGGCTGCATCTGAGTGCTCAGCTTGAAAGAAAACCTTATGATGAGAACTGGGACAACGAGGTATCCAGGAATGGATAGGGATTTGTGGTGACCATAATTAATTAGAGCTGTGACAAACTACTTTGTTCAGAAGGAGCAAAGTTCACTGAACTTTGTTCAGTGTTGCAGTGGAATTAGTATACTGATAACAAAACAAGGCTTTATTTTTATGGGTTTTTTTTTTTTTAGAAATAAAGCATGTTATTGACCATAGGCTTTAAATCTTTAAATGTGGGGTTTCTACTTTGCTTTTAATTTGGTTTTTTGTTTTTTTGTTTTTTTGTTTTTTTTATTTGACGCACATCAACACAGAGACACATTCTTCAGAAAGTCCCAGAGGAAAGGTCAACACCCAAGACTACCTTTGATGTGAATAACACATAGATGGAATTGCAGAAATGCCTTAAAATCACTCTGTGTCTGTACAGGACAAAGCTTGGTTCCCACTGGAACAACTGAGACAAAAACCAATGCCCTCAGAGTGACGAGCAGGGGCCTGCTGGAGCCTCAGGGCCCAGGCCAATGCTCTGGTTGTCCATGTAAGAGATATAAGGAGAGATCAGCATAGCTCCTCAACAGTCCATCTTTCTGGGTTCTACTCTGTGGAAACCTTAATTAGCAGGCAGGTCTTGCTGTGAGTTAAGCGAAGACCAGTGTCACTAGATTTTCCTTCTCAAAATCCTCTCACCCTCAGGTAGAGAGAGGATGACAGAAATGTTCTGACAAAATTACTCTGTGGTTCAGCTCACAGACTGGGTTGGGATTGCAAATGCTGTGATGAGGCTCAATGCAGAGTGTTCCAGGGCTTGCTTGAGATCAAAGGCTGTGTCATTTTTCTGCCAGAAATATTGGTCTGTGGGGGAAGGAAAATGATTGCTGTTAGTGCATCCTGTCAGGTGTGACTTGCAGGATTTTGTGTTCTTAGGGTTCCCTATTAAAAAAAAACAAAACCAAAACCAAAACCAAAACCAAAACCAAAACCAAAACCAAAACAAAAAAAAAAAAAAACCAAAAAAAAAAAAAAAAAAAAAAAAAAAAAAAAAAAAAAAAAACAAAAAACAAACAAACAAAAAAAAAACCAAAAAAAACCACAACAACAACAAAAAACTTTCCCAGCTGAAGTAAATTTTCTGCAATAGAGGCAAGCAGAAAGATTTTTTATCTCCTGAACTAAATTCTGGAATGAATTTCCCCAGGAATTAATGAACATCGCAAGTCTCACTGTCCTCTGGTGAAATTCAAGGCATCTACCTCTGTGGTACCTCCTTCAAGACATGGGACTTGAAAATATTTCTTGGGAAAGCAAAACCCCCTGTGGCACACAGGTGTCTGCTGGGGAAGGAGTGACACATAGCAGATGACAAACATCAGTCACATCTCTCGTGGGTTCCTGGAAGGTGGTCATGCATTGTGGTGAGGAGCCCAACACAAAAACATTCAAACATACTATCCCAGGGTCTGCCAGCCCAGCACTGCCCCAGCTTTGAACCAAAGCCACAAAGGGATTCTGTCTCAGTAACAGGATGCCCTCTTACTCACAGCCTCAGCACTTGTTGCTCTAAAACTCTAGAAGATTTTTGTTTGGTTGTTGCATTTTACTTTTTCCAATAAGTTTTAAAGGAAAAAAAAAAATAAAAGAAATTCCTTCCCTTTAACAAAGCTGTCTCCTTTTTTTTAGATTTGCAGCTGAGGAAGGGTGTGTTCAAGGAAGAGAATGCTAGTTTATTAGGAAAGCTTTTATTTAACAACAAAACCAACCAAACACCAACCAAAACAAAAGTCAACAAGCTCACGGGTAAACAGTCCAACACAACAAATCAGAAACTAAACAGTAATGTCAGTTTAAAAAAAAAATATAATTCTTAAGTAAAAGCTACAGATAGAGCAAGCCAGACACCAAACTGATTTTATTATTCCTCTACTTTGGCATAAATAGGCAAATGTCAAAATACAGCATTTTGTCATTCGACAAAGTGAAATTCTAAATTGAATCAAGTTGAACAGAGAGATGACTGTAGTTTAGACAGGCACTCCCTCCCCTCCTGACACTGTGGGCCTGCTTGGCAGAATGCTCAGGTTTCAAATGAAAGAAATGTGTTGGAATAGAGCAAGTGATGAAAAAAATGTCCTTAACAGGAACTTCATTAATTAAAACCCAAAAGGCTGACAAGCCTTGAGCTAATATCATGCAATGCTGAGGTAAAGGGTATATATTACTCAGATCTACAAGCCAGGTTTATCCCCTGCCCCGATTATCAAGACTGGTAGAGATTTCTACTGTAATTTAAACAGTATTCACTGCTGGAAAAGAAAAGAAAAGAAACACAACATCAATAAAACTGAGCATGTTGTACTTCTGCTAACCTTAGGGCAGTGTGCAGCTCTCATCATTTATAAAATTCTGGCTATCAGTGGGAGGGTGTTATGCTGGGGCACATCACCAGAGTATCTCTCAAAGTACCTAAAGTAGATTAGCCCCTAAAGCAGATTAGCCCCAGACTGGCTTCACAGCAGTTGTCATGGACTGGTTGACTTCTGGCATTTGAAAATCCACCTTGGAAAGGATCATGTCTCAGTTTGTCCATGAGTTTTGAGTTTCTCTTACCTTTCTACAACTCGACTGGACTCCAGGCTGGCCAAGAAGGTAGCTGGAGAGGGATCACCCAAGGGACTTTTGAGCATTTTTTTCTGGAAATAGCAGAAGAGATTTAAGGAGGAAGGGGTACAGCATTTCCTGAAGATCACAGAATCAATTAGGTTGGAAAAGTCCTTTGAGATCATCAAGTCCAACCTATGACCAAAGAACACCTTGTCAACAACTGTCAGATGTACCTTGTCTTCCATAAGTCCTATAAAGCAGATTTTAACTTCTGGTTTGTAGGGTTGCTCTGCCTGCCATAGTGTACAAGGTATTTTTCATCATAGGATCCTGTGTGAATATTCAGTTTGTCCCTGAATATTTATCAGAATTTTTTTCCATGGCACTCATTGCCTTCCAAGCTGGGTTTCTCTGGAAGTGTCATCAAGATATTTAATCCCCTTGCCAGTACAGAGCACAGAAAAATATTTACTCCTGTCAAGCAAAACAAGGAGAGAGTGACTGGAGGGGAGTTTAGACCAGACAAGAACCCTGACAAGACAGATGAAAAATAAAACCAAGAACAATTAAATAAGAACTCTGGGGTGAGATGATTCAGGCTGTGTCTTGATGGAACCTGAAAGCAAAGAGATAGAGAGACTGGTGGAAAGTCACATTCCTGGGCATTATGTAGTTGCATGAACCAGGCCTCATGTCTCCTTCTGCAACCCATGTCACTTTTAGCCTAATTTCAGCATGTGGTGATAAGGAAATTTTGTGATAATGAAGCAGGAACAGCCATCTTTTCACCTGGGGAGTATTTATTCATTTCACTGACTTGCTGTCCTGCTCACTGACAGAAACAGTGATCCAAAAGCAGGGAAATACCACATCTGACTGGGAAATATCAAAATGAACATTTTTCACTAGGACAATAGAAAGGAAATGGCAGGATTTAGGGTTAGCACCTTACTCACTGTGCACTTCTTTGCAACAAGGCAAATTAAAGGATCAGTAGACCTTATGAGTCTCCCATCGCACTGAGCATCTGTGGGATTAACAGAAGGCAGAAAAAGAAGAAAAAAAATTAAAATTGCAATATTGCAAAGGAAACCTTAAAAGAAACTGGTTTTCTGTCTTTCCTATTTGATATTGATTTTAAATTTTTAATTCAAATAAATTTAATGTAAATTTCACACATAAGAAAGGAGCATATTTTTAAACAAAACCCAAAGCACTTGGAAATTTCATCTTTTCATCATGAAATAACAGACCTTCTTTCTTTTCATTCTGCTGGCCAGTCCCAGCCCAAAACCCAGAGTCCAAAACCCATGCTCAATAAAGTATATGAAATAAAACAATACACGTTAGAGTACCAAACAACTGGTAATAATCAGGCTATTGAAATCAGGGGAGTAAAAGAAAAGGAGTTGGACCCATTTGCCAGAGAAAAAGGAAAACATACCCAAGGCTATTGTAAAAACAAGAAAAAATGGCAATGAGAAAAATTTATTTCTCTAAACAGAAATTGCTTACTAACATAAAGGTCTCCTCAGGGCAGAGGAAACGGGCAGATGCCTCACTCAGGCTAGCAGCAGTTAGACATATTTGTCTCATTGACTTTCACCTCCACCTCTATGGCAGTCCCAGAAATCTCAGTGGAGCTGGACAAAACACCTCATGACTCCAAGTTCTCCATCCATTATGTTAGGCCATATGAATGTTTGCATGCAAATCTAAACACAACTTATAGCCTATGCCTATTTCTATTTAAAACTTCCCTTGACAATAGAGAGCAAAACAGATTTATTTTTCTGTTACTATTATTAGAAACAAGATAAGATTCCAGCTTTGACAGGTGAAGTTAAAGATTTCTGCATGGGATTAGATCACAAAATTCTGGAATATTTCCTGCATAACCTCCTAGTGACTTCATATTTAATGAAATCTTGAAAAATTGGAAGGCAAATCTCAAATTACTAGAAATGGCTTTCAGTGAGAAATTCAATCTCAGTTAAAATTCTTTGGTCCATGAAGTTCATCATAAAGATAGTTGAGCAGTGATGCAACTAGAAATTTTCACTAGAAAAATCTGTGAAAATGCTCTTAAGGTGGAAAGCCTCAGCATGCAATTGGTCTTTAATCAATCTGAGAAAGAGCTAAAGGGAATGGAAGCCCTAAAAATTACTAATAGAACTATGACAATGGCAGTGATTCTTCATAATAACAAACTACAAGGAAAGCAATGATATATTCACCTGAGGAACTTTTCAACAGGCTATAAAATTGTCAAAGATATATTTTCACCAATTCAATACCTTGGCTTGATTGAACAAAAATTATTGGAGTATTTAGCCAGGCTAGTTTGGATAATCTGATAGATGCATCTCCATATTAAATGTCTTTTCATCACTTTTCTGGCTTTGAATCTGCTGACTAAATTAGTCTAGTGGTGTCCCCAGTTCCAGCCTTGAACATCTATGAAGCCACAGACCTAATCTTTGCAGAATGAGCAGATGGTTGTGGTGCTTTGGCACAGCTGAGGGTGGTGAGGCTCTGGAACAGGTTCGTCAGAGAAGTTGTGGAGATGCCCCATCCCTGAAGTATTGAAGGCCACGTTGAACAGGGCTTGGAGCAGCCTGGTCTAGTGGAAGGTCCCTGTCCATGACAAGGGGCTGGAAATAAATGGTCTTTAATATCCCTTTTGACCAAAAAAATCCTGTGATTCTATGGTTATGGTGTTAAAATTTGAAATAAGTTGCGCGTGTCTAGTTTAAAAGTTGATGCAGGATTCATACAGCTCGTGTATGTGATGCTCCAAATGAGGTGAAAGGTGTTTCAGCTGCTGGAGAAGACTGTTAATGCTGTCAGCCGGTGCAGATCTTCCCTCTGAACAGAAACACGCAGAGCAAACTGTGATTTATCAGCATAAAAGAACTGCCAAGGGAGAAATTAAGATCTTCCCAGTGTCTCACATGGAGCCTTTGAATTCAGGCTGTCTTCATAGTAGGAATATTAAGCAATCTGAGGAGACTGCCTTACAGTCATTCCCAGGCTTCTTTGTGGAGTAGCTGGCAGAAAAGATGGGAGGGAAACAGCAGAGAAAGGTAAAAGATAAAAGGAAAATTTTCAAGTGAAGTGTTCTACTTATTTAACTGACTAAAGTTCACCATCTGTGTAGAGCTGTGTTGAGAGCCAAGGAATTTGCATGTTACAGTGAACCATTTATGAAATACACAAGTACACATATAAATATATTGTAGTAAATTTTATTGTAGCTGGGGTTTTATTACCATTAACAGACCCTATATACACTAATGTTCATAACTTTACATTGATCATTTGCTATAAGAAGTCAGCATGTTTCTAAAAATTCTGAGGATTTTACAGAAAGTTTCCCAGGATTACATTTAACATAGTCTTAAGCATTTACTTGATGTTTTCATTTCACTTCCAAAATGGAGATTTTTTTGGTTTTTTTTTTTTTTTTTTCCTCTAAAACCCCCCTTGCCCTGGTTTTTTTTTTTGTTTTTTGTTTTTTGGGTTTTTTTTTTGTTTTTTTTTTGTTTGGGTTTTTTTTGTTGTTGTTTTTTTGGGGGGTTTTTTTGTGTATATTAGGATCAAAGCAGGAAGAATATTGCAGGTGAAAATTTTTCACTTTTTTACACGAAGTGACGTCTATAATCCTTTCTGACACATAAATAAGAAAAATCCTCTCTAGGACAAGGTCACACATGGTGCCTCTGTGGGTTTGCATGAAGAAATTCAGTTTCCAGCTTAACTTTGTTGATGTGAAAGGCTGCAGATTTGCAACAGTGAAGAATCTGGAGGATCAGCTGCTATATTCTAGTAGATCTTGGCACAAAATGAAGTTCTGAACACATCTGGTCACTTAGTGGCAGAGTGTGTGAGTAGAGAGAGAAACAAAAGAAGATGCCCAGAGGTATCTTGCTCCTGTGCATTCTCTTGCAGTATTTGTCAGTCCAGCAGCATGTACAGTTCTAAATTATTCTGCAGTTTCAACATCCACTCAGTCTTCAGCTAAACTCTCTGCATCTCTTTAGGGAAATCATTATGGTTGTTCAGTGCTATGGAACTCAGTAATTCTTCTACTTTCTCCATAATAATCAAGTAGATAAAACCTACAGAGTGGTCTCCCCTGGTCTTGCACGTTCAATATGGAATGGATTTGGATCTTGATAAACTGATCAAAGTGGAGAAATGGTCTGAAAGAGCAAATATTAGCACATGCAAAATTCCAGATTGAAGGATGAATAATCAACTGTCCAAACACAAGATGAGGACTGAAAGTTTTATTGGAAAGTGTCAAGGTGTTACAGTGGATCAGAGGCTGAGTGAAGGTCCATCAGCACTGTCATGCTGTTAAGAAAAAAAAAAGAGAAACACGAGACCATGAAGCCCCTCCTGCTCTCTTCAGTATCAGTATGTTCCCAGCTGATTACAGCATCCAGCTCTGACACATCTCTTAGGGAAGGGCATACCCTGACCAGGACAGCAGAGAAACTCACCTGAGGATTGGAGAAAGGCTAGAAAACCTGGTCTGGGAGAAAAAAAATAAAATAGGTATTTTTATGAAGACAATAAACCTACAGCAGCTCCTGAAGGTATCTTCCATATATCCCCGTTTACATGCAATGTCCATGGAACATATTTACTTTCCTACTTTAGCCACCACATATGAACACATTTCCCTCTGCCCCCATAAGGGAAAACTCCCAGGGATCCATAGAGTGTGCCTCCTCACTCAGCATCCTCCAAATTTGGCTTTGACCTCCTCATCTCAAGGCTTTAGACAGCTCCAAACCTGTCAGCCAGCAGGTCAGGGCTCTCCCCAGCCTCGCAGCTCGCAGATTCTGGATGAGGAGTTGGCTGGGCCCTGCCTGCTGTGTACAAAATAATCTGGGTTTAGGCATCAACATGTACTTGATTTCTTCCCCCTGTAAAGCAGTGTCTACCCAGCTAAATTACTGGAGTTCTTATTTTGTAAGATAGCAGGAAAGTAGTCAGGTATGAGCCATAAATGCAGATCCATTGCCTATTCAGCTCCACAAAATAAGAACTGCTCATTTTTAGGGCTATAAAATTAAGTATAACAAAACACATACCTTCCTACAAGAGGCTGTGATTCAGTGAAGCTGAAAAAGCTTCTTTCTGAATAGGCAATAGAACAGGTAATGGGATCCAGCCTCTTCCATAGGTGTAGCATTTGAGCTACATCAGATTTCCATGCTCACTGTCCATGGAGAAATTTGTGATTTATTTAATTTCCTCTGCACCAGGCAGGGTAAAGCAAGTGAAGGTTGCAGGAGCATGGACACTGCCATTACAACACTTACTGTTGTGCTAAGCAAAGTACTAATCATAACAGAAATAAAAGCCTAAACTGCCCAAAAAACTTCTAAAGATACATTTTTATAGCTGAATACTTGATGTAGGAAAAAGTGTACAAATGTATGCAAACAGATGTACTGTACTGGACAAATTGTGGACACTCCCATTGAAAAACCTGATTATGACTGACCAGTAACTTCAGAATCATTTGCAAAAATTGTTTAATAAGTAATCACTAATATGGAATAATTCCAAGGGAATGCTGGATATTAAAAAATGAGATAGGACTTACTGGTTACATATTTTTGTGAATTATTAGCCTGCAGTCTGCAAATAGCACATATATCTTATTAAAAAAACTAATTTTCCTAGAAAATAAGTCTTAGGATAGACCTGAACTGTAGTGAATATTCCAGATGTTCAAACTGATTTTATCTTCGTGAAAACAATCAAGCCTCTATTTATTTTTTCAGCTATGCTGTTGCTACTGAATGAGAGAGCTCTGACTCCACGTGTTGTGTATTCACCCATTCAAAAATCAGATTATTGGCGTTCTAGTCCCCTTAGTCTTTAGGCAATATCTCCAGTGAAAAACTTCCCTATGAGGTGATGGAATATTAGATCAGACCTTGTGGTCATGATCAATCCATGAAATGAAGCCAAACACAAGGGAATTGTTTTTAAACATACGTTGAGCAAATCATCTGAGGGCATTGCAAACACTCAACAAAGGTGAAATCTGGAGAAGAAAATACATTGTTTTGCCCAAAATCAAGTGAAGCATCTCCACTTTCTGGGTAGATGTGTGCACCTACACACACTTGCATGCATGCACAGAGCCAGGTACGTGCACACACATATCCATGTGCTTATAAATAGTTTTATGGCAGGTGCCTCCAAATGGCAGTGTTCCCACAGAATCCCCACTTCTGTTTCTTGGCATGGAAGCAGACTTCCCTGCCGTGTAAAGACATGCTGTTACGCTCTTATGAGTTTTAATTTTCTGGCTAATTGTTGACAGAAGATCATGAAATCTCAGGGCACCCAGTCAACCCTGAGACTGCAAGGGAAAGTGAGGAGCCCAGACACACTTAGCAGCTCTTAATAACTTGTTGAATCTGAACTTCTGTCAACTCTGGCCTTTATTCTTTCCCTAAATCTGCGCTTGGAGCTGTTTTCTGTGTTGAGACATCTTGGGAGCCAACAACCAGCATGAAAGGAAGGATTGCTCTGCCCATCCTTGTAATCCCCTCTCTACAGGAGAGGTGCAGACATCTAAATAAAGAAAATTGCACTTTGTGTGTCACCAGGCTCCTCATCCATCATGCTGCTCAGCCAAAATGTGTGCTTATATGCCCCCAGTGAGCTATCTATGGGGGAACAGAAGAGAGAGCAGGAGGGATTGCTATGTCTGCCTGGTTTCTAAGAAAGCAATGGACTCCCAGTCTAGGTTAAAAAAAAAAAAAAGTTCTGATTAGAACACCACAGCCCTTTCTGATTCATTGCCTTGGAGAAGTGAGAGCAGCTTTGGCATATACCCCTGCTATTGTGTGCCAGCTCTGAGAGAAGCCACACTGAGAAGCCTGGGGCTGTACACCATAAGCAAAAAAAATAATCCACCACAGTAATTGCTTCTTGTTAGTGCAGCTCAAACCCACAGACTGCAAAAGGTTAAGCTTTTGGTATAAAACTTAAATGGAGTATGTCATGTTGTTCCCTCATAAATACAGTACTGTACTGTTTAGTTTGCTGCTTAAATCCTAATCTCACTGGTGCCTAGACCTTCTGCAGAAGTCTGAACATGAGAGAAGATTTCTGGTGTCAAATTCATTTTGACAATAGACATTTATTTTGTTTTGTTGGGTTTTTTTTGGTGGTGGTGTTGTTCTGGTTTATTATTGATTTTTTTTATTTTATTAATGTTCTTACTCTCTTCACTGGAGTCAGCCTCCTACATGTGACATGCAGGAACACACACACATGAGTATGAACATGAAAAAATATTGTGGCCACACCCCAAGGAGAAGGTCTGGTCCTCAGGCCATGAGCCTGTGGGTCTACATGTGAACATGTTCACTGTGGGAGCACACCTGAAAGGGTTGGAACAGGGCTCCAGGCTGTCTCTAGGGAGGCCCTGGAGGAGCCACAACCCCCTTGCCTGGGCTCTGAAGAGAAAGCAGATTTCTCAAGCATGGCTAACTCTGTCCCCAAAGCCTCTACACACAATTAACTTGGGGAACTCGCCACCGCTAGACAGAATTGAAACCAAGGTGGCAGAGCTATTCAAAATATGGCTGCTGAAGAACACCACAGAAACATCCAGAAGTACCTTAGCTTGCATAAAAGTATGTACATAGGGAAAGCAGCAGTGAATTTACATTCCTAACAGGCAAATTTCTGCAGTCTACACTCATTAACAAATTGCCTTAAAAGGCAGTGAAACAGTTAACCAAAGCGACATCTCCCTGCAGAAACTGTGCATAAAAATGTGCAAATGTTGTTTTCCTTCTCTGTATCAGCTTGTGTCCCAATGAACTGCTATAAATTATTCTGCAATACAGATTCTGAGTAGTACAGTTAAGCTCATCCCAGATAAGAAAGGTTTGTTGTTTGCAAAGATGTCATGGTTTTACCCACAGCAATAATGTATCTCTAGACACAGGAATCTCAGCCTGCTCGTGTGAATCCTCATGACTTGTTACAGTGGGAAAATATCAGAGTTAAAGATGGGTCAGAAATGCTGAGTGAGTGATCAGCAATTCAGTCCCCTGGACTAACCTCTGAAAATGTTTTTACCAAATTCAGGGCTGAAAAAAAAGTTCATCTTGAGCCATTTCAGCATGACCTAAACTGTGCTGTTCCAGCTGTACAGACAGCAGGAAAGCATTTCGTAGCAATTTCTCTAATTAAAAAGTATTTTCATTTAACAGATTTCAAACAGATTCCATTTTTCTATGACAATTTTTGTGAAGCAACTCATTTAAGCACTTATCAGTATGAAAAACAGCATATAAAACCAACTTGGGAATGGAGATTTCTAAAAGCAATTATTTTGCTAATGGTTAAGACAAGAATTTTCATAATACTTTTAATTAAACATATGTTGTAAATAGTCAAATAAAACTAATAATATTGGCAATTGTGCACCCACAAAAATGTATCAGACAACTTCCCCTTCTTTAAAGCAAGCAATTTAAAGACATTTGTTCACCTGCTCTACTCTTTTTCTTGAAGCTATTAAACATTCAGTTACACTGATCTGAGATTGCGATCATGTCTGGTGTGATGAAATGTGTTAGATTAGATTTACTGACTGGGGTGCCTGGATCACAAGGGCTTCCTATTCCCTTCAGAATGAATCTGAAATTATTCCTTTAAAAATCATTTTATGAACCTCAAATGTAATTCAAGTACCAGTTATATGGTGTTTTACAAATCATATCTCAATGTCTATCCTCTGTCCTGACACCCCTTGTTAGATTCCTGCTCCACCAGCAGTTGCCCATTAAATTGGGTTCCTCAAGTGTGGTCCAAAGTGTCCTGATCATCTCTGTTGCTGGTCTCTGATTTGGTGGTGGTTGGTTCTGCCCCAGCTTCCTCACTCCTACCCTTCCCTTTGGTGTCTCCTCTATATTTTCATACCTGTGCTACCTCCCACAAATAGAACTCACTCCCATCTGCTTCTTTACCACCCCTGTTGGGTGCAGAGACTCTTGGGGAGCCAGGATTTGGCCAATTTTCCTCTTACCCAGTATATTTTCCTGTAATTTTGTTAGTCTTCTAACTAAATTTTTTTTAGTTATTTCCAGACAACTCTACACTATAATATTACCAAGCCCTTCAGTGCAGTTTTCCTCTGCCTCATTTTTGCCTCACCATCTCCACTTTGGAGTTCCATTCTTCTTAAACTTTCACCTAGTCAGATCTCACCAGTGCTTTTAAAGTTACAGCATCACCTTTCTCTGGTTTTTGGTGCCATTTATTTTGCTCTCTTTCTGTCTCACAGCACTCTGCTTCCCTCTTTCTGATACAAACAGGGGCATATGTGTTCCTGCTTTAGCACTGGCAGCTCTACCCCACATGATGCCTTGTCCGATCCTGTCCTTCTTACCTCCAAATTTTTCTTTTCAATTTTATTGCATTTCAATTATTGTTCTCCCTCAGCACCTCCAGAGATACTGGTCAGGATTTAGGGTGCCAGCACATTTTGACTGCTGATTGTCACACTGAGCAGCAGTTGTCACCTCACCCCACCCTTGCTGTCCACAGCCACCTCTTGTTCCTCGCCTCACACCTACAAGACCTTGTTACCAACACTTGGAGAGTCACCAGGACCCACTGAGTCACCAGGAGAGCCCGTGTGTGAGCCATTAGCCCTTGGCAAACACAGAGTAAGACATCTAAAGTGGGAACTTTATTAACACAGGTCTGTATTTATACAGCTCCTAGTTGGGGACCTGACCCCAGAGTTCAGGTTCCCCAGGGTCTGAGGCACAATGACTAATAATGGCACTAATCCCACAAATATCCGCAAGGGAATGTTTTTGATTACAATACAGATGCTGATGTTTGAACACAGGGTTTCAAAATCTGCTTGCATTGTAATTTAAAAGAAATGGTTATGCTGTGGAAGGCCCTTTGACCCATCTATACCTGCTCCCAAAGTGATGTGAAATTCATCCCCTGCAGAAAGGCAGAACAATGAACCAATTAGACCCCCAAGACCCACAAAGGGTGAGTTATGTCCATAGAACACTTACATGTTATGAAGGTAGATTGCTGAAAAAAAGTACCCTAACTCTGTAACAGTCTCTTTGAACACAATATAAATGCTACTGTGGACCACAGGGGTTAATCCATTACAACAAGGCAATTAGATTTAGTGACTGTTTGGAAGATAAAAGCAGCAAGTCATAATCAATCCTGAGAACCCAGACATGATAAATTTCCATAATTTCCTCTTACTTCATAGATCTGAGCATGACAAAGCGAGTTAGGGTGGAGTGGTTACAGTCCCATGTCAGAAATGCAAGAGGAATTTTATTTTTATTAAACAAGTTACATGTGAAAAAGGAGTCTTTCTCTCACTCTCTTTCTGCAGTCCCATTCCAGATGGTGATACGTTTAGCCCTCAAATATTTTGACAATGCTTCTTGCTAAGCTTTGAATGTCAGTTTCCAGAGGAAGTTGGGAACAAAAGGGGCTTCTTTCCTGGTTCTGCTACAGCCAGGGCACTTAAAATTAAAGGTCTTATTCACCA
Source organism: Onychostruthus taczanowskii (assembly GCF_017590055.1). Classification (NCBI taxonomy): domain Eukaryota; kingdom Metazoa; phylum Chordata; class Aves; order Passeriformes; family Passeridae; genus Onychostruthus; species Onychostruthus taczanowskii. Next base: position 350,150 of record NW_024506994.1, on the reverse strand, counting down.
TCTTCTGGTTATATCCTGATCAGGACAGTTATACTCTGCTTGCAGCTTGTTTCACCCACCATGGCGGATGGGAAAGCACAATTCCAGTCTTGTCTGGAGATGGGACATAGTGTTATGCACACCCGGGTGCTTCCCAAGGCACACTTCAGTAGTGGAACTCACAATTTCTGCAGCTGAGAGTCCAAATCCCCCAGTCATTGAGCAGTGGGCTGTCCACAGAACCACAGAACCTCAGGCCAGTGGGAAAGGCTGGCTCAAAGGAAAACCACCCTGGTAGGTTGAGTTCTGCAGGACAGATCAACTAACCTAGCTGCAGGAGGATCCTGCCTCCCTGATCATGTCCTCCATCAACTTCTTTGTTGGCCTAAATTAGGAAACTGAGGTTGGATGCCTGCCTGGTGTAACTCCACTGACCTCACTGTTTTGTGATACGCCTGCAAAGGAAAAGATTTTGTTCTCAGTGGGCATGGTATCAAGGCAATGCCCTTGAAGTGTTGATGTGGAGGGTCACTGCCCAGACTTTCTCTGGAGACTTGGGTTAGAGGAACAGGACTGCAAGTGCAAGGCACTGCCACCCAGCACAGCACAGCTCCTCCTGGCAACGCTGCAGGGGAGCTGGGATTTGATCACAGGCAGTGGGATTCATCTCAGTTTTGGCTCTCCAAGAATTACCTAGGCAAGCCATTGAGACTCCTGAACTCAGGGGGAAAAGATCAGAGAGGGATTAGAGTCATAGAAGCATTACGTTGGAAAAGACCTTTAAGATCAGGAGTAGGCAGAGGTTACTGAGGGATAAAATCCCTAAATAGGAGAGATTAATAAATTGTGAAGGTGCTAGCCATAGAACACAATAAACAACTTGTTTAGAAAAGAAATTTAACATTTAAGGAGCTAAAGCAACTCTTTTAATCTCTAGCAAGCTAAAAGCAAAAAATTAGATAACATGAAAATGTTTGATATGTCCAACAGCTAGTTAGCATCCTACTCACCTTTCCTCCTTTTTCTAAAAGAAAGACCCAAATTAAGCAGGTTGGGCAGAACCTAGGCATTGTTCTGGCCCCTTGTAAAGATGTAAGTTCAGAAAAACCACACAGGAATTCTCAGGGAAAAAAAGCTGTCCCTAGTGGGACAACCCTATTTTTTCCTAGGAGAATATCAGTTGTCTTCTTCAGTGAGCCCCCAGCTTAGCATCACAGGAGTTGCCAACCAAAAAGGTGACAGAACTCTAAGAGTAAATTAGCAGCATCCTCCTCCTCTCCCCACCCACCCATCAGACCCAGCATTGTGCATCTGCTGGCAACATTTGGGTTGGGAGCACAGGGATGAGCTGCCTCGCTGGCTGTGCTGTTGCTCAGTGACACATAATCCCCTGTTTGACAACTGGCCTGCATGTCTGTGGTGATGTGACCAGCTAACAGCAGTTCAAGCATTCCTCTACTGTGTGTAGCTTATTAGGCCTTTCAACATTTTTTCTTATTAATATAAGAATATGTGAGGAGGAAGAACATGGTACCAATTAAGTACAGCCATGAATTTTATGAACAGTATGCTGGAAACCACATTAATGACTTCATCAAGGCTAAGTGCACACATCAGCCCAGTGATATTTACTTCTTAAAATAAATGTAGAGCTCAGGAAATACTCCCAGCTGACAGCCCTGAGGACCAAAGCAGCCTCCCAGCCACAGAAAAGACACAGTGAAAGCAGCAATGGGATATACCTCACTGCCTTGCCATGCACATGTGGGCCCCAAGCCCACACGGAAGGGTCACCTCTAGACTGGCAGAATAATTCAATATTACATCCTTTGCTGCTTATCTGCACTTGGAAGAGGTTCCTGTTTACGCCAGCAGTAAGAGGATCTTTAGTGCTACAGTAACCAGAGCCTGGATTCTCCTCTGAACTGCAGCAAAACAAATCAAATTACAGTTCTCCAAGAGTCAGCATCATTTCAATGCACCTCTTTGCCTGGTAGGAAGTAGAGGCTCTGAGCTGCCTGTAGATTTAATCTTTGTCGTCTATTTGCTATTTTTTCCTAATATATTCACACCTTTTTTCCCTTTGGGTTTGGGAGAAGTTTACCATAAATATCCCTAAACATTGCCTATTTTTGTTACTGTGGTTCCCTTCTTCAACATATCCTTTGCCACACTGTCTAAAGATGACCAACTTTAAAAAAATATCTTATCCCATTCCTTACCATATTGGCCAGCAATGCCTCAGTGACTTTCACTCCAGGGCTACCTGTTGGGTTATTCTCATCCAGGGGGTGGCCAGTGCTCAGCCCTATCCCACTGGCTGGTTTATTCCAGCTCCAGACATCAGACACTCCCACTGCATTGGTACACCTCAGGAGTGGAGTCTCAAACTATTCTAATGAATGGTTTGCTTTTGAATGCAGAAAATTTGAGGTTTCTTAAAGACTTTGGGTTTTTTAATGGAACAAGCCACTTTTAATGCAGTTTATGCAGCGAGAACAGTGAGGTCCAGATCTCCTGCAACAGCAACAAATATTTCAGACAACCCCAACCACAAAATTCATATCCATTTCAGGATTTGAACATCCATGTACTTTGTTCTTGGTTGTGAAATTCAGCTCAGATTCTCATGGCAAATCATTTCTAAGGACAGTGTCAGAACTGGACCCAGGCCATTCAGTGCTGGGAACTGAATCACTGCACATAGAAAACTGGAAAATTGTCAAGTGAAGAGAAATATACTGAAAAAAATGTTAATGGACACCCCCTTCAGCAAAGGCTGTTACCTGGGTACTCCATGCATAACCCTTTAGGCTGCTTCACCCTATTTTTTTTAACTTTTATTCCAGTGCTGGTGAAATTTATCACATGTTGGTTTTGCACAGGTACTATTTCATGAGAGGATATTTGAGATAAAAAACAAAATCAAGTTTTACTATGTATTCTTTCTCATAGTGAAGGAACTAAAAAAATAAAGGAAATGGAAATAAAGTTCTTCCAAATACATGACAGAAAAGAATTTTTTAACAAACTGAATGATGAATCCGCAAAATTTGTTACTTTTACATAAGATTACCAAATACACCTGAGGACCTAAACAAATAATTGATTTTAAAGTAATCTTCTATATGATCAGAGCAGATTTATCCTGGAACAAAAGCCATCATTTAATTTCTCTATAAAGAAATTTATGTGTTTTACTTTTATGGGTTTTAATGAAGTTAAGCAAGTGAGGAAATCGTTCTCCAGATAAATCCAAATAAATATCTTCTCTTCAATGGAATTGCCAAGTCACAGAGCTGCTGGGTCTGGAAGGCACCTCTGAAGATTGCTCAATCCAAGCCCTTGCTCAGAGCAGGGTCACCTGCAGTGGGTTGCCCAAGACTCTTTCCAGGTGGGTTTTGGATATGTCCAGGGATGGAGATTCCACAATCTCCCTGGGAATCTTTATCCTGTGCATGGCCACTCTCCCAGTGGAAATGGTTTCTCTTATTTCTCTTATGTTTAAGTGGAATTTGCTGTGTTTCACTTTGTGCCCACTGTCCTTCCTTCATTTACTGGCCTCCATGAGATGAGACTGGCTCTGCCTTCTTTCCCCCTAGCCCCTTCAAACAATTTATACACAGTGGTACTTTTACTTTTCTGATCTAAATTCTACATCACACAGTCCTGAAAACACATATGTGTGTATATATATTGATTTAAAAATATAAATAATTACAGTTATGTGGCTGGCTTTAAAACTGCACATAGTCCTGATCATTTTATAGTTCCTCTTGTGTGCAAGCCTACACAGGATGAGAACATTTAAAATAACCAATCTGGATCCCAACAAGAAATATTCGTCTGACCTCAGGATGCCGGGCATCTCACAAACATAGCTAAGAATTATGTATGTCAAGAAACTTACGTGGAGAAAGATTAGAAATGGAAACTATGAATATTTAAGTGCCTCCTTGGGTTTTTTAATGTAAATTTCACTGAGGCCAATCTCTTCAGTACATGTTTTTTTTAAATATTTCCATACCTCTCAAAGTATCTAAGGTATGTTAATAGCCAGCTTTTATGCAACACAAGCAAAACGACACCATTTCAACTTATCAGAGTTCCTGCTTAGCAAAAATGTCACCTTTACACAGTTTTTCACTTATTTTTGTTGAGAAGTTAAGTCTCTTCCTGCACCTTTTCTGAATTAAAAAAAGGAAGGGCAAAGGTGGATGACGAAACGTGCTGTGAAACACAGTTATATATGAGGAACCAGGCATGTAATGTGTATTTTCATAACGTTCCCAGCAGCAGCCAAACTTCCACTTCAGAAGAGCTAGCCTTTCACATTTCTTTTTTTCTATGGGAAGGAAGATCTCCAGCACTGTGTTTAGTTTCCATATCACGCTTTTGCTGGAAATGTCCTCTTTCCATACAGTACCTCTGAGTCACGGCTCAACGGGAACACTGACTATAATCTCCTCTTGACATTAAGATGTTGCTGAGCGACCAGAGGATATTTCAAGCAGTGGAATTCATGTTCAGCCACATGTTTGGGCTGACGACCAGTTAAACCTTGCTAGAGCAATATTTTTCTATGCCGTTAGTTTTTATACCAAACAAGGTCTGTAGTAACTGGATGCCCCAATTGAGCAAAGCTGTTTACAAGAAATAAATCACTCCTGGCATTAAGAAAATACAAAGCCCATGACTCTCAAACAGAGCATCATTCAGATCTTTATTTCCCATAAACCTAACCCCCCCAGCCATGTGCATTCTCCTACACGGTGACTTTGAGTTGTGGTCAGTGCATTTCCATAACACTTTATTACCATGCTTACCTATTCTTGCAGCCTTACTTAGATGCAAATGCATAAGCCACGATTTTGCTGCTCAAAAAAGGTAAAAAAATGCAGGTGAAAAGGTAGAACATGAACACATTAGAAGAAGTAGAACAAGAACAAGAACATGAACAAGAACATGAACACCCCCGACATGTGGTAGAAATTTTATTTGCTTAATAAACCAAACCTTAATTCTCATGCAAAACCCCCAATGATGCATGAGGACCAAAATTTGGGGCTGAAAACCGTGTGTGGCTGGTGCAAGCCCCTGAGTTTCAGGTCCTCTTTCCACCAGCCCACAGAGGATATGAGTTATTACAACTCCTGGCGCCGCTTTCCGCTCTGGAGGCTCCTGAGTTGCACCCTGACATGTCAGGTAAGAAGGACCCATCTGACACTTGTGAGCTTCAGGCCTCTGTTGCAGACAAGCTTCCTCCAGGCAGAGGGGGAGTGCAATCCCTGGTGATGTGGAGCTCAGTTTTCAGACAGATTTCAGACCAGAAGGTGGTTGTTCTGTTCCATTTCTGGAGCAGCACCCTCAGTTTTATAAGCCCCAGGGAGCAGCTGCTGCCAGCAGGGAGCACTGAGCAAATGCTTGGAAGGAAAAAAGGAAACAGATCCAAGCAGGTTGCTTGCTTCCCTCTCAGAGGAAGGTGAAAGCGGAGTGCTGAACCAGAACTGGAAGTCAACCTCAAACCCACGAGATATCAACCCTGCCCATGGCCATTTTTGCATCAAAGTGTCAGTGACTGGGCACAACCACAAGGTCATCTCCATCCCTCTACCTTCCAGTGCAAGATCAGATCATATCCAACAGGCTACAGAGGTTGATGCTCCTTGGAATAAATTTCTTTCCAAGCTGGAAGTTTCTCATCTCCGATAAAATTTATATTCAAACCTCTGCGTGATGCAAGTAGCTGTTACTTCCCCTTTTACAATGTCAGGAAAACAGTACTTTTATTTTGGTGCCTGTAATCTCATTTCTCCAGACAGTTATCTTTCAGCATCAGAGCCTGCTTCTTCCTCTCTTTCTGTACGACATGTACCATAAGAAGACCTTGATTTTTGACTCAGACCTCTCATTTCCTCGCCATGGAACTGAAAAAAAAAGTTATCTTGAGACTTTAAACAAGTTCCCACACAACAGAATTTCACTTTTTATTTCCATATAGGTAGTAAAATGGTATCAAGAGCAAATAGTTACTGCTCAAACGTTAAGTATTTTACCTAATTTATATGTATTATATGATTCATTATTTTATGTGCACTGCCTTGGTCTTGAAACATTTTTTCAAATGCCCTGGTGATTCTCATCCTATTTTACTCACCCTTTAAGATCATCAAGTCCAACCATTAACCCAGGAATGTCAAGTGCACTCCTAAATTATGTCCCTAAGCACAACATCTACAATAATAATTATAAAAGCTCTCATTTCTGCCAACAATTTAACAAAAATGTTTGTCATTTAATCTCAAGAGTTTGCATGCAGAAATTTTGGTTACTGTAGGAAAGGCGATTGACTAGATATTAATGAAAGCACTTCTGATTCTAAAAATATGGCTTACATCCACATGAGAGACAATTTCCTGTATTGTTTTCAGGTACTCTGCTAATTTTAAACAATTTCCTAATTTTCCCATCCTGGAAATGGCTTTTTAAAGATGCACATTACAAGACAGGCCAAAGGATCCTGCTCAGAACAGCTACATTTATTAAAATAAATTAAATGGGGTCAAGCCCCTTTCTCTGGTCCTAGGAGCAGATGGCACAGCGTAGGTCACATCCACATGTTGTCCTTCATTCCCAAAAATTCCAATGTGTCATTTCCTACAGTGCTTCTCAGGAACACCATGAAGCAGCCAGCACAGGCCAGCTGAGTGATCAGGTGAGCACCTGGCACAGGGTGAGTTTCAGTGCAGAGGTTTAGCAAAGATCTGTTTTTGGCATTTTGGGGATTTGTGCTAGTTTACAGTATTGAGTAAAATATAATCCTAGACTGATAACCCAGAGAGCCTCCTTTTCCATGCTTCAGCTATGTCTGTCCATCTCTGCACAGATGCAGAAAATCACATTTTTGGGCCAATTAATGGAAGCAGAGGTGAATGTTCCTGCCCCAGGCTCACTCCCATGAATGCAGGAGCTGGGCTCCCTGTGTGGGCGCAGGCTGAAGCTCGGTGGGCAGATTTCCAGGCTCGGTGGCGAGTGCAGCAGGTAGATCTCCTGAGACTAGTGACGGGAAACTCTATGGCTGTGAAGTGCTTTAAGATGCCTTTGAAGTCTCAGCTGTGAATAATCATAACATTTCCACAAAACTGACATAAATTCTATGGTGATTATACTGAGTTCATGTTGACTGTGGAGCCAGAGGTATAAAGCTGTGGCACCGAGTGGCAAGTGTGCTCATGAAACTGGATAGCCCTCACTGTAATTTGTAAAACTGGAGCGTGTGTTTGGCCACTGGATAAAATTGGAACAGCTTAACTTTGTGTCATCAGTCCTAATAACATTAATAACACTTTTTTCCTAGATGGTAATTTTGGCCAATATTCCTCAAAGTATGTTACAAAGTGACAAGTAAAATTAACTCTAGTTTATAGGATAATAATTTGAGGCACAGAGAGGTGAAATTTCTGGCATTAGGACTCACAGTCAAAGATCTGAACACCCTGCACACCAGACTGCCTTCTTGGTGGTGCTAAATCCACATTTTGGACCAGCAGATACTAAATTCATGTCTTTATATACTCCAATGCCCTATCAATGTTTTATGTATGATGTTTGTAGGTATATATCTTCTATGTGTGATATAAAGGATTCAGGCTAGTTGTGCTAAAGAGAAAACAATTAGTTGTTACTGGAATATTGCTTTGTGCCCAAAGCTGTGTGAGAGAGAAAAGCAGGAGAAAAGAAAGCAGGATAGATTTTTAAATGGAGCAGTATCATTTATGAGGGCAATTCACCTTTTTCAAACTGCTTAACCATCCCAAGAATTGTTGTTCTTCAGAGACAGTCAGATAAGGAACACATAGGCACAAACAATTTAGACAGATAAATTAAGAAAAGCAATTAGCAGGTAGGAAACACTCAACCAGCTCTATTCATCTTTTAAGCTCAAGTGCTGCCTTCACCCTCTCACACAGCAGTAAATAAGAACAGAGCCAGACACACTGGGTTTAAAGGTTCAAACACTTCCTCCTCCCCTGCCCAACAAAGAAGAGAGATGTCCAAAATATTTCCAAAGCAAATTACGATGGAGCCAACCACAAGAACGTCCTGCCATTTCACAGTGGCTGGTACCAAGCCAGTCTTGCTGTTTTCCTGGTGGAGTGGGGAGAAGAGTCGCAGCATGCTCTTCGACCTCAGCTCCGTCAGCCTTTTCCAGCCTCAGGAATCTCTGGATAATTGATGACCAGCTGGCCTCTGTGGCTATCTAGGTGATTAGCAGTGTACTTGCAGAAGGGTGAGAGCCATGCACTTTGGATCACCCTCCATCACCGGTCTCTTGTTGTGCTTGGCACCAAGAATTAGGATGGACTTGTCATCTGCATGGTACTGCTACACCATGAAAGACACCACTGGAAATCCAGGAGGACAACACCAGTGTTTTTTCTTACTTTCTGACAGCTTGGTTTTCTCCAGAGTTTTTCAAGACCTTTCTCTTGGCTTTCTTAAGAGTGGTTTCCAGTTCAAATGCCCCGTTTCTAGAGAGGACTTTTTAAAAAGAGGGAAATAAGATTTTTACAGAGGCAGATAGTGATAGGAAATAGTTTTGAATTAAAAGAGAAGAGAATTAGATTAGAAGTAAGAAAGAAATTCTTCTCTGTGAGGGTGGTGAGGCCCTGGCACAGGCTGCCCAGAGAAGCTGTGGATTCCCCATCCCTGGTAGTGTCCAAGGCCAGATTGGATGGGACTTGGAGGGAGCAACCTGGTCTAATGGAAAGTGCCCCTGCCTTTGGCAGGGAGATTGAAACTGGATGATTTTTAAGGTCCCTTCCAAACCCAAACCATTCTGTGATTTTGTGATTATTTACAATGTTCTTCATTGCACAGATGTTGGGGCCAAGAGCCACAAAAAGTCTTGGGTGCTTAACTTGTCCTAATTATCCTTTTAAGATCCAAATCCCTGAATTACCTCCCACCTAACTTTGGAGGTGCCTCCAAGGAACCATCAGCTGTATTCCCTACATTTGCCACAAATCCTTCCTCCTGGCACTGCTAAAAAGAACACAGTCTAACATGTGTGTCATTTCTAAATGCTGCCAATCCCCTCTTAAGGGTACAGCTGTATCTATCCAGGAATCTACTCAACACAGGGAGGACAGGTGAATAAGGAAATTCTAGCCCTCCTTTAACACCCCTTGGTGTGGGATATGCCCTCTGTGGCAGCACTGGGAAGGAGCTGGCGGAAGCACAGCCCCCTGCAGAACTACATGAGACCTTAGCCCCATGCTATTATTCAGACAACACTGTCTTATATATGGCTTTCATACCATTATGACACTTCTTTTATACATCTTCATAACTTTGTGAACTTAACAATTTGGGTTGAAATTTTACAAATGTGGTTCACCTGTTTACAAAACAGAGCCCAAGGAAAAAAAAGTTCCGTTGTCTCACAGTATAAAACTCAACAGAACGCAAATAGGTGTTTCATTAAAAAATTCTCCTATCCCTCTTCTCTAGAGCAGGGATTTGGAATTCAGCAAGGGGCTTACCCTACTGTCAGAGACATGCCTTTTCCTGTGAAAACCTTCTCTGGTGAAATTACCCGGTGAAATTATCCTATGAAATGAGCCTTTGGGAACTCTGAGGTCGCACACACTCCACAGAGACTTTTTTTTCAAGTTTAACAGCTTTGGAGTTTCCTCCAGTCCTGAGCCAAATATGAGTTTCTAGATAATTTGCTGCTCTTGGCTGTGGAAGGGGTGCTGGTAATGCTGGGGGAGCACAGAGACAGGGGATGCTTCTCGTGTGCTCCCATTGCTCCTCCTGCTGGAGCTGAGCAGCATGAGGGAGGTTGCTGGGGAGGGAGATGGGAAAACACCAGCTGTGTGGGTATAACTAGGGCAAGGGAAAAGGTTTGTCCATTAAGACTTTTCCCACAATTACTGAAGTTGGCAATTTATATGATTTTTTTAAAGGAAAAATGTATTTTCTGTGCAAGATTTTTATGCTGTCAGCTGAATGAAAAGAAGTAATTCTAATTGCATGGGGAGATGTAAGCACAAGTATTCCCAGCACCAAGAGCAGGGACCTCAGCAAGAAAGCAAATGGGGCCTCTTACACCTCTCTTTTCTGTCCCTGTAGTCCCTTGCTCCATTTCTCCACATCCTCTTGAGAGTCATGGGACTGCCACACTTGCATCTCCTGAGTCTTGAGACTTCTGATCCTGAGCACTGGATGAGACCAAGATGGTTTGAAGACATAGGATATGATAATTTCATTATAGAGTCACAGAATTTTATAGGTTGTAAAAAACCTCTAAGAACCTTGAATTCAACAATTAACCCAGCAATTCCAAGCTGACCACTAAACCACGTCACTGAGTCTACACATCTTTTAAATACCTGCACAGATCTTCTGCATGTGGAAAGAAAACTGAGTCTGCAAAAGCTACCTAAACTGTGGCTTTTCCTAATTTCTTGCTTGCCTTTGAGACCTAAAGCTCTTGAAGAATAGAAAGATGTATTCATGTGTTTGTATGTAATATCCATTTTTCCCAGCTAATTTGTGTCTGGAATATCACAGACACCAGACTATCCAGTGCGAAAATGTACAATATCCTAGGTAAAAATGCTGCCAGAAATTGGCATTTGGCTATGGGCTGCAAAGCAGAGAAAAACCCCAAAAAGGAAATCAAGGAGAGTTTCATGAATCCAGTTGCTCAATAACCTAATGCAGTTTTTCAAAGCCTCAGTGGTGGATTCCTGTCTCCAGGCTCTCTTGTGGTCAAGGAAGTGTGAGGAGCCACAAATGACAGCATGTTCTTGGCAGCAGTGTGCTGGCCTTGCAAGTCTTGCAGGACTCTGGTTCTTCAGGTCTTCAGGTTTTCATTCACCACAGAAGTAAAAAGGGCATGCACATGATTTTCTAAATTTTCTTTCCATCTCCTGTACTTCATGCACATCCTCTGGTTCATACGTGTGTGAGTCTGAGAATGAAAGAGGAAACTGACGGATTTATCTATTTCACATCACCTTTCAGTAATGTTATTAGATGGGAAATGAAAAAAAGAGAAGAAAACCCATCAAGCAATGAAAAAGCATTTTTAGAAATGGAGACATTTCAGTAGACAGAACTGAAAAAACCTGTCTGAAATGTCATAAAATTTGATATGAATATAATTGAAATTTCTCAGCAAATCCTGAAGGGAACACACTTACTATACATAGTTGTATACATAGGGTAACAGATGGATGGATTCACTTTGAATTTCACTATTGTGGTTTTCTAGCTAAGTAGCTCTCACCACTAGAAGACACAATGTCTGAAGTCCTTCCTAATTGTGAAGGTAAAAGATTTTGTGTTGGACACCATATGAGATAGACTTGCCTGTTGAGATCCCTAGTGAAAGGAGGTGCTCAAAAATCACTCCTGGTAATTGGGAGAGGAATAAAGCATCATTGCCTCACCTCAAAAGCAGCTCCTCACCAGGCTGTGCAGGGCTGCTCTTTGAGTTACTGAGTAAGTCAAGCTCTTCCACAGCTGTAGAATACCAAAGCTTCCTATAGAGCTTCTACAAAGAAAACAAGGTTAAACTGAAATAATACTCAAAGATCAAAGTGAAAACCCCATTCCTTTAAACCATGTCTTCCTAGACAGGGATACATAACTGAAGTTAAAACTTTCTTTGGGAGACAGAGAAATTCAAAACTTTGCTTTGGACAGTTGAAAAGTTTTATGAGCTTGGACACACAGGGTGCAGACAAGGAGCAAGGAAGGATAAACAAGAAGCGATAATCTTGAAATTCAACAAGAACAATTTAGATGTGACTAGAGAAGAAATTTTTTAAGCTAAGAAAGTATATTGCTTAGGAATTCGAGTTTGTCATTACAGGCTGCTTTTTAGAACATGCAAGAATGTCGAGAACAACATGGTTGATGTTCATGTCTTCAACATCATGAACTCTTTTCCAGTTAATATTCCTCTAATTCTGGTATGTTACATGCACACATGTAAAACTACATTAAAAAGACACCAGTAAGGTTACAAAGCAGGCTTCAAAATGTTCATAGAAATTAGACTTTATGCTTTTCCTATCTTCTGCCCCTGCACACATGTGTATGAGGCAGCTAACAGCATTATCATTGCCTGACTGCCATTTTCATTAGGAGCAATGGCATTGGAGCTGGACAGGACAGGCATGGAGACTAAATACCACATGTCTTTCTATTCCAGACCTAAGTGATAATTGAAGGGTAAATTGACCTTTGCAGTGCATTACCAACAGCTGTTCTGGATGTGCTGCTGCCAAATCAGCTTTTTTTCTGCTGGATGTTACAGTGAGATGGATTGAAGACCAGTTTTGGAGGCGGTACAGTGTATTTGTGCTGCACTTCCTTGCTGATAATGGTGGGACCAGAGGTGTTTAATGATATAAAGAGACTGAAGAGATGCTGTAGACCTTTTAGCTAGTCTTTGATTTGGGTCTCCTTCAGCAGAGCTTAGGCAGAGATCACCAGTTCTACCATGAGTGTGCTTTGGACAGGTCAAGAAGGCCACTACGTCCATAACTTGTGTTATGGAGCAAAGCAAAACACAGCTTTGCTCAACTGTCTGTAACAAAATGCCTTCTAAAGTAGAACTTCTATTTTTTTTTTTCTACCAGCAAGAGAGGAATTAATGAGATTACAGAAACTTGAAGGACTTACTAGTTTGGTGGGCAAAATCTTTGAAACGTTTAATCATGTATCAGTATTGTTTCAGTCAAAACAGTAAAGGTGCAATAGCAATTCTGGTACATCTCTATAAATCTTCTAAATTTGAATGTGTGTGAAGATTACATTTATGGTTTCACAACCAGCTAGAATCTGTAATGCCTCAGAGGAACCACTTTGTCAAAGTGATGACTGCTCAGATGGCTGGTTATAATCTGAGTCAACACTTCCCCAGATAGAGAGATGAAGAAGACATCATAGTAATTGTCAAAAATTTATGATCTCAGAATTAGTGGTTTAACTCCCCCTCTGCAGATATTAGCTCCTCTTTTTTGCAACTCTACTTCTGCACTCTGCTTCATTTGAGGCAAATTTAATAAGCAAATCCTCATATTTTTTCTCTGCTCATTAATGTTCTTTGGGGAAAAAATGCATATGGTTAGATAACTAAAGACTATGATAATTTACAGTGCCAGAAGGCAACATTTAGAACTTGATTGACACCCTTAATTCTGGCATTTATCAGCTTTTAAGTGCTTGATTCTACAGCTATATAAAGTTTCTTTCAGGTTGGTTGGATTATTTATTTATTTATTTACTTTGAAATGTAATATCCTAGGTATCAAAAAACCCCATTTTCCCTTCCCCTGCCACCATGCCAGCATTCACGTGGGAAGGACTGGGCTCCATTGACACAGACTGTGGACCAACCTCTATTAAAGATAAAAGAGAAAGCAGCAGTGAGACTAAACTGTCCTCTTCTACCAGAGTTATGTGGAGGTGAGAAAACTTCACCAGCAATTTTCACAGACATTTACTGACTTCAAAGGAATAATGAGCAATAGAAATGCTGGGAGTCATCCAGACTGCAGTGAGCACAAAACCAAGGCTCATTCCTTCTTCCCCTTCCTCTCTTATTTCTCCCAGTCTCCTTCCTACTTCTGAGTATACATAATCCCATACTTCTACGCTAGACAGACTCAAATACAGCTGCTCAACTCACAGCAGAAAAATATCAGGAGTCAATTTAAGCACGTGGGCATTTAATGATTCCCTGGATGGACAGATTGAAGAGCAGCAAGAGAGACAAACAAATAGATAAAAACTCCTAAACATGTAGCACAAGCAGAGGTATGCTTTTGTTTGAAAGGCAAAATATCTGATCTCAGATTTCATATGCTCAGTGTGTCCAAAAACTGCATTAAAAATATTTAGGGATGCATTACACTAAATTTACAAAATCTGGAGTCAGCACTTGCTCACACACATCAAAGCCCCATATAAACATGGGCACATTTGCTCCATTGTACAGATGTTGATGACTTTTTTTCTGTAGAGGTTTACTTTTTGGTCACTCATGTGGTGGGGAAGATAATTTTCAAGAAGCCCAGTAAGTAAATTCAGCAAGGCCCAAGGAAGTGGGTATTGTCATCTGTTAACTACCATGTTGAGCTTTGAAGTGAGGAGAAGCCACAGTGCTCACCACATGGCCATGGTTAATTTTGAGTAGTAATGTCTTCCTCCAGATGACATTATGTCAACCACTGTAATAATGTGCTCTCTCTAACTTTGAAGGGTTTTTTTTCTGATCAGTGCCTAGGATTTTATCGGAAGAGTCATGGACCTTAGGGGAACAATTGCCAAAAACTCATTGTGAAATTTTGCAGGATCAGATTACTGCGGTGGAGAGAGGGTGAGAGTCCAAGGCAACTTTAGACATATCTGTCTAACTCAGTTTATTTGATACAGGTTGTACAAATGCACAAAGCCTTATTTCCTTGTCAATAAGAAAATAATGTTGCTTAATAACAAGAAAATTGTATGGTGTTATTTCAGCTCAACAGAATGAATCTTGTAGCAAAATCTTTTTTTTGCCTTAAGATAGTATATTCTATTAATATGAAATAATAGTGTAAAAAAGTGTTTGTGAGAAAGATGTTTAATAATGCCTAAACATTTGTCAACTCTTTTTTACTCGGGTATCATGTACTGACAAGACTAGCGCTCTAATACTTTATATTCTTTACCTTTTTATCCTTTGAGTAACTCCTTTTCAGTAAAAAGAAATTATCTTTCAGATCTGAAACAGTTATGAAATTAAATTAGCTGAATTAGATCCTCATTATCTCAATTAAAATATGATCCAGAGCTAATCAGGACCCCTGTGTAGCATCCATTACTGCATTACTCTTACAGTACTACTTACCCATGATCAAACAGCAAAACCATGAGATGGCCAGAAACCGAATTTATGTCTCCAGTACACAACTCCAATGCCTTGACCACAAAATCATCATTCTCTTAAATTGGTTACATTTGGTTTTGGTTATCCCAAACCTCATCAATGAGGTTTTGTACAAGCAGAAAAGCATCAGCATTGGGCTAAAAGTAGCAGCCAGTGGGAGTCTTCCAATCCTAATGGCTTCTGTGGGCTTGAATTGGTATTAATGAGGGCAGGACTTGCCCTTCTGCTACTTGGCCTACAAAAGGATTTCAGTATGCAGTTCTTGAGAGGTAGGGATAACGGGAAAAAGATGTCCAGGATATGGATTTGTGCACATGAGTAACTTGGTCTGTTTGTGCATTTCTTTTTCCGGGAGCTCAATCTCATGGTCAGTCATTCCTCAAACTTACCCATCTCGCATCACCTTCACTACTACAAGTGTTGCATATTGCTAAGAGTAATTCATGTGTCTCATCTTAGAGTCATGTGTTTCAGCCAAGGCCTGCATGAGACCCACATAGAGAGGTTCTCCTCGAGCTCAGGTGGTTTGTGGGTGGGGAGAGAGTTTGGATTCCAGCCTAATTGCCTTCAAGACACATGCTCTAGCAATCTGAGGAATTAACAAATTTTAATTCAACAGATCTTGGTTTGCACCTAAAAACTACCCGAGAGAGATTTTGGTAGGTTCATACTTATTTTTAATAACCAGAGAAGCTAAGAATTCCTGAAGATCAAAATTCATGTGCAAGTTTTCCAAGGCAGCAAAGTGAGATTATGCAGATAGCTGACTGAGGTGACTTAATTCATGGTAAAATTAAAGGAATGTACTAAAGTGATTCAATAAGCAAAGAATTTAGAAATAACATGTAATTGGGGCCACTCAGTAAGTTCAAATTAACCTGATTCTCTTTGGAACCAACATATTTGGTCTATAAAAATATCTTCTGATATATATGAGGTACATAGGCTTTTGCAAGGTCAGTTGGGTGTGTTGTCATTCTCCTGCAACCATGAACTTTGCACAGTCTCAATAGCACAGAAGTAAAATGAATTAAGAAATTATTAGCTAAGAGATGTCAGAAATAGGAATGTCAACAGGAAATTAATTTTTAATATGGTACACCCCTGGGCTCCTACAGAGGTTGGTATTGTGTCATGTCATCCAGTGCTTTGATCATTGTTCTGAGAACAAGTATAAATATTGCTGTTCATAAAGTTTTCAGATTGCACAAAGTTTTCCAGGTGGCTAAATAACAAATGAAGGCTGAGCCTCAATGCTGAATGAATTGGATCAGTCAGTAACCTCATCCCAATCAAACAAGAGATGTTTTAGCAGGTACAAATGGAAGTATAGCTCCAGAAAAAAAGTGGTTCAAGCAGTGCAAAAGATCTCCAGACCAGCAATGTACGCTTTTCCAGAAAAATACAGATAGTTACACTAAAGTTATGATTTGTCCATGCAAGATGTGGGTCAGAGCATATTATTTCCAAATGTTCAGTTTTAGATCACAAGAACCAAGTTAACATGACCACATGACTGCAGAGAAGGTGTAGATGACTGCAGAGAAGTAGTCGCTCTGGACTCTGTAATCACAGAGTCATAGTACCATGGAGTAGTTTGGGTTGAAAAGGCCCTCAAAGATCATCCAGACCAGCACCCTTTCCCTGGGCTGGGATATCTTCCACTAGAGTAGATTGCTCAAAGCCCCATCCAGCCTGGCCTTGAATACCTACAACAATGGAACATCCACAGCTCCTCTGTGCAAGTCATTTCAGGGTCTCACCACCTTCACCACAAAAAATATTCTTCCTTATGTCCAATCTAAATCTCCCTTCTTTCAATTTAAAAGCATTGTCCCTTGTAGACACACTACAGGCACTGGTATAAGTCTTTCTCCTGCATTCTTATTAGCCCTCTTTAGATACTGAGAGGACACAATAAGTTGGAGCCTTCTCCCAGCTGAACCACGCCAGCTCTCTCAGGGGGAGATGCATTTTAAACCCATGATGTATCCCTTCCAAATATAGATAACAAAACCAGACTAGATTAAGCAATTCCCAAGGGATCTTATTTCTTTCCTTTGTTTATAGTAGATGCCTGGGTTAGCATCCTCAATGCTACTTTGTAAAGTTATACAAGGTAAATCCCACCTCAGGTGAGAACAAAGGAAACAATTCCCTCTAAGTCATGAGACATTAACATATCTTTTACTAAATTATACCTTCAGAACAGCATAAATCAGGAATAGCTCAATTCACAGGTAAAAAAATGACAACTTATATTGGAAGATTGTTTGAGAAATGATGAAAGAGTCCAGTTTTCAAAAACAGTTTCCCAGTTTCACAGCGTGCTTTTTGAATCACAGACTGTGTACCCCTCATATTTCATTTGTATCATGATATTGCAGATTGAGTGAAACGGTGTTTTTGTGGTAGTAATGCCATCAGTTTTCTCTTAGAATCAATTCATCAAAGTAAATTTCAACAATAACGTCAATGTTTTCTGATTGGTGGAGAGTTCAGTGTGTCTTTATCACGAACTCAACCACATCTGTCCTTCAAGCAAGTCTGCTGACATTTCCAATGACGAGGAAGGGAGAATGGCAGGCCTGCTCACCCCTACGTGTCTGGCTTGCCTCCCTGATGTGACATCATTGCTCATGCCCTACTCCAGCATAATCGAGCAGGTCAGTGGTTATTCCAAGCTTCACCCATTCCAGATTCCACCCTTAACCCTCCAAAACGAGTCTTTTATAGTTAAATGATTCACTTATTAGGTAAAATAAACACGAAAATAATGTCAAATTAAAATAAAGCAAAGTAGCATGAAGTTAAATTCAGACTGACACTGAGCAAACAGTCTGGCTGGAATCATTATACCCTTTTGGAAACAGGCACGGATATCGGAGCATGGATCCAATTAGTTTCAATTGGGAGGACCCTTCCTGTTCCTGTCTCCCTGAGCTTAAATCTCACCATTTAGATGTTATTTTAGAGCCAGGGACAACTGTCCTGCAGTTGCCATCTACAGGAACTCAAGAAACCTGCAAACTTTGTTCTGGGCTCAAGACAACAAAATACTGAAACAAAGCATGTCATTTATCCTTTGAAAAGATCTTTAAGACCTTCAAGAGGCCTTGGTTTCTATGAAAACTTGGAGAGAGAGCAAACCCAAGCCAGGTTCACCAAATGCAAGAACTGTCTTCGTGTCTGGAGCCAACAGAAGGGCCAACATACACAGACAAAAAACAAGGGGAAAGGGATGTGCAAGGGCTGCTCTGCAACTGTCTCAGAGAAGTGCTCTACCACTATTTCAGGCTGACTTTTATTAATTGTGATCCACAAGGGATTCATTTAGATGAACTACCAGACCACCTACAGCTGCTTCTTGGCTTTTCTGGTACTACCCCTTACCTCAGCCCAGCAGAGGCACAATGACACACAAAGTGATATGAAAGAGCAAGTCAGCAGCACCAGAGCAAGCTTGTGGCTGTAGGCAACTTTCTGCCTTTCAGACACAGCTCCCTTGTTGAAGCTGTGGTATCACATATGGAAAACACAAAACCACAAAATTAACTTGGTGGTGCCAAGTGAAAGTCAGAGAGGAACTTTTTACAAGGATAAGTAGTGATAGGACAAGGGGCAATGGCTTTAAACTGAAAGAGGGCAAGGTTAGATTGGATATTAAGAAGAAATTATTAATATGAGGGCGGTGGGGCCCTGCCACAAGTTGCCGAGGCCAGCTGTGTCTGTCCCATCCCTGGAAGTGTTCAAGGCTGGGTTGGGTGTCACTTGGAGCAACCTGGTCTGGTAGAAAGTATCCCTGTCCATGGCAGGAGGGTTGGAATGACATGATCTTTAAGGTCCCTTTTGATCCAAAAGTCCCTTTTGACCCAATCTGTGACTGTGATTCTGATTCCATGCCAGTTCAGGATATGTTGGACACAGGATTCTTTACTGAGCATGGCTGATGTTGGTACCATTCAAACACAAACCCCAGAAGAGGAAGGAAGCGCATTTCCCCAAACTGAGCTTCCTTCAGCTCAGTGAAACACCATTTTTCAGGCCCACATGGAAGAACAATTCCTGCCAGCACATAGATTTTACACCACTATGGAAACCATGCCCAGGGTGTGTATAGTGCAAGGTTTATCCTCACTTGTTTGCAAACATTCCACGACCCTGAGAACTAGCAGTTCCTGCCAGCTATGTCACAAGAGGCAACATTTTAATATCCTGACCCAACAGAACCCAGGAACATCTCAGCAGCTACCTGTCATAAGGCTGTGAGCACCAGAGATATGTGCAGCGCCTGATTTTGCATGCAGTGAGAATCAAAAAGAGTGTCAGGATGTAATTTCAAATATCTAAGTCTTTGTTTATGTTTTAGGAGGAAATATGGACATTGAAAGCCTTTTATCTTGTTCAAATTATTTGTAAAATCTGAAAGCAAATGGAGCCACAGTATTTCTGCTGTGGGTACACTCATATTTTTCTTCTGATTTTTGTATATTTTGTGGCATATAGTTTTCATCTCTTTCTCTCTGCTACACCTGGAATTACCAATGCACAATGTGTTATCTACATACTCAAATTCCCTTTCAGCCCAATAAAAACCATACAGTATTTTTTATTAATACACCATTGAATTTGAAAATTGGGTAACAGTGATTAAAAAATAAAAATCAAAGTTGATATCACTATTTCTGCCAAGTCAGGGTGATCCAATCAAAACTTGGCATAATCAAGAAGTAAGAATTCTTCCAAACATTCATTACAATCTTTAAAACAATCCTTCATCCAAAAAGCTGATACAGCATCAGTCATCACTCCCAAGAAGCATCAACAAAAGAGGTATAAGAAAAGGCAAAAGAAAGAAGTTCTTATTAAAAATCATGCAAATGGGACAAGAAAAATCTTAACTTTATTTTTGCTATACTTGCCCTTCAATATGGCAGCTGATGTTGTTTACTTAGGCTTGTGTAGGTTCAGTGTTCTCTGGATGGGGTCATCAGCTTTTCAGCAGGACACTTTACATCCTGGGAGCATGTCACAGGGCTCTGGCCATACAAATACAAGCCATGTCTCACAGTTCTTGAGAAATAAAACCAGTAAGATGGCACTGCTGTAGAATTTCTCTCTTTCTGTCCCTGGAGGACCTGATGACCTCTCTCAGCATTTGGCAGCTGCAGGTCAAAACTAAAGCATGAATGAAAAAAGTTGGGATGTAAGTTTGGCTGGGCATGAAAAAAGGCATGAAGATATTACAATCTGTGGATGTTACCAGTTACTATTTCATGTAATACAGCATTTCATCTCTTAGTACTAAGAATGTCTTAGAAACAAACATTTAAGACCTATTTTCAGTGCCATCACACTGTGAGCAAGCTGAGCAGACCTATGGCAGTGTTAATGTGTTCCTGTTGACCTCACAGAAATCAGAGATTAATAAGAAATGCTTCTGGAAACACCATCTTGAAGACACCCATGAATAAAAATATTGTTCATCTTGTTCCCAGTAATGTATTTTTTTACATTTGTTGCCCAGAGGAGCTGTGGATGCTCCATCCATGGACGTGTCCAAGGCCAGGTTGGATGGGGCTTGGAGCAACCTGGGATAGTGGAAAATGGCTTGTCCATGGCAGGGGATTAGAACAAGATGGTCTTAAAAGCCCTCTCCAACCCAAAGCATTCTGTGATTCCATGATTCTGTGATTTCCACAGCCTTCCCTGGGACAAGGTGAAGTGCACAATTGGGAATCCCTCCTGATGTCTGCTTTGCAGCAAGAGATTGTGCCCATTCTGGCCCCTTGAATTTTGTAAACTGTGCAGTCTCAGCACACTGGCTACTGTTTTGTATATTAAATTGTTGGGGGGTGGTATCAATAAACAGCTGCATGGTCAAATTAGTACTGTTTACTGTCGAATTAACAAGGAAAGTGATACTTTCTGCTCTTTGTTTATAACCCTGCACATTTGGCCCTGGCATCAGAAAGACTAAATGAAAATGGACAGCTCCCGATGGTAGATGGTCTCTGAGATCAAGCAGAAGGGAAATTTTGTTTGTCTTATAAGCTAAACAGTATCTTTTCAGGTTCATGTGCTCAGAATAACAGCTATTCAGCTGCACCAGCTGTTTTGTATTTCACTGCTAATTGTGTGTCTCATTCCTTGCAGGTCATTGTTTGATTGTTGATGTTCACTCAGGATAAAGGAACAGGAGTCCAGAGCACATATGTGTGCATGAGGTAGAAGAGTGGGAAGATGTTTAAATTCCTGGATGAAAGTTGTGTACAGATGTAGGTTTTTGCTGAACTGGGGTTTAGAAGATAGACCCTGGCCTTTCAGCACACTCTCTGAGCTCTGCTATTGGAAGGAGGGTGCAAAACCGATGTCTAACACTTGTTTGCAAAAGTTATGTGATACTGCACCCACACTGAGGGTGTTTTACCCCACAAAATGCCTCAAAAATCTACAAACAGACTTGGAGTCTAAAGAAATCTGAACTTTTCAGTCAAAATATAAATTTTGAACAGAACTGAATCATTGCTTTTATTAAAATATCTACTTTAATAGGGAAAACTTAATTTGTTCCAGCTGACCCTCTGTTTAGGTGTGGTCTACACTATTTTGAATCACGAAGATACTACCTCTTCACACTGCTTCTTGCCATTCACTCACTCTTCTGCCTTTTCTTCCCTCATCTTGCCAGTTACTAAAATTTCTCTTATAATCGTTTATTTTCTATACTCCCTTCACTCAGACAGAAATATGGAAAGGCTGTCATCACATAGCAAAATAAAAAAAAATTGCCATGAAAAAGAGGCACAACCTTTGTTTGTTATAGATTTCCCCTTAATTTTACATTATTTCCCTTATTGTCACTTCAAGACAGGTTTTTGCAAGACACTTGCTGTTGGTGTACCCTTCTCTTTAATCCAATAGTAATTCTACCATGTGTTTACAAGAGTATAGTTATGAGAGCTGTGTGGCCAGCTTCCTAGAGCTGTATTTCTTGTCAGAGGAGACAAAACTTGGAGACAGTAAATATACAGACTGTTTGCATCCTTCTGTTAAATGCTCTGAAACTATGTGAATGAGTGTGGCATAAATGCTTGGATGCATTAAATCTAAAATGCAGCTCTTCTCTGTCTCCAGTTAAAAGGCTTTTGTGGTGATATCATGTTGATAAGAACTTTGAAATGCTATAAATAGGTAGATAGGATCTCTAAAGAATGTGTTTGAGGTGATTCTAACTCATCTATCTCAAGAAAAAAATTTACTGCAGGCAACATTTGCAGATCACATAAAGTTTGGCAAACAGCTAAAACAGTAAGAGGGGTCATGGTTCCAGAGGGGCAGATCAGTGCCACAGTTAGGCACGAAGGGTGGGATGAATCACATCCAAAGTGCTTTCAGGACACAGTCAGACCTGTGCTGGGCATCTGACCTGTGTTTTAGTCACTGCAGGTTTCATCCCAACAGTCAGTGAGGTTCATCTGGCTGTAGGCACCCACATCTGGTCAGAAGTTCTTTGCCCAAGGTTCCACTATCCAGAGCAATAAGGTTTTGACTATAGTGGGAGTCAAGACAAACAGTTCACTGGTCGATATTGACATATGCAGACACCTGAAATGATGAGTTAAGGTGGCATCTAAGTAACTTCCCTATGTTCCCTGTGTTAGAGATGGAGGATACAGAAGTGTTCCTCATTCCACTCTAAGAGGCAACTGTAAAGTAACAGGTAGGATGTCATACTCCACTAATTCTAAGGAAACCTACTTGAGTGATTTACACAATCCACACAGCTTTAGAGAACTCAAATTCAATGAGATGAGAAAGAGGGAATGGGGAAAAGGGATAGCGGGAGAGAGAGGGGGAAAAAAGGAGGAAGGAAGGAAGGAAGGAAGGAAGGAAGGAAGGAAGGAAGGAAAAAAAAGATTTTTTGTTAGAAAACAGCATCCTGTATTAAGATTACGGTGATCTTTACTGGCATTTTTAAAGAACAAATGTGCTATAAAGCAAGATATCAGGATCCTATGAATTGAATTTTTTCCTGTGCTTTCATCTGGATGTTTAATGACATACTTCTGAACCAAAAGATTCTGTAATATTATTCCTTCAGTATAACACTTCACAAATGACTAAACTTCAGAGATAACTGAAGCTATTTCTGAATGTTTCTGGACATTTTTAGGCTGATGAAAATGTGGAAACACACAGCAAAAGGTGCCCAAATAATATATAACATACCTCTGTTATGCCTTGAACATGGTGTCTACTTTATTTTACTCTAACAGCATTTCTGTTATGTGATGCCAACTAATGCAGGGCAACTGCGAAGTCAAAGAGGATAAAGGAAATCACTTTCTCAAATCTGTGCCAGACTCTTTCAAAAGACAACAAGGAATGTAGCAAAAGTGATCAAAGGCAAAAGAGCCTGCCAGGCTTTATTTACTCTCTACTCTCTGTCTGTTGGGGATTGACATTTTTTATATTTTTGTTTCTTTTTTAAAAACAATAGTTTAGACAAATGTGTCTAGACTGATGGTAGAGCAAATGTGACATTAATTATGGATTCTTACACAGTGGCTCAGCTTATGTGGGCAGTTGCCAGTTCCCAGGGAAACAAGAATTGCCAGGCTGCCAAACTGGAAATAGCTGCTCATCTTACCACGGCCTCATCTCAGTGTGTGACTGGTATCAGATGTTTCAGAAGAGGCTGCTGGCACATGGACCTGGGCAGCTGCAGGGCAGCAGAACCAGAAATGTGCTGCCATAGTCCAGGTGTTAATGGAGAGGAGCCTACAAGGAGATTGATTTGTTCTCACAGCTCTTCAGAAGATACTTCAGATCCCATCATGTGCCAGGTGAAAGCCAGTTTGGCTTGGAGAAGATTTTTGCGCAAATGTGGTGAGGCTTTGTTTGCACCCCAACCAGGTCCATTTAGTGAAATCCCTGAATCTGATCAGGATTGGTTTGTTCAGGCTTGGCCACACAACAACAGGAACCCAGGCATTAGGCAATATTACAGATCTTTTGCAACAGTGGAAAACATCTTCCTTGCTGGGGACATCTTCCATTTTGGGAAGACTTTTGTGCTATTCTGATTCCATTCCATTGGTGGTTCTGAATAAATGTGCTGTCAGCTAAAAAGCTAAGGTCTGTCATGTCTCAGTTGTTGCCAGGTGATGGTTCTGATATTAAAGTATATAATAATAATAATAACAATTTTAAAGTGAAATCCTTGTGTTGCTCTGTTGAAAATCATACTATTTCTGCTTTTCTCACCCTCAGGACATCAGATCTCCCTGCATGACAACCCTACTCTTTGTGACCATCAGCAAAATATAGAATTACAGAATCATAGAAGGCCTTGGGCTGGAAGGGAACTTAGACACCATTCAGTTCTGAGCCCCTGCCATGGACAGGAGCACATTCCACTATACCAGGCTGCCCCAAGCCCCATTCAACCTGGCCTTGAACACTTCCAGGGATGGGGCACTTACAGCTTCCCTGGGAACCTCTTACAGAGCCTCACCAAACTCAGAATTTCTTCCTAATATCTAATCTAAATATACCTTTCTTCAGCTTAAAGTCATTTTCCCTTGTCCTATCACTCCATGCCCTTGTGAAAGTCCCTCTCCAGCTCTCTTGTAGGCTCCTTCAGGTACTGGAAGAGGTTCTAATGTTTCTGTGGAGCTTTCCCTTCTCCAGGCTGAACAGCCCCAGGCTCTCAGCTTCTCTTCATAGAAGAGGTGCTCCAGCCCTGTGATCAATTTAATGACATCTTCTGGATTCATTCCAAGAGGCCCCCATTCCCCTTGTGCTGAGGGCTCCAGAACTGGAGGACACCAGGTGGAGTTTCACAAGAACAGACTGGGAGATCAACAGGCTTTTATGCTAAAATGACCAATGGCCATATTAAATGTGCTCATTCTTAAGAAATGGTTAGTGACAAGCATAATTATTGGGAAAAAAATCAGATCCAGTAGCCTCCTTTCAGCCAAACACATATCTTTTCTCCTGGCATTCAATATTTCTTTCTTATTTAGCTGATTCCTTACAGATCTTCCAGGTAATTCATGTTGATCACTGATGAGCCACCACATATATTCTGACTTCTTGTGGAGCACACAGCAAGATATAAACACATTGCAATAACAGAACAATCTCATTTATTGCTGACCATACTCAGTTTATGTTTAAAAGTCTGAGTTGTATTAGCGTCCCAGACCACGCTGTTAGCTTCGACACAAGTTTGTACGTAATGTGTTATCAAGAAAGTTATTTTTTAATATTTGAGCTCATGGATGAATCTTAAATATAAAATAAAATTAAAACAAGAAAGAAAATGATAGGTAAAATTTTCTGCCTTTAAACAAAGACTCAGCATAATAGTTTTTAGAACTTGCCAGTGACACAACCCATTATTGGTTTGCCCATATTAAAAACTTCCTGGCTCTATATTTAATCAAAAATAGCTCTGACTGGCAGAAGTGCTGAAGGTTGTAACCTTCTGGTTATCCACAGAACTAGAATAACAAGGGCAGCAGGGCAACATCTCCCCACCCTGCCTCTTTACGCTGTCTCTGTTCTCCCAGAGGGTCCAACTCTTCCCACTCAGTCTAGGGCTGTTTTGCTGAGTCTGACACCAAAACTCTGTGACTGAGTTTCCTGCAGGGATGCCAGGGATGAAACCAGAGTCAATGTGTAGCCACAAAGAATCCCTTAAAACTTAAGACTCAGAAAAATGACTCAGACTGGCTGAGGAAGCCAATTCATACAGATAAGTACTCTCTGCAGCACTCGGGCTAGGGTGAAAGAGGTGGGTGAAAACTCCTGCCCTGTTATTAAAAAAGCAATTTCCCTGAATTCTCCCTGCATTGAATTCTCCATTGCCTTAAGTGATCTGCTGGTAAAAGTGCAGCAGTCAGCTCCTCTGGTGCCAGAACCACAGGCGCTGGGCATCGCAGAGCACCGCGCGCGCTCTGCAGACAGCGCGGTTCCCAAAACTTTTAATTCCATGCTTCTTGAGAGGTGTAAATACAAGGCCACTGAAAGTAAGTTGGGTGGGGATGGACCATACTCTTCCCTTCTGTGTGTATTCAACACAGAGAAGGAAAGGCTATGGGGAGATCCTGTTGGAGCTTTTCTGTCCTTAAAGGGAACCTAAAAAAAGAGGGAGTCTGGGTTTTTAATTGGAAAGATAGAGGACGAGGGGGAATGGCTTTAAACTAAAAGAAAAGAGATTTAGATTAAATGTTAGGAAGATGATCTTTACTGTGAGGGTGGTGAGGCCCTGGCACAGGTTGCCCAGAGAAGCTGTGGCTGCCCCATCCCTGGAAGAGTTCAAGACCAGGTTGGACAGGGCTTGGAGCAACCTGGGATAGTGGAAGGTGTCCCTGCTACCTCATCTTTAATATCTGTTTATGTTCATTCTGAACATCAATTCATGGTTCTTTTTTCCCTAACACACACAGAAAATTAGGATGCACAAACTTCTGTTGGAGGATCCATAGTGCAAAGGCACTAAGTCCATTAAAAGCATTTATTTCATAAAAATAACAGGCTAGTGCCTGGTGTGGAAGGAGCTGTCAAGAAGGATAGGAAGTAGGTAGGACCTTCTGGGTAGAGCAAGATCTAACAAATGACAGTAAAAGACACTGAATGACATTTTGATCTTCCTAAGTAACCAAATTCCTCTAAGTGACCAAATCCCCATAAGTTCACATTTGGACTGACATGGTCCACCTTCCAAATTTTTTTTCAATTTCTAGGAGAATATTCATTTTCCATTACATCTTGGGCAAAGAAAAAATCCTTTTTCAGCTGAATGCATAAGTGAAAACATCACATGGATTATGGAAATGAAATATCTGCCATGCTGTTCCCACTGTGCACAGTTATATTCATTTACTAAAACTTGTTCAGCTTCTGCCAGTAGTCAAATACTTACCTTCAGTGCACAAGAGGAGAACAGTGACTATCCATCTACCTCCATTTACGTTTCCTTAAACATGTAAATTTAAGTAGGTGCTATTTTCCCATGGATATTTCATCAGTGAAGAAGCTGGAGATATATTCTAGATATTCTGCATTTAAGTACTTGTTTTATTAATGTTTCTCTGTGCCTCAGGATCCTTATTCTTAAGCATTACTGCATCCAGAAGTATTATCAACACAAGGTACTACAGTAAAATTAATTAGCTCTATTTATTTAGCAAATTCCAAAAAAGAAGTGATGTTCAATATTAGTACATGTGCATGTAAGTCTAATTTGAATTTTCAAGAATGCCCTAAAGGACTAGAATACTGCAAAATAGTGGACTGGGTGTTGTTTGACAGGGAATTAAGAAATGGGGTTTTTTTATTTTCCCTTTGATTTTAAACCATTTTTTTACAGGCTTATATAAGTTTCTAGTAATTTCTGTAGTTTTGTTCATTCCTAGTTTTTTTGTGTTGAATAAGGCCTATGTTTTGGGCTAGCTTATTTTGCTTTTCCATTTCCAGTATTTTTTCATCGAATTGGTCACTTGTCATAGAAAGTCCTTATCTCTCCCCATCCTTAGAGTGATAAAAAAATGGCTATGAGACAGCTGACAATAGGCATTTTCCTACATTTTTTTTTTTTATATAATTGGTCTTTTGGAACAGAAAATCCCTTAAAATATATAGGATGCAACCTTGAATAGGCTTTTTTTTTTTTAATTTATGAAAACTTGGTTTCTTCATGGGAGTGAGTCTGAGGCTGTTGCTATGAATTATATGCTCCCAAAGATTTTGAACACTCACTGCCAAATTCCAGGATTTACTATTAATATTTTTGACTACTTCCTGCCCCATAAATGACTGTTCCTGATACAGAATGGCTCATACTTGGGATGAACAACACACGTGCAAGACTGAACACTTGTGAAATATACACATTCCCTGTGAAAACAGAGGCAAAGGCACAACAGAGAACAGCAGGGGGAAGGGAATATTATTTAAGTTGTGAGAAGGAAGAGAAGAGCCAAAACACAACAAAAGGAACCTCTTGGATGGCGAGTCCCAGGGGAGGAAGGCGTGCAAGTCTGTGTGTGGGATCCCACCAGCATCAATGGGGTACTGATGGCCCAGGCTCAAGGCCCACTGAGCCCCTTGGAAATCCCTCCTTTGCTGGATCCCTGCCCTCTCTCCTTGACCCCCAGCCTTGTAGCTCCTGTCCCAGGCCTTCTTTGCTGATTTTTTTGCTCAGCTAGCTCAGCTCATTAAAGTAACAGAAGATACATCCAACAAAAAAGTGTGGAAATTAGCCATTTCCTGCCATTTTACAGTGGTAGCTCAGCTCACACAGACATTGGATATGGAGTGGAGCCACCCAAGGGAAGATAAAGGACTGCAGGATCCTGGTGCTTGGCTGTCCCATGGATTCCCACCCCACTACCAACAAAAATCCACCAATAATTGTTTGTGATGGATATATGGTTAAATATTTTACTTTATTTTGAACACAAACACACTGATGGCACCTATACTAGTATGTAAACATGGGAGCAATGCTTCCCTGGATGTCCATGTTCACACTGCTAAATTCTCCCCAAAAAGTGGGAAGCTGTATCTGAACAGCTGCTGGAAACAGTCTGAGATCTCTGCTAGCTCCCAGATCACAACTGGGCCCTGCTGGGATCAGGCCAGAAGCATGTTGGGAAAAATTTGGGCAATTCAACAGCAGAGACAACAAAGGGGCTGCACTTGAAATGATCCCTGGCACTGGTTAATCTGTCAAAATAGGTGAAGATGCTGTGTCTCTCATTTAAAAAATATAAACAAACAAACAAAACAAAACAAACAAGAAACAAACAAAAAAAACAACCAAACAAACAACCAAAAAATCAACAGCACCAGCAACATAAAAATATGGATCAACCAAACCCACTACTACTTCTCAAGACACTGTGGGCTCCATCCACATTTTGCTTTCAGAATCCCTCCTAACAGGATGCCTTGAGTCAACAAGGTATTTACTCACTAATTTGTTCTGTATTTATCCCAGGGTTGAGTGACCAATCTTTTGTTGATTTCCTGCCCTTCATGAGAGTTTTGTTCCATCTCCCCATCTCCCCTTTGTATCAGATGATGCTGCCATATAAACATTGCCCAAACACTCCCAGCATGTGCACCACAAGTTGTCATTTCTTGAGTTCAGAGCTCAGGACTTATTTTTAATGTATATTCAGGGTGTGGGGCAAGGAGAGAAAAGGGAAAATTTACAGAGTGAATTTATTTCTTTTTCTGCACTAGAACTAGTCCATATTAATTCCAGTTGTGCTGATGAAAGAAAAATTTTTCTTGGTACTGCCCAGAAGGCTCTTGTAGACTACAGACTATTCCCCTTCTTGGTTGCAGACCAACACAACCTCACAGAACACAGAGCTCTCTCTTCACAGCTTTCATCTGGCTCAGCCCTGATTTGCAGAGATATCAATAAGAGCTTTTCTCCAGGCTCCAGTGGGGCATGTCTACAGCTCTTGCCTGGTTTGCTTCCTACTCTTCACATTTTGCTGGCAGCTGCTTCTGCCCCTGGAGGGACAAATGTGTTCTCAGTTATCTCCTAATCACTGGCCTATGGCACTGCAATGAGAGGAGGTTTTGGGGGACAGGAGCAGAATTTGTGCCTTTCAGGGGGGTGTTTCAGTCAGTGGAAGCACAGATACTCCTGGGGGCTGGGTGTAACAGGAGTATCTGTGCTGCTGACTGCCCAATCCAGCAAAGCGTGCAAGCCCAGTATTTCAGTTCAGGCCACCCCTTCCCCCATTTGTGTCCACCTGAGATAATTCTCACTTGACTCCATCCATCACAAAGCTAAATGTCTAGTCCTGAGATGGTCCTCTGGAAAATAACAGCCTCCCTTACTAGGGGGATGTGTCTACAACAAGAAAGGCAAACAGATTTGTGGGGGTGCTCATCTTACATCACTGGTGGCAGATACACCTTGGTCTGAGGTAGCCAGTGTTAGATGAAGACAAGCCCACCCCAGGGTTTTGGTGTGAGCCCTCATCTCAACAGGGTCACACCAAGGAGTGCTGGGCTCTGCAGAGGCCACACACAGCCCTTACTGATATGGTAGTTCCTAAAGATAAATAAAAACCTCAGTTCCCCTCCCCTTCCACATCTCCCTTAACTAAGTGAGTCTCATGATTCATAGAATCATTCACATTGGAAAATACCTCTAAGATCATTAAATCCATCCACTAACCCAGCCCTGCCGAACCACCTCTACAAGCACCACACCTTCATGTCTTTTAAACCCCTCCAGCACTGGTGACTCCACCTTCCCTAGCCAGGCTGTTCCAGGGCTTGATAACAAAGTACTACAAGTAAATTAGCAGACTGGTGATTCATGGGTGCAAAGTTTCTAAGACAGTTTAACATCTTTCTGATTGAAGTTTTTTGCAGAGTGGGATACCACTGTCCTGGTGGGAGACATCCAGTGCTGCTGGCTGAATTAATAGGAAAATCTGTCCCAGCCTGTAGGTACCAAATGGCAAGAAGTTCAGCTCCTGGATCTTTAGAAAACCCAGGCCTTTGCATTTCAAACAGTTTCTTGTTTATCTCATCCACAGCTGTCACCTCTTGCAGTCCTACAGGGAGTCAGAAGCAATTCAGTGCTAGAAAGTAGTAAATAAAGAAATACAGAGAATTGCAAAGAAAGGACCAGCAGGCCTTATTTTCAGAGCTCATCTTCACTGGTTCTGCAGACACAGCATCAATTTGCAGCTCTCTGAGACCCAACACTTCCTATTCACAAAGTTGGCTAACCACCTGCTCCTCTCAGCCACTGCATGTGTGCAACCCACATGGCCAAGAGGTTTTTACTACAAAATGCAGCAGCTCCTGGTTTGTACCACTCCAGACTGCCCTTCTGAGAAGCCACACAGCTGCTCAGGATGCTCCTGATGGTAAACACCAGGAAGGGGTTGACCACTGGATACCACCACCAAACCACGGCCCAGCTGGAGAGGCAGCTGCAGAAACCCAGCTTCACCCAGGTGGGGCTGGACACGCAGGGTCAGCGTCAGTCTGAGCCAGGAGCTGGGCTCCTCCCTGCCTAGAGAGCATGTGGGCATGCACCACATTTTTAAAACAAGGAGAGAATGCTTTGGAACTGGCATCTGCACCACTGCCTTCAGTGCCCACAACTATGCTTGCACAAATATATGAGGGGTATCAAGAATTTTATAATGATACTCCCTCACCCATGGTTCCAGTTAAAACCACTGTAATAAACAAAACATACAGAGCACATCACTGGCACCAGAGGCTATAATTTTCTCTGAGCAGAAATATTACCAAAAAGAAAAAGAAAAAAGAAAAAATGCAGGATTTCATCCAATTTAGGAAGAAATCTCTGCAGACCTTTCATTAAACTTCTCAACTGTTATTAAAGGAAAGTCAGTAGCCAAAAATTCTTTGATGATGACATTGAATCATTTGATGACAGAGTATTTTGGGAAAGGCTACAGATGCAGATCACTGGTAAAAACCTTGAGTCCCAGGAAGAATAATCTTTCAAATGTCACAATACTTTCTCTTTTGTGGGGGAACACTTTTAACCCTCTTTTAAAGTGAGCTCCACATTTTCTCTGAAATCTTTTGGTCTTGTAGCTATGAGGAAAACAATATGTGACATCTTTCCTTCTGAAGCTGCAAAGATCGTGAGTGATGGCAAAGAGAAAACAAGTACCAAACAAGCAATCTTGGTACTGCAGGACATGAAACATGCAGCTCTCAAGCATGCTGGGAGCAAAGGTGTTTACTTTCTTATTTTCCTGTTTAAGACATTTCATAAAGCCACATGGAAAACATGGCCTACATAGTGAACAATTCATCACCACATGACTTCTCATTACTCAAAATTCTGTTGTCTATATATTTTATGTTTCAAATATGCCAAATTATTTATTTTTCACTAATTTTTAGCACCCAGCTGTGGGCACTTTAAAGAAAGTACTTTTGAAGGTGGTGGTCAGTGCTGGTCAGAGGATGAAGTTATCTGAAGATGCTTCTCTTGTTGTGCCACTCCTGTCCAGTGACACTGACCTTTTACATCATCTTGTCCTTTTTTTTTTTTTCATTTGTATGAAATTCTAAATTCTGTGGAAATGCTCCCACTCAGTAAACCAAATGAGCACCTCTTCAAGCACATATTAAACTCTATCCCAGCTCAACAGACCATGTAACTCCTTGACTTCAATCATGGATTTATGGATAAGTGTGTGCTCATGCATTTTTTCAGGTGGGAGTCAAAGAAACAAAGGATGTGATCAGAGCTATGTCTGGCCAGCTTTGATCACCTGCAAAGCAAAGCTATGGGCTACCTGTGCCCACCCCTCTGAGGCCAAAACAGTGATCATTTACCACAGAGTCATAGAATAAGTGTTTGTGTTGGAAAAGCCAAACAAACAACTTGAGTCCAACCACTAACCCAACATTGCCAAGGCTACCACAAAACCATGTCCCCAGGTGACACATCTATACAACTTTTAAATACCTCCAGGAATGGTTATTCCACCACTGCCCTGGGCAGCCTGTTCCAATGTTTCACAACCCTTTCTGTGAAGAAAATTTTCCTAATATCAAATCTAAACTTCCCCTGAAACAACTTTCCATTTCCCCTTATCTTCTTGCTTGTTATTTGGGTGAAGAGACCAACACCCACCTCCACAATCTCTTTTCACATGGCTACAGAGAGCAAGAAGGTTCCCCCCGAGCCCTCTTTTCTCCAGGCTAAGCCCCCCCAGCTGCTCCTCATCAAACCTGTGCTCCAGACCCTTCCCCAGCTCCGTTCCCTTCCCTGGACACGCTCCAGCCCCTCAACATCTTTCTGGTCAGGACTTGCCCCAAACTGAACCCAGGGTTCAAGGTGCGGTCTCACAGCACCGAGGGGACAGTCACTTTCCTGGTCCTGGTGGACACACTATTGCTGAGACACAAATGAAGATGTTCACCCAGTCCCCAAGCAGGTGGCAATGACTACCAGCCAAACACAGACCATTTTGGTGCCCTGGAAAGAACAATTCATTTTGAGATGCTATTTCACTTAAAAATGTAATTTAATTTCCAAATGCTGAATTTCAATGAGGTATTTAACTTTGGTATCCTGGTTAGTTAATGAAGATTAACTGTTTTGGTGGGGTTTTGCATGTGGATCCAAACCAGAAATTTTATTTGGAAAATTTTGAAGGGATTACGTTTTTTAGTGAGAATTTCCTTTGGGGTGAAAAATGTTTTTCAGCTGGGATGCACATTGCTCAGAAGATGCTTTAACTGAGAGACACACACAGAAGTTCTATGAGCTGCGCATTCAAATTTTTGGGAAGTGATGACAGCATTTAGCTGTTCCCCTGGGAGCTCAAGTCACCTGTGCAGCAGGAGGTTCCTGACTGGGTCTCTGCAGGTGGTGAACCATGCTCAGGGAAGACATCAGGATTTCCCTGGCCTTGTTACAGAGTGGGTAAAAGCAGGAGAGGAGCGGACCTGTGATGTCCATCCCTTTTGCTGTGCGTTGGTTTGGGCTGGGACAGAGTTAATTTTCTTCACAGTAGCTGGGGTGGGGCTGTGTTTTGGGTTTGTGCTGGAAACAGTGCTGACAACAGGGGGCTGTTTTTGTTATTGCTGGGCAAGGTTTAGACAACACCAAGGCCTTATCTGCTCCTCACCCCATCCCTCCAGTGAGGAGACTGGGGGTGCACAAGGAATTGTGAGAGGACACAGCTGGAACAGCTGACCCCAACTGACCCAAGGGATATCCCAGATCATAAGGTATCCTGTTTCAAGAGAAAGAAGGAAGGGAGGATGTTTGGAATGATGGCATTTGTCTCCTCAAGTCACTGTTACATGTGATGGAGGCCTGCTTTCCTGGGGTGTCTGAACACCTGCCTGCCCATGGGAAGTGGTTGATGGATCCCTTGGTTTGTTTTGTTTGTGTGCATGTGTTTTGCTCTACCAATTAAACAGTCTTTTTCTTAACCCACAAATTTTCTCACTTTTACCCTTCTGATTCTCTCTCCCACCCCACTGGGGGATTGAGCAAACACCTGCATGGTGCTCAGTGGCTGGCTGGGAAACCTCCACAGGCTGCTGCAGGGGTGGTGGCACCAAAGGGATAAGGGCTTCTTGGTCAGTATTATTTATCTATTGAATTATTTAGCCCCAATGCCTGGTGGATCTCAACCCTCTGCATGAGATGGGAGGTCAAGAACTAAAAGGGAACATGGCACAGGGAGATGGGGCAAACAGCAGCAAAGAAGAAATGGTAATGAGATTATCATGGTTATTCAGTGTCCTACATGTTCCCAGAAATAATGGAGCACTTGGAAACTCAGGAGGGTTTCAGAGCTGGTTTCAGATGGTCTGGCTATTTTTTCCTGCAGAACCAGCAAATGGCAAAAATGCCCTAAGGAAACATCATTCTCTTTGGCTCTATGTCTTCCTAATCCACTGTCCCTTGGTTTGCCTTGCCACAGCCACCACTTGCTCCTCTCTTCTTCTTTTCTGTGCAGGAGAAAACTCTCCTGTGAGCCAGGAATGGAAAGGGAGTGATTGTCCTGCTCTTCATACAGTGTCTGGGAGACAAACAATTAATCTGACTGTTTCAGTGATGACTGAACATCTCTGGACAATCTCTCTGCAAATGGAGGCTCCAGTATGAAATCTTCCTTTCATTTGGAGTGAAATCCTCATTTCATTTAGATTGCAAATGCATGTGAGTAGCACGATGGCTTCAAGAACTTACTATATTATTTGCATATAGTGCCATATATTTTCATTATTTTATTGCTATTACTATGACAGGATGTCAGGCTGGGTGGAAAACCTTTTCCAAATCTTGCTGGCATTACTTATTGCTGATTTGTCACCATCCCTTGTGCTTCCCTGTAGTTTTTTCAGAGGAAGGGATTAACCAAATGCTCTGCCATCACCTCCTGACAGAGCCAGGCAGGTTCTCACTGCTCACCCAAACTACTCTGGATAAACACCATCACTGAATTAAGGAGTGCTCATGCAGCACCTTAACCATGGAGAAAGCTGTGAATGTTGTAGCAAGTACCTGGGACAAGGACATTTTCCAGCAGCTCAGTATTTGCTTAGCAAGCCAACCTCCATGGTGTTGGTTACAGTCCCCAGGGCTTCTGTAAGTAAAACAAGACCAAAGTACTGGGCAGAGAGAGGAGTGTTTGTGGAGGATCTCTGCCCTCTGCACTGCCCAGGGTGGTTGGTGCCACCGAGGTCCCACCTGGCCACTGTGACTCGTGGCACTGGGAAACGCAATCAGTTTCATTCAGGTTGTGTCTCTCCCAAAAAAAAGCAAATTGTAAAAGTACATTAAAGTGTGATTTGTTGAATGGTGACCAACATAACAAGCCACCCCAGATGGCTGCTGTTCCCAAGCCTTCCCTTCGTGACAGGCAGCTGGAACTGATAAAGCCATAATTGTCCCTTCCACTTCAGAGAGCATCATGGGGAGGGGTGGAGAGAAAGCAGCCTCTGTTCTACCTGGTGGGCACAGGACTCCTGTGCAAAGCAGATCTTTGGGTGAAACTGGTACAAGGGTGTAGAGAAAACTTGCACTTTAATCAACAAGTGTCACAGATATTTATAACACCTGTAGACACTGTGTTCCCTCTACCCTTCCCAGGCCTGGTGCTGCTGGTCTGTCAGGTGCTGGTGGAGAGGATGGATCAGAGCTCCATGTTGCTCTTCCATGGCAGACATGAGCAATCAGTGGTTTGGCTGCCAGAGGAGCCCTGGAATCAGGCTGGTCTCCTAGGAAACAATGGCATTGTTGCCACTGGAATAAACATCCTGGTGGGCCATTTGTGTTTATCTGGTATTTCCATTCTCTGCTGATTAACCCAGCCAAGTGAGGTCTTCATGTGGTAATTACAGCACAGCTCATTTGTGTGTGTTTTACAATGGTGTTGATATAATCCCAGTAGAGCACCCCAAGCATGTGCAAGGAGTTCCCACCAGAAATCCAAATAATGCCCCAGCACTGCTGACAGCTTAATAACATGACAAAGTTCAGTCTCGCTGGATGTCAGGGACAGGAATGCAGCTCAGGCTGCTCTGACCTGGAGCTTTCAAAATACTGTACAGTTGAGGCTGAGTGTTTGACAAATAACCTTTTCTTTGCCTGCTCAAATCCATCAGACGCTACCAGGTGCCATGGAGAGGCCACATGCCACTGTTAAAATGTTAAATTGAGTGGCACAGCCATCGAAAGCTCTGAGGAGGGACATTTATCTTTATTATTATTGTTATTAATAATGCAGATATTGCTGTGCGTTGCATTCCAAGGTATTTTTGCAGCACTAAATCATCCAAACGCCCATCGACGGCCCTGATAAATCACACTACAAACCAAAATTCAATACAGCTGTCAGCCCAGACCCTAGGCAAAATCTCAGCGAGCTTAATTAGGAAGTTCAGGCAGAGACTTGAGCCTGCTTGCAAGGGGACAAGGGGCAGGCTGGCATTGCCACTCCAGGAGCTCAGGAAAGGCTGCATTAGCCCTCTCCTCCTGCTCCACAGCATCCCAGCACTGCCACAAGCAGCAAGGTGGGGATAGCTGCTCATGGCAACACCTCTCATTTTTTTCCTCTTTCTGCTCTTTCTATGCTGCTTTACTTCTGATTTAATTTAAGGTATTTCTCTTTGTATTATTTTTATGTTTCTTTTTGCTCCTCTCCTTTCCTTCCATCCCTCCCCTCTCCACCATCACTTGCCTTCTGTCTCACCATCTCTCTCTTGCTCTCTCCCTCTTCTTCCCCTCCTGACCCCCCCATCAAAGCAAGGAAACCGTAACCCAAAGGAAGAACAAGAGTTGAACCTGTGCCAACACAATGGGCCAAGAGGCTACATATGGAACCAGCAAATCACAGAGCCATGAAGGATGTTAGTGATTTAAAGTTATGTATATTGAAGTCTGGATCTTAAAATGAATCCATAATAGTAGAGGTAACTAATGGAGAGACTTAACTGACAGCAAGCAGAGTTTTTTTCTTTAACATTGTTATGTTCCCACAAACTCCTCTTTTCCTGTCCCCACCCTTCCCCTGCTCCCCTTTCTGATTAGTTCAACATCCATGCTGACAATGAAAAGCTAAAGCTGCTGCTTTATGAATAAAGATTTTACCCTATACACCATAAATATGACTGCTGGTTGCAGAGCAAGGGATCCAGCTGACTCCAACATCTGTGGGACTCTCCCTGGGGAATCATGCCAGTGGCAAGGATGGGGAATATTCCCAGTAGAGCAGGAAGGCAGA
Organism: Onychostruthus taczanowskii; assembly: GCF_017590055.1. Classification (NCBI taxonomy): domain Eukaryota; kingdom Metazoa; phylum Chordata; class Aves; order Passeriformes; family Passeridae; genus Onychostruthus; species Onychostruthus taczanowskii. Next base: position 312,923 of record NW_024506994.1, on the reverse strand, counting down.
CAGCACAACCCTGTGTGTGTGATAAATAACCTTCTGAGGACTTGGGATTCAGCAGAGAGGTGATGCCAAAGCCAGCTGGTCCTGTGGTGACTCAAATCCCAGCTGCAATGATTTTCTGCCATCATTAAGGATGACAGGGGAAAACCCAGAACTAAAATGCTGCTCAAAGGGAAGGATGTCACTGCACATGTGTGCATGTGCATAATATGGATAGGTGTGCATATGTGCACAAAGCATTTTACAAAGCACAACTACAGCAAAACATTGCAAAGTCACTCCAGAGTCAGGAAAGATCAAACACTGCTCATCTGCCCCAAATTTGCTACTTTTCATATGCAAGCTTCATGGTGGCACTGGGACCTGAGGCAACAGCTGAGGGCCAGGAACTTCTGAGCAGCCACAGCTGCAAGTGGAACTGTAACCCAAATACTTGCCTCTAGTACTTAGTGGATATACATATAAAAAATTATACATTTTTTTATATAAATACATAAATATGCATGTGTATCTTGGCTCAGGCCATCTAGTACCCTCCCAAACTAACTTTTGAAATCAGCTGGAAGCTCATTTGTCCAGGGGGTGTTTCTAACAAGCCAATTGCAGGCAGCTATTCAGTAGAGGAGGGTAAACCAGTATGGACAGGAGCCAGTTCATGCCAGTTTTCCCCAGAGACTGGGAATGATCCCCGTACATTGAGTTTATTGGTACAGCAGTTCCCTGAAAGCAGAGCACAGTGTGAAAATCACATCTTTAATAGGTGAAACAGAGCATCTGAAGTGAAAACTCATCTCTGAAGTTTTCAATCTTGCTTCCCCACACTATGAAACACCATCCTGTGCCCCCTGGGGACAGAGGAAGTGATCTGGTGAATGTTTGTGAAGCAGTCACAAACAACGCTGCTGCAGAAAGCACATGATACCATGACTGTTTTAAAGAGTTTCCTAACAGGCTGAGCAATAAGGAATAAAGAAGGCCCAGCACCACTCTGTGCCAAGAAAACAAATTGCATCACCCATTCAGGGCACTGACGGGGCAGGAGCTGTGCAGGATGTGGTACAGGAGCTGATGAAAGCTGGTACCACAACCCGTCCACACCAGGAGTTGGATGAGGATTACACGGGCGACCTGAACTCCAGCAGGTTCTTCAAAGTCCTTCCCTTGGCACCAATAATGTTCTTTAATGTTGTTTTAACAAAGGATTGAGGGAAGGGGGACTTCTTGCAATAAGTTCTTTCTCACACTGTAGCTTTCAGTGCAAGGGAATCAGAAGAAAACCCCTCTGTTATCTCTGCTCTAAAATTCAGAAGCATAAGGGTTACAAGGCTTACATATACACTAAAGAAAACACCCTTTCTTCTTGTTTTTGGCAGTTTAGACTATTCAAAGTGCTGCACCTTCTTCCCTATGGCATTAAATTTCCCCTTTACATTCTGCAATGCTGATTTAGGGGGAAACTTAAAGAAATTAAAGTCCCTGGGGTGTACACACAACACCCAAGAGAGAAGGGTTTTGTTTCCCCCTAGCAACTGAACAACAGGGCGGGTTGGAAATTGGCCACCAGCCACTGGCATGGCCATGCTGGCTTCTGGGATGGTGGAGGAGCCAGTTCCAGTCCTGCTGAGGAGTGACCAGACTGTGGGTTTTCCTTTTCCTCCAGGCTCCTCCAGAGAAATGCTAGATCCTGTCAACGGAGGCTGAATATTGGCCAGATTGTGGGGCATGTGGGTATAGCCTATATTTATTTTTTTTAAAGTATATATTTGTTTGATGTTTTGCAAGCATCTGCTTAAGATTTCTGTGCTTATCTAACAGAAGGAAAGAGGCCATTCTTCCCAAAGCCAATTCAGTGCAAGAAAATGTCATAACACTGCTGGGCCCCTTCGTTTCATCCTTCGCCAGAGGGACTCCATAGTTCCTCTGCTGCTCCTTGGAAAGCCAAGAAGCAAAGGCTGGCAATTAAAGGCATCTGCTGGGCTCATGAAAGAAAAGGCATGCATGAGATATGAAGGATGGATGACACCTGAAATGTCGAAACTCTTGCCTGGCGCAGACTGGACTGATTGCTGCATGTCGAGCAGGACGTGTGGAGTGTTACGTCAGGTAGTCAGATAAAAAAGAAAACCCAAACTAAACCCTCCTTGACAAAGCTTCCCCCCACCCCATTGCTGAAGGAAGAGGTGCCAGCAGCTCCGTGCAGCCCATCAGGGCTCTACTTTTTACACAGCAAGCAGGGAGAGACAGCAGTACAAATCCCCGTCAGAGAGAGCGATTACCTGGGTAGAAGTGAATTTTCAGAGTCTGAATGACCAAAAAAATGACCAGCAGCAGTGAGACATTGCTGTGGAAAGGGGAAAGCTTTGGCTTTGCTCAGAGCAAATGCATAAGGAATGATAAAATAAAGACAGGAAAAGTCATAAGTGATCCAGGTTGTTACTCACCCCATTTTTCATCATTCAGATCCGCAATCACAATCACTTATGCACAGAGACCACTTATTTTACACAGTGCCTAATGGATCTGATGCACTCAGTTTTACTGCTGTCAAACATCACCCAGGACAGTGTCCAGAGAGCCTGAGAGCTGTGTTAGGTTTGTTTGTACAATGAGAGGGGACAGAGTTATAGGAAATAATTTCTAATTAAATAAACTACAAAACCACCAACCAGTGTCAAACATTTTTTGTGTATGGTCAGTAGGTCAAACCTCAAGGGCTGGGGCTCCTGGCAGCCCTGTGTGAATTATTTAGTACTGACCACTGTCAGAGATACTCATCAGGATGGAGCAGTCTCACATCTGCGGTTCTGGCATGACAGTGACATGATGGAGCTGTACAAGGTGTGTACAAGGTTTTTACAGCAGTGTCCCCCATCAGCCACAGCAGTGCATGGCAACCCTCAGCAGCTGAGTGAGTGAAGAGCAAAGCTGAACTTCCATTCAGGACTGGCTACAAATTAAACAAAAATAAAGTAGAATTAATTCTTTGATACGTCTGATGGAGAGTTTTGCAGATTCCCTGGTTTTCTTTCATGCTTCCATGACTGGAGAGAAAGGGAAAGATCACATCAGCTATGAAGGTACACCTGGGTGTTTGCACATTTAGGGCTCAGTCCAAAAGCAATCAGCCAAGGCCCTGGATTTGTGCAGTGCTGGACAAGTGAAATGGTATTTCAGCACTAGTTTGAGCAGAAACATTAGGCTGGCACTTACCACCTTGGGCCTTTTTGCATTTGAAACAGATGCCCATTTTTATATCACACACCACAGCAAAAGAGATGTGGTACCAGAGCAATGCAGGACTAGAGAGATGTGACCCATTGGGTACAATGTTTGGGACCAGAAGAGAAGTTGATATGTAAATTCAGAGAAATCTTGCTTGTTCCTCTCAGCTGCAGCTGTTGGATGATGAACTCTTGTTGTTTCAGATGGAATGTGATTCCCTGTCATTTGCTATGAGAGGGATTCTGAGCTTCTGTATCTAAAGCACTTCTGGAACTGGTTTGCTATGGGGAAGCTACATTTAAATTTCTGTGCTGGAATTCAATTTACAATACTTCACATTTGTGCACTGTAATCCCAGAAAGGACACCCTGGAGCCAAGGCACCCAGCCCTCCTGTGGCTGTGTCTAATCTCTCACAATTTCTTTCACAGCAGAAACAATATAAGAAATGAGGCAAATGGAAACCTACTTCCTCATGGACTTTCTCTCAGCCCTGGTATTTCAGAACTGCTTGACTAGAGCATTGCTTCCAAAGTTTTGTACTTAACAACACTTATGGATCTATTCTTCAGGAGGTTGAACCCCATACTCATTTTGATCTGCACAGCATCATCCAGTAAAGGGCTCCAAAGTTTAATTACACACTGTGTAAAAAGGCTTTTCTTTCTGACTGCTTTAAACTTGATGCTTGATTATTTCATTAGGAACACATAATCTCTGATATGAGAAATAGTGAATGGTCACCCCCCATTTCACCCCCCCATTATTTTATAGATGTAAATTATAACCCCAACAGTTCTCATATCCCAGTCTTAGAGTAAGGGATGACTACAGCTGTATTCAAGCTCTGAGCACACATTTGGTTTTTTGCAGGCAAAGAAAAGTTGCCTGTTTAAAAAAAAAAAAAAGATTAACAAAATTAAACAAAGTTCCGCAATAACCCAATGAGAAAATAAACCACTTTTATTCAAATTATAAGGTGTTAATCACTCAAGGAATATAATTATAAACAGCTCCAATTCAGGAAGGTTGGTTTCTTCATTTAACACATACTCATTTGAAGGATACAAAAGAAGTATTTGCTTATATATTCAAAAGCTTAAAATGAAACAATGAGCAGATACTTTTTTGTGTTTAAAAATTAAATTTAACTCTTTCTTCAATAATAAAATATACTACCTATTATACAAAAAGGACAGTATTTTATTCACAGTTGACAGTCTCACAATCATAATATTAAACGTGAACTGCAATGACATTTTAATTATATTTTTCCTATTATTACAGATTATGATGGTTAGAGCAGCACACAAAAGACCCTAATCAGGGTCTTGTCATGTAAAGAGCTGCACATGCAGAGAACAAATACGGAGTTCCTACTGGAAGAGGTTGCACTCTAATCTAAAATTGCACATTAAGAGAGGATGCTCCTTGACTGAAAAACACAAGTACACAAAGGGATCCTGGCTTGCTTTCTTATCTGATGGAGACCTCTGGATACACAGTTACTTTTCACTCTCAGACACTATAAAATAGTTGTTTACAAATAAATTACTTTCCTTTGAAGCTCACCAGGTCTGAGTTTAAAGGTAATTCCTCATTTCTCCACATGATTTTCAGATCTTGCTTTTAGCCCATTACTTCAGGTGGGAGCCCTGAAGCCATCACCCATTTCTGTGATTAATGACATTTTGGAGGAGAAAATCCAAAAGGTATCATGTCTGATCATCATGTCATGGTTCACTGCCCAAATTGTGCCTTTGAATATCAGTACAGGTCTAAGCAATTATATTTTCACTGGGGCAGAGGTTGCTCACAGACTGATAGGAAACTTGTCCAAATATCTATTAAGACTTCCAGACTGGCTCCTGCTATCCTCTCTCATTGGGCTCCCCTCCCTCTCTTTCAACCTCAGACCTCCTCAAAGTAACCAGAATTGTGCTCCAAATGAGTCAGGATTTGAAAACTAGTAGGTTTTGGAGAGGAAAAAGCACTTCTGCTCACCCCCAAACCTTACTGTGCAATTTGGTTTTGATCTTCAGGCTTTAGAACTGAAAACAGGTTACAAAAAAAAAAATCTATTGATAACAAAATCATAATTTTCTAGGAAATACACAGCAGGACGCTTCATTTAATTAAAAAAAAAAAAAAAAAAAAAAAAAGGACAAAAGTGAGCAAAGGGGGGTTACCATCATAGCTCTGAAGGTTTGCACAGATGAGGACCTGTTCTCCAGGAGCCAAACCAAGCAGCTGTTGGGAATTTGTTCATTGCCTCTGAGAACACAGTCAGGAGTAAAAGCTGTCAGGTTTGCACCAGGAAAGAGGGTTGGGTTGAGGAGTGGGGTTTTTCATCCCAAATTCTTACAGTCAATAATGCCCAGCAATTTCCACCACTAAATAACACAACATACTCCTGGTTTCTTTGAAACACAAGGCTTAGAAACATGACAGCATTGGAAATGAGAAGCGAGGCAGCTCGGTGCACTTAAGGGAACATTTTTAAGCCATTTAGCAGGAGTTTATTGCTCCAGCACTGGAAGCTTTGAGCATTCAAGCACGACAGGGTGTGCATTGTTGTGCCAGAAGTGCCCGCCCTGGGTGTGTGTGGTGTGGGGCAAGGGGCCAAGGGCTGTGTTTAAACGCACCCGCACGAGAAATGCGATTTAGGCAGAACAAAGCACACTCCTGTTGTGCCTCCCCGTGATTATAAAATAGATCTGTGTCATTATAAATAGAAAATGACTGGTGACAAAGATGCTGCTTTGACTCACTTCTGAGGCCAAGCTCCTTCGCTGCGGTTCCTGATGTCAGACCAATTTAGCGGCTGCACTGCAGGCGAACGTGTCTGGTTTGGGGTTAGCCAGTCCACATCTCATGATGGCTTAATCTCATTTTAAAACAGCAGGGGATTCACTGGGGTCCTTTGCAAGCATCACTCCCTCACCCAAGGACGGCTCTGAACGCCTTCAAACACGCTGCGCCCACTGCAAGGCTCGGATTGCTAAATACCAAATTACCTTGCCCTCCAAGGGACTGCCAGACTTTCGGGGTCTGTGAAGCTGAGATTCTACTTCCACACAACTAATGGTGTGGTTCTTGTTTATTCCAGTGGGAACCAAATCAAAGACACAGAAATAATAGCGCTGTTTCAAAAGTGTAAGTTTTCCTCTTATGCCACTTTCTATCCCAACAAACTCCACAGCATTATTAAATTAAATAATGCAGATAAATACTCTCTCTCTATATATATATATGTATGCATGTATATATAGTTTTTATGTTGTACAATAGGTAATTAAAAAAAAAAACAAACACAAACCCCAAAAAACCAAAAGCAGAAACTAGAACTGAAACCTCTATTGCAGTATCTGGAATATTCTGTTCATTTACTCCTAAGCATGCTCCTTAAAAAAACCTGCAATCTTTCTGCTTCAATAATCTAATCAGAATCCCACTTGCATTTGTATTTTATATCACAGTTTATTCCCAAAACTGGAGATAACCTCTCATTTCCTGAAGGCTCTTAAAAACTTTCTTAATGAAAGAGTAGAGAAATCTGCTGTTTGCAAATTCTACTTACTTATTGCTAACTTCCAAGCTAAAGTAGTTAATTTAATGAAGGAGGAAAAAAAAAATAAAGGAGTGAAAAAGACTAATTTGGTGCCCGTAGCCATTTCACAAATTCTTCAGAGTTTATAGACCTAGAGAGACATGGAAAGAACAACTTCTCAGCAGTGCAGCAGAATAGGCCAAAATGACCCTGAGAAACCCAAGCAATTCTGGGAATTAAAGGATGTTCACTCCTGTTATGGTTCTACACTGCAAACCGCTTTTAGGGCTCCCAGTAGTACCCATTAGCAATAGCCAAGCTTTTCTGTTTTAATTTAATTTAATTTAATTTCCACCAACAAATTCCACCCTGTGGTGAGAATTGACAGTATCATGTTGAGAACCATTAAAGCATATTTGGATTGTTTTCACTCCATGTATACATAAAAAAAAAAAAAAAAAAAAAAAAAAAAAATCCCCCACCCTTCTTAGTTTTCTTTAGACAAGCCACTTCATAATAAGAGTGAGGCAGACACAATGGAGGCATCGTTGTGCTGCGGGATACCAGCCCAGGGAGTGTGGCTGGAGATACAGCAGAACATGCCTTGGCATTACACTGCCAGCAGAGCCTGGGCCCTGCTCCACTCTGAACACCCCTGGGACCAGCCCAGAGCCTGGCAGCACTGCTCATGTCCTGCAGTTACCACCTGGCGTCCTTCTTCTGCACCAAGAACCTCTACACCACTCTTTTCTGCCTGAGTGTTCTCTGTTCTCTCTGTACTCGAAACATCTTCATGCCTATGCCACCTTTGGCTTTACTGGGAATTCCTATTGGGAATTCCCCCACTGGGAATTCTGCCACCAGATTTCAAAGGGAAGAGAATAATAATGCCCTTCATTAATATAGGCTTTTCTGTCATGGCTTTTAGGCCCCTCTCCAGGCAGGCAGGCAGGCAGGCAAGCACATGTTTAACATTAAACACATCAGTAGTCCCTATTCACATGCTGCAAGCTAGAAATGCTCATTAGTGCTGGATTGTGGCTCCAGCTGAGCTCTAACACTTCAGCCAGGGAGGCAGGCTGGAGGAAAGGTGGCTCTCAAACCTTTCACCATGGCTGCACCATCACTGGTGGAGCAGTTTTGGCTCCTCCAGAGGGTGGTGGGTCCCCTTGGCAGCAGAGGCAGGACCCGCTGAGCTGTGACAATGCCACCATTCAGAGCTGCTCAGCCGATGAGCACAGCTCAAATCCACCACACGCAAACGCATCCTTGGGAGTGCTTTCAGGATTAGCATCCCTCCAGTGAATGGTGAAAGGGGAATGAGCTGGGGCAACAGGGGAATAAGATGATTGCTTTGGTCTCTGAGAGGCTGCTGAGTCCTGCCTGGGGAATGCCTGAGGGGTCACACGGGATTCTTCGGGCTTTTATGTCACGTGTTAAAAAATGGACATTTCAAGCTTTGGAAAACAGAACTGGATGGGGATTGTGGGCTTTTCTGGGGCCGAGTCTTGCTGGACTGTGGGACAAGGAAATAAAGCAGCTTAACGCTCTCTGCTTTCCCTGAATGTGAGCTGGAAGGAGAGAAAAGGGACCAGGACTCCTCTTTTCACTGCTGAGCACTGAGTGGGCTGTCCCAGTTCAGTGTCCAAGCCAGCACAGCCCTCCTGAAAGGAGGAAATAGGAAATCTGTGACTCAGAGGGAACATGTCTACTACCTGAGAGAAACCCCCAGGCAAAGCCACCTTCAACACGCTGCCTTGCTCCTGTCTGTGCTGAAATTCAAAGTCCAGACTAAACAGTTACTTAACTCTTGCTTAAAGGATCCCAGATGAAAGGACACAATTTTTAAAATTATTTTAATGCTGTTTTCTCAAAAAAAAAAAATCATTACCTCCTTCAACTTCTCAACAAGTATAAACCTCACAGCTTTCCTGCCTCCTCTGGAATTACTAAGACATTGCAGACATCAAAATTAATGAAGAGATGAAAGATTCAGCAGAGAGGCAAAATCTTACTGGAAAAATAGTTCTTAATATCAAAAACAATTCAAGAAAAATGAATACTTTAGAAAAGTAATAAACAAAGGCAAATTTCCTGATGCTTAAAAGAATACACATGAAGGAGGACACAAGACCTAGGGATTATTTTTTTTCATTAAAACATCATTTTTTTTTTTTTAATAATGCTTCCATGTGCTTTTGCTTTTACAGGAGTGTGATTTCTACTGGCTAAATTTTTGCAGTGCTTTTGACTCAGCTGATTAGCCAAACTCAGGTGGTGCAGACAGGGGGCTTCATCCCACCAGGCAGAAGGGCTACACTAAAACACAGTTTCCCCTGTGCCCATCCACAAGAATCCTGCTACTTATCACTGAGGAAATGGTTATGGCTAACTTGGAGCTGAATTTGAGCACAGACAAGAGAGGGAGAAAGGTGCTTAGGGGTTAAAATAAAATAAATATATATTGAAAATAAATAGTATGTGCAATTCAGCTGAACTTTCTTGTAGGAAACAAAATTGTCTATTTTCTTTGTGCTATAGACTGTCATTTGCCCTGGCAGTAGCTTTTCAGCTGATGCAACCAGAGGAGTAACCTGCAGTTCTATATTCCACACCAGACCTGATAAAGCAGTATCATTATGTGATTTCTATAGGAAAAAATGTTTCTTAGAAACCCTGGTTTAAATAGACTTTAAAGAGATACTCTTTAGTCCTACCTGTGCTGCAAAATGACCTCTTGGCAATTCAAAGAGTTCTAGCAGAGAATAAGGGTAACTAATCTATGGGATCCTCAGGAACTCCCATAGCACTGCTAATAGAAGAAAAATCAATACTCGTTCCAGTATGAATGGAGTGTTGGATTGAGTGAGCAGAGAGCTTTGAAATAAATATCTAAGAAATGTTTGGATGAAATGGACATCTTCACAGACATTTGGTCTGCATTTCTGAAATGTAGATGATTAAATCCACATTGTTGGCTTCTTCCCTCTCTGCACTATGTCTTTCTTTACATCTTACAAAAAAATTTATGAACAAAGTTATTGTAAATCTGCAATGTCTGTCTTGTCACTTAGATTCTTTTCAGAAATGCTGCCTTGCCAATGTAGATATACAATCCTGTATGATTAATATTTATTACTTATAATTCTAAATACAATGGAAGGTCACCAAAAATACTCTGCCTAAAAGAGTCTGGAGCCCTTTACAATCTCGTTGGTGATGGATCCTGAGCCTTGAGAACTGAGCTCAAAATCTTAGCAAAACACTTTTCTAAGCAGGATTTCCAGTATTTCCTGCTTCTGGCAATGGATAAAGCCAAGAAGCACAAAGGTGAGTGAAAGTTACACATCTGAAAACATGAGCTTGGGTTTCAAACCCAAACAAAGGTCAGGGAATGCCTGAACCTGTCCATGATCTTGGATCAACCTATAATAGAGTTATGAGCAAAATGCAAAGTTAGGATGCAGAGTGAGAATTGAATTCAGACAGAAATGGCACCACGGCTGAAAACTGCTCAATTTTCCTCCAATTTCTCATATCCATAATTATATTTTATCTAGATATTTTGGAATACTGTATGAAAAGTGAATATATTTAAGGACATTTTCTTGCAATTTATTAAAAGGAAATTAGCCTGGAGACTTTTAGATTTTATTATGAAATCTTAAAAAGTTTTTAAGAACATGCAAATCATCTCAGAAAAAGCTCATCATTGCATTTATAGACCATTTGCTTTTTGATATTTTTAAACATTTTTTTTCTAAAAATAGATGCAATTTGAGGTCACTGAAATCAGCTGATTGTGATTTGGCCCTCTTCTAAGAAGAACAGAGACAAACATATGAGAGAATTTCAGAACTATGAGATTTAGCAAAACGGAGAAGATTCTGAGATGAAAATCAGGGCAGATCCTGGTTTACCTGCCTGAGATCTGCTGCATGTTTGGACAGTCTTCTTTTAGAACAAAAATATAATAAGCAGAGAGCAAGAATCTGCATCTGTGTCTGTGTCTTTTATTCCAATATTTACAGAAACCGTGAATAAGGAAAGCTACTGACTGAAATGCAAACCTGGGAAAAGGCAAATGAGAAAAATGTAGTTTATGTTGATTGACAGGATCATACTGAGAGTAAAAAATCCCCAGGACCACTGATCACATAGAAGACTTTTCTCTAGGAACAAACTTGCAGAGCTTTGCTAATAACACGTTCCTAAACTGACCAAGCCATCCTGACCCAAGTGTTGAGTGAAAACAAAAACCAGAAAGACAGAAAGAAAGGATCGAGTCAATTAAGATAAATAAATAAATAAATAATTGCCAGAATTAAGAAAAAAAAATCACAATAATTCCAATCTCATGAAGAAATGTTTTTAACAAGCCACACATGTGCTTGTGCAGATACTTCTAATCTCACCAGATTTTTCTGGCTGCTATTAGTGTTCTCTGAGCCAGCTGATTTCTCAGCAATATTTTAAGGAGTGCAAGCCTTTGCCCTCCAGTCTAGCCACTGCTGAAATAGCCCATTCTAGGAGAAGACTTGGGAGTTCACGGATTTTCTTCCAAGGTTTTGAAAGTTCAGAACAAATTGACCATTGCATGTGAAACAACAGTCAACCACAAACTCCCTTCAGTCAGAGAGCAACATTCTGCTCCCAGCTGGGTTAGTGTGAAAAGTGGAATTACCCCACTAAAGCAAAAGGATGGTTTCAGATTGTCATCAGCATCACACGGCAGAGCCTGGCTTTCAGTGTTGTTCCCCTTTCCCAGCTCTCTGGCTGCAGACAAGTCTGCTTGGTCACAGCTCACCAGGTTGGGGTTCCCCTCAAATCAGTGCAGTTTTAGCAGCTCTGACCAAAAGGAGAGCCACAAGAAGTTACAGCTCAGCTTTATTTTATCTTTTAAAACAGCAGTAAATCCCTCCACAAACTGAAACCCACAAACCATGTGCTCTCCTGTATGTACTGGATGGAGCACATGAGTTTCAAGTGAAAGAGCTGTCATTCTGAATTTGCTGAGGAAACGTGCAAATAATCACCAGTGTAAAGCAGATGTGCCAGGCAGGCACTGCAGACAGAGCAAAATAATCTCTTTTAGGAAAAAATGCCTAATACAGAACTGTGGAACCTGAATGGGTAAGGCCTGGATGAGTGGGACTGAGGTACCGTGCATGGATTTCTGCTAGCACTCTTGCTGAATTCCTGGCTGGAAACATGCCTCTCGCTGTGCCAGCCTGCCCTCTTTGAGGCTCTCACAGCAAACTCCTCCTGGGCTGAGATGATGAGCATCTGAGAGTGACCCATCTGGAGCCCAAGGCAACGAAAGCACTTCCCCTGCCTGGAATCCGTGTGCAGCGACAGCTTCCCACTGCTGATCCAAGTTTCCCAAGATAGCAATTATAAAGGAACTGGCAACCATACAGTCAAGACGACAATATCCTGCGTGGTTTGCTTTGCTGTGCCAATTCCCTCTGTGGGTGCTGGAGTCAATCTGCTGCCCCTGTTATTGCTGTGTCTGTCTGTCTCTACCAACCAGCAGATCCACTGGGCATTTTGGCACAGGCCCTGCTCTTCCAAGGGCTGCCTGCTCAATTGCTCTTTCACTCTCTTGCTTTAAACATTTGGATCCAACAACACCATGCAAATTTTATGCAGAGTAGCATCTGCAAGTCTGACATATTCACTCAGGCTTCCCCCTCTTGCGCCAAGTTAAAAATAAATACCCTATAAACTCCTGGGCCTGCTAAGACAGAAGATGCATTCAGAGAGTTTATTTAGATATAACTGCTAAGAGCATTTCTGCTTTAGGGTCAAACTCTTATTTTTTTCCCCCTCTCTCTCCTGAATTTTGTCCATACCTCAAGGATCTTAATAGAATTGAAGGGGAAAGTGTCCTTGAAATAACCTAGAGAGGAACCAGTTCTATGTGTTCCTAACTCTCTTACCTGAAATTTCAGCTATTTTTAAAACTCTAAAGGATGCAGGTCATGAGGTACCCCCAACACAGAACAAGAAACTAGTCAAGCGGACTCATTTCCAATACTGATTGCAAATAATACTAGTTGAGCTAGATCTTGGGTTAGACTTCAAAGGGTGTCCACCCCCATCCCCCACCCCTCCCCCCACTACAGCTGCCTTCCCTTTTGGCCAGGGAGAGGCAGATTTGTCCCTGTCCAATACACCTGGAACATGTGAAGTCATAAAGATGCCAACCAGACAGCATAACGATAAAGAACATCTTAAGGCAACAAGGAGCAGAGTCTGTAAAAGGGGATACTGAGCCATGGCTGGGGGCAGTTAGGACTTGCTGAGCCTCTTGGCCACATCTGCGTAGGCTTGCTCGATTTCTTTGTCTGCTGCACAGGTGTTGGTGAACTCATCCCTGCTGTACGCGTTCTTCAGGTACCGCCACAGCCCCGTCATCTCTGCCGGGAACTCGAAGTTGCGGTATTTCTTTGCAACAATCTAAAGCAAAGAAAAAGCACCTGAAAAAATCCATCTCACAGGGGATGCATCTCCTTCTTAGGGACCTTCTTGCTCTCTTCTGTCATGTAATTAATAGCCAATGAGAGGAATGTTTGGAGAATCAGTGATTTACCATAGAAAAGGGTGAGAAGTGACTGCTGGTTGTCCCCTATCATGCAAGGCTGCTGCTTGGCCTAAGGATACTCTAAAGCTACAACCTGGCTACTGTTAACAAATTTCAATTTTTATGGTACTTGAAGTGCATTGATTTTACCATATTGGGGTTTTGGGGTTTTTTTTTGACAAGTCCTGAGTACATCACTTAAAGCTCAGACACCACATAAGAAGAGGCTGAAATAAAGAGCAAGACAGATTTAAAATAATTGCATTAGTAATGATTATAACGTTTTTATATTAATTACTATATGTAACATTATTTTTATATATGGTATTATATTTTTAATAAATGTAATATATTTTGCCTGGTAAATGGTGTCAGAGGATATAACCACGTACAGCTGTTGGAAGGCTGGATCCGTGTTCATGAAAACAAAAAATTCAGGGTGGTATGGGCACCATGATTAGGAAACCAAGATGATTTAGCATATATTAGAAACAGGAGCATTGGGATAAACTGAGCGAAAATGGTTATTTCAAGACTTGCTAGACTAGGAAATTGTCTATCAAGGCAAATTTTCAATTTCTAAAAACACTCATGCCCTTATTCAGGAAAATACTTAAGTGCATACTTAATTTTAAGCACCTGTACAGTCCCATTGAAGTCAATGGGATTAATCTGCACTTAAAGCTAGTTAGTTGGTTAAGTACCTTGCTGAATTGGGATATTTCAGTTTCCCTGTAGGAATATACCATATAGAATAAGCTTGTGGTGACAGAGTGAACTATCTGATAGGAAAGGATGGATTAGCTAATTTAATGAGTGCTTCCAATCTCTAATTTTTCTGACAGTATAAAATTGTTCCTGGGCATAAATTACATACATATGTGCCACAGAGTTCCCCTTTATTTTTAAAGCACATGGTAGAGCTGTTTTCCATCTCAGATTTCTTAGGACAGTCATGTGCTCAGAAACGACTGCGATTTGTTTCTATTACCAGGATCCACTTGGTATATGCAAGTCCAAATCCTGTCCTAAACTGCATTTAATTAAGCATTCTTGCCTTCCATGAGCTTCACACACATATGGGGAAGATAAAGCCTGCTGGGCAACTTAAGTCAACATTTTTAAAATTTCCAGCACACATCTTCCATCAGATGAAAAAATAATTCACCCTTCTATCTGTTAAATGCTTTTCAGGCAATATCATATGGCTACGCTTGTCTGAGAAAAAATTTAATTCTCTTTTTACATCTTTCATTTCATCCCTAGGAGACAAGAACCAGTGAGAGGCCACACATTCATTTTGCATTGTCTGACTCCAATGTTGCCAATGAAGACAAGCCAGAATAAGTGCTAAACCTGTGAGGATATTATCACATCTCTTACCTGGTGACTTATGTGCTTTTTAAATTTTTTTTTCTTTTTGCATGTGTGCAGTCAGCTCCCAGGCTCAGTTTATGTTTTGGCTCACAGAGCCAAATTAGATGCATGACTTGGCTTTAATTCCTAGCTCACTCGCTTGCCAAGGTCTGCCAGGTACTTGCGTTATTCTAAAGCAACATGTCATCTGATAAATTAAATAAATGCAACATTTAGAAGTCAAGATGATGTACATGATTTGCATTATACCAACAACCATAGTACATCTTAAATCCCGGACCTCGGCAATGACTTTGATTTGTTAACTTCTCTGTGTGAAATACCAGATGGAATAAAAATTCCCCAAAGAGATGGACTGCTGCTCTTAAGTTACAAATGGGTGGGAACTGACTAAAGTTTTGACATGTTTCTTAAGGGCATTAGGAACTAATTAATACAAAAGACTGCTGTTACTTGCAGCAGAGTAAAAATAAAGAAACAAGACATCTAGAACTCAGTACTGTCTTCACCACTAATAAGTGATGGGACAGCTTTCCCATGAACTATGTATAAAGTTCCTTTATTTAACCTGTAGGAAACACTGAAGAGCAAACTGTGTTTCAAACTGCTCTTCCAGGCCTGAAGAACTCTGCTTAAAAACATGATAGCTTTGGCACTCAGCTTTCAGAGCAAGGCTCATCATGTCAGATAAGGCTTCTTTGACCATCTCACGACATCTTTTACCTTGACAACATGGAGTTTGGGCAGAAGGTTGCAGTCAGCAAGTGTCAGGTCATCTCCATCCAGAAACTTGCGTTTAGACACTTTTTCCTCTTCGGTGCTGTCTGCATCAATCTCCTCTGGCAGGGGAGTTCTCAGGTAGTCATCCAGCTTCTTCAGAGCTTTCACTAAGCCCCTTTCAAGTGCTTTGCCAAAAAAACCAAAGAATAAGTGATTAGGGCAGAATAAGTATTGTTTATAAATGCTCATTATCAATGGCTATGGTAGCGTCTAGAAAAAAAGCCAAGAACCAATTTATTCCTTGTTAATTTGTGCTCCAAAGCCGACAGGATCCAATGGCAAAGTAGCCCAGCAAAGTGTATCTGCCTGAGGATAAAGCTCATCCTGCAGGGGGAAAAGGGACACAGGGACCTTGCTGTACCATGTCTTCTCCTGACAAACAACAAAAGCAGTGAAAGAGATCACAGAAGGAAAAAACAGCTTGTCAAGATGATACACCAAAAAAAACCATACTGCCTATGATATTTCTTCTGGTCTGTTGAAAGCCATCACACAGGAACTGGAACCCTGTACACTGCTCCTTCATTTTTCTAACCAGCTGCATAGGACTGCAATGAAGCAGAATTTTCTAGCATTACTTCAGCTCTATCAAGTCTTAATTTTACTTCTTTCAACACCCTTGCAGAGTAATTAAAGGCAATAGCAGTAATTCCAAAGATGCTAACCAGAGCTCCACAGAGCTGAAAGATATGCTACAAATGAGATGAGATATTAGCCAGTGTTAAAATTCCCATTTAACTCTGATTCAACCTGGTTGCAAACACTCTTTTTGAGAGATCTCAAATAGTCTCACAATGGAGACTCCAGACCTCTTAGTTCACTTACTGAAGATCATGTCTCACACTTCTGCTGGCTCCAACAAATGCCAGTGTTCAAATGCCATCTAGACCTCTACAGCAGAGTGCAAATTTTTCACACAGGCAAGGAATTTGTGTTTTCATGCTTCATTGTCAGGACAATAGAAAAGATTGCTTGCAATTGCAAGCGCAATTTGCACTTACAGAAAGTTGGATAACTCTCTGCATTACTCAAACTGCAAACAGGGCAAAGAAGGGTCTTTGGTGTTTCTGTCTGAAGGGTGAAAAGCATGATGGAGTCCTGGTCCCCTACAAGTGCCCCAAAGTGCTAAAGCAACATAAATAAGAAACAGCAAGAATTTACAATGTGAAAAAATAACAACATGACCCACAGGCTTAAGGCCAGAATTTCAGCTGGTGAAAATTACCTGCAGTGATTTATACCTGCTGCAGATGTGGCCTGGAGTCAGTACTAATGGCCTAATACTGTAAAATCTGGTATCTCTGAGTAACTTACTGCCACTGAACTTAGGGGAGAGTTACTCAGGTGGTATAGCACTACAAGGCCTATGGAGGTAAGTACAAGGACCAATGGATTCAAACTGAAATAGGGGAAATTCGGTTAACTATATGAAAGAAATTCTTTATGGTTTCCCAGAGAAACTGTGGCCCGATCCCTGGCAGTGTTCAAGGCCAGGGTGGACAGGGCTTGGAGCAACCTGGGATAGTAGGAGGTGTCCACAGCAGGGGGTTTGCAATTAGATGGTCTTTAAGGTCTTTTCCAACCCAAACCTTCTATGATTCCATGGTCCTAAATATATTTATGTAACACAACAGACACTCGAAAGGCTGCAGCAATCGCCCTTCACAGAGAGCCTTGCTGGCACAGGTAACTCCACAGGCTCTGTTGTCAGCTGCCCCTGTGCTTTTGGCACAGAGAGAAAGGCAGCACGTCCAGGGCTACTGAGAGAGCAGGAGCTGAACTCCACAGAACATGATTTCCCTGCTTCCCTAACATCTATTAAACCTGTGCCAGCAGTGGAAGTCAGATTAAGCCGCTTGATGCCTTGCTCCCACTGAAGTCTCTTGGCCCAGCACCAGGGAACCATACCAGCTCTTTTGTGGCTGACTCTGAGACACAGTGGCAAACCCTGGCTTAATTGATTGACTGGAGAAATTACTGTGATCCAACTGAAAACACCCCCACAAACATAGCAGGGAGGGAAGGAATTTTATTTCTGAAAGCAGAGCATCTAAAGCGACTGAAGTGCTGCCATCCATAAAACAAAAGTGTTGCCATCTTTCATTTAATCAATTCAAATTGAATTTTGACACTGACATTCTGCTGTCAGATGCTGGCAGTGATACCTTTAATCGCCTGCAGCTGTCCTGCCTCACAACTTCCACAGGAGGGTAGGAACTGTGGAGTGTGGCAGCACTCAAAGGATTTAGCAATCTCTTTTTGGTTTGACCTGTAATACCTGTTGAATAGACAGTTCTGCTTCTCTTGGTCAGCCTCAGACTGTGTCCTCTTCCAGTGTAGAGACAGTGGACTCGAATTCCTGTGATTTCATTCAGTTTTGTTCATCTGGGTTTTAGAGAACTGGCTCAACACTGACCACTTTCCAGTATTCCCTTCACCCAGCAGGATTTTGGTTCTCCAAGTCATCTGAGCAATATTCCAGTGTCAGGAGGGTGTTTGATGCTTTGTGCTAGAACATGGGGTCAGTCAGGTGTGTGCACAGAGACAGCAGCAGCAGGTGAGGTGTGTTTATGTAACTCTTCTGGAACTTATTAGGTTTTGGGGTTTTTTTTTTGCTCTCATTGCTCTATCAAAGTGCGTCATGGCTGTCCCAAAAACAATGCCTGGAGTGCAGCCTGTTTGTGACACAAGAAAAACAACTGTCTGAATTCATAGTTGGCTCCTGCATACAGCAGCTTTAGGCCAGAAATAAGTGTGTATGTTCAGGGCTCAATACATCTGTGACCTAATTCACAGGCTCTGCCGGAGCCCACAGGATGCTGACACCTCACATTGAAATCACCACAGAATCAGGACCATCTTATATCCTGACGGGCAAGAACTGAACAACTACTTGTGACACCAATGACCCCATTTTTTTAATCAAAACTTTTCTTAGTAAACTAGAGCTTAGATCCTAGTAAAGTTCTCAGAACAGCCTGGAAAATAGGAAAATAGTGAATAAGAGAGAAGTGCTCTCCTTCCAATTAAATAGGGGAAAAAAATTTAAAAACTAAGAGAATTAAAATCCAAATTTTGCCATATCAAATGGATTTTAGGTGCACAGGGTCATATTTTTAAAGCCTGTTCCTGATTTCTAAGGCAGTTTTTGAAATCCATATGCAAATATCCATGCTGCAAATCCTACTTTCTAGGTGCCCTAACACACTCAGATCTATCTGTAGGATTTGAAATCTTATGTTCCTTGAGAAGGTACTCAGGGAAATCCCCACTCAAAGAAGGAGGATGTGTAAAAGAATCTAATTTACTCTCTTGCCTGGTAGATATTTAAGCATTATGTGAAAGGTGAAAAATTGTGAATAGAGACCAGGAAATGACCTCTTCAGAACAGCTCTGAATGTTCTGGGACTCTTTCTGAGCAAAGAACTGTCTGGGTTCACACTACTGACCAAACTCAGCTTGGATTAATTCCTTAAACGTGGACTTAATTCCAAACTTCCCCTACTATGGCGATTTCATGAAAAGCTGGATGACTCTCTACATTGTCTCCACTGAGAACCTAAGGGAAAGGATGCACTCGCCAAGGCAGGGGCCATGTGAACGCCAGTCAGCACCAGACTGAATGAAGACATTTAAAAAGATGTGAAGATCTAAAAAGTTACTAATTCCCCATTTGTGAGAGTACCACCCACAGTGAATTTCAGAAGTGGCTAAGCACCTAATTCCCTTGGCAACTTGTCCTCTGGGAAACATCATTAAAGAACTAAATAGCTTTGCTGATAACAGCTAATGGGTGGGATTAATCTTCCCTGAAGTGAGTAAAATTAAAAGAATAGGTTTGAATTAAACACCCTGAGAGCTTCCTCTCTGCTCAGTGGAGTTTTCTCTTCTACACTTGGTTTTGGTGACCCCTAAGTGAGCTGTGGGGAGAACTTTTCCTGAAGTGTCTAATCACACCCTTGCATTGTCTTGGTAATGTCAGGGTGGAGGATTCAATATTACAACACCAAGTGGAGGCAGGCTGTGGCTCTGTGCTGCTTTTGAAATTTCTACCTCCAGCTGCTTCCCCACACTGCAGACTTTCAGTAGGAACTTAGAGATCCCAAATGTGATCAGCTCTGAGAGAGGAGCCCTGTCATCAGCTTATCCATGCTACAGCTGAAATGTCTGAACTCCTGGAAACCATTTTTCTGGACAGTGGAATCACCAAGCACCAAGGCACCAGCATCATATCATGGGATATATTTAATATAACCTCGAATTCCAAGAAATTCTACCCATGTATAGACAAAATCCATGGTGGAACCATCTCTCTCAGCCTTCTCTACTTCATTCTGGGCTACTTATGTAGCCAAAGACAACTTCTAGCAATGACAGTCTTGCCCTGTCATCCCACCAATAATAAACAATAATATTAGTAAAAAAACCCTTGCGAGCTTTTTGTGATTTTTCTTCTCCCTTCAAAACTAGGATTTTAAACAACTTTACTTAAGAATTCTGAGTTAGAAGCCAGAAAAATAGCACTTTCCAACCTCAAAGCAACCACAGAACACTTAATGAATGTATTACCATCTGTCAAATGCACAGGGTGAGGTTCAATTTAGCTGATGATACCTAATTCACATTGACGTTCTGTTTTCAGCAGAAGGTTACTTGATGTTGAGCAATGAGATTAACAAATTCTGACATGCACAGAAATACAAATAATGTAACAAAAGTTAATAATGGGCAAAACTGTGCTCTCGGTTACACTGACATAAAAGAGGAGTAACTGCATTGTCAACAAGCTATTCCATATTTACTCCAGTTCAACCAAGAACAGACTTTGGCTCTGTTACTCAATTCTTCAAGCAAAAACTTCCTTAAACTATTAGCCTGTGCAACTATTTCCAGGGGATGGAGAGAAACCCTTGTGCCTTGAAGTACTTATACTACATCTGAGCAAAACATTGGAAAATGTAATGCATGGAGCGATCCTGCAAGTCAAGCAGAGGGCCAGATGACAAAGATTCATTAATAGGTACTCAGGGTGAAATTTTGGCCATCCTGAAGCTCATGGAAGTTTTGCTGTTGACTTCAGTGGGATTAGGATTTCTCCAGAAGCTTTTAAAGCCAAAAGAGACTATTTTAATCAGTTAATCTGACCCTGAAATAATACCAGCCATAAAACTTCCAGCGTCATCAGTCGTTTCCATCTCTGCTTTCTGTGGGTCAAATGAGGCTGAAGCAAAATGGAAAGTAACTAGAAAGTAGTAAAAGAAAAACGGTTTGGAAAAAGTAAAACTGATTCAGACTGCCCACACCCACAGCATTTGCAGAGGTCAGGCGAGGACTCTTTTTCCCCTTCCTTGAACTCCAAATATTTCCTTCCTTGTTTAATGTTGGGACAAGGAGAAATAGCAAAGCAGACAAAGCACATAAACACCAATCTCTGTGGCCTGAACGAGCCACTGCAAGGCAAATCATTCCATCTTAAAATAGTAGCCCAAGAAAAGCTGAATTACCACCAGAGAAGCCTCAATCTCACTTTCTCTATCTCTCTCACTCTCTGTCATAGGCAGACTGGCTACCTAAATTTAAAATAGCTAAAATGAGGTGAGATGACTCCTTTTTTATGTGCTTGTGTGGAACCTCTTGCAGGATAAGGATTTCACTTGATAGTTATTATGGAAATAGTTTCAAAGCATAGAAGGCACAATCAGAGTAATAAGAACAACAGATTTTTTAAAAAACTGAACATAAAAACTATTTGATTTATGTGAAAAGGGAGCAAAAATCGTTAATTTTTTAAACAAACTTTAAGCAAAAAAAGATGCAAGATTTCTAAACAAACACGAAAACAAGGAAGTCATATTTGGGGATGGTTGGTTAAGTAAGTCTTGCCTAGACATCCAATAATTTTTGCATCACTTTTTAAATGGTGACAATCTTCAAAATTAACATAAAATTTCCAAATTATAAGGAGAATAACCTTCTGCTTCAAACAGTTTAACAGAAAATACTTTTACTTTCCAAAGCAAGTTATTATTCACACCCACATTTGCCAATAAATCAGTTTACTCACACCACCCATGGCATATTTATTAAATAAACCTTTTGTCACAAAACATTTTCTCGAAGTCAAGGACAAGTATGTGTGGTGCTCTTTCCAAGTGATTATCAACAAGGCTTCAAAGTGGTTGAAGCCCAGCAACATCTTGTCTTTTGTAGCCAACATCTGAAACTACCTGAGGCTGATCTCAGCACAACTGCAAGGCTCTTAATTGTCAAGCCCAGGCAAGTACAACAAACCATGATCCATGTACAAAAATGAACGATTCCTGCTGCTACCCTGGATCACTGATTGATGTTTTCCCTTTTTACTGCTTTCTTCCACTGCCCTCCTGTAAGATTTATCCTGTAACACACGCAAATGAACTTGGTGAAATACCAATGAGGGAAAAGGGGGAACAGTACATAAATATTCACAGTCTCAATCAAACCATCTGAGATTTATTCCTCCTTTAAAAAAACAAACCACCTTTCCTGATCACTTCCAGATTCACAGTTTGATATTATATGAGACCCAATACTGTTCTCTGGTAGGAGAAAGGAACAAGCTAAGAAACAGTAATTTAAGGTAAGAAAATAATATCATTCCACTAGTCTGACAGTCTGATTAAAAACTAAAGATTCATATTTTCACTCTCTTTTTTTTTCCATCCTGTCCTCTTTTTTAATTTTTTTTTCCCAGGCTGGCTCAACAGAGTATTGTAACTTTAATCCGCATTGATTAATTCTTCTCCATGGAGGAGCTGTGACTGCAATACACGTGACTCTTCACTCCATATTGAACAATTTATCTTCCCCCCCTGTGATTTCAATAAAACCCTCGAGATCTGATTGCTGCCTTGACTTCTTCTGTTCAGCCCTTTAAGAGTCGGGTGCCTTGTCTAAGCCGGTTCTGTAGGTTCCCTCTCTGCTCAGAGGAACTGAGCATCTCCAGAGGGCAATTCCACCTGATTCAGACCAGAGTGACTCACTGTGCACATGCCCTTCTTGCTGCATGAATTACAGATGAAACCTAAAGGACTAGCTCAGACTAGACACCTCACTTTCAGGGGGGGTGAAGTCAGGCGAGACGAATCCTACTCTTTGAATATAATTTCACAGTTCACCCAAGTGATCTAGGATAATACCTCCAATTTTTTTTAAAGTTACTTAAATATTAGGGTTTACTCCCCACAGGGCAAATACATTGCCTATTTGAGCATTGCAGCATCCTTTCCAGGCATGTTTCTGCCTCATAAAATCCCCAGCTCTGAGCAGCAAATGAGTGGGAGGTCACTGGGAGAGCCATTGGAAATGCAGAGGAGGATGAAGGTTGTGTGCTCCCATGCATCCAAGGCATTTAGATGTCTAAGTCTGGGCCAAAGGGAGTTTCTGGGGTGATTCAGCTCTCCTATTAAAGATGTTCTACTCCAGATAAATAATTCAATATTCACTGGAAAA
Source organism: Onychostruthus taczanowskii (assembly GCF_017590055.1). NCBI lineage: Eukaryota > Metazoa > Chordata > Aves > Passeriformes > Passeridae > Onychostruthus > Onychostruthus taczanowskii. The sequence goes on along the minus strand of NW_024506994.1, from coordinate 289,921 downwards.
GAGACTTGTGCATGTTCCCACAATAAAGGTGAATGCCCACACAGCCATGTGAAAAAGCCGTGATCTCTCTGTCTCTGCCCACTTAATGAATCAACAAATACCTTGTGCACCCAGAAGAGAAATAAAGTAGTGTCTCTTACTCCTCAAATCCACTCTTTCCTGGTTTGGGGTTGTTTTAGGGGACAGGGGCTCATGTTCATCCTCCAGACAAGTCAGAGCTGGGACTTGAAAAGGGGTTTTTTACTCCCAGTCAGTGCTGGGGTGAGCAAACACCAGGAATGGGGTGAGTCACAAAAACACAGGGGCACACATGGAAACAGACACACAAGTCTGGTCATAAATCACCTTTCAGACATGGTCTGAGGCAGGCATAAACAGGGACACATTTTCCATACATGTAGGTACATATATGTTGTTCTGTGTATTTGCAGTGAGAGAAATGGAGGTGCTAAGCCCCAGGAACACTTCCCCCAGAACTCAGAGGAACATGGAGCTGACACAGCTGAGGGATACCCCAAGCACCCTCAGAAACCTGGACACATCAAAAATCTGTTGATTTGCTTATGGGTACAATTTGCCTTGCCTGATTTCTAATTGTTAGGTAATTAGTCTGACCTAAGTGTTGAAGGTAGCAATAAGAGAAAGGCACCTCCAAAGGAAATTCTCCCAACTTTAAGAAAAATCAAAATGCCCTTTAGAAATGTCTCTCTCCATTGATCAGAAATAGGGCTTTTGAATGACTAATATATAACTTTTAAACAAATTTAAGTTAAATGATCCCAACCTTATAATCTCTTTTCCCTTCTCACCCATCTACAGACTGATGATGTGGATTGATTGATTGATTGATTGATTAGAGCTTCACCCAAAAAGTTTGGGATATTTTGACAGTCATGTCTCAAAACCTCCATAGAAGGAATGAGAAAGACTAAAAGCTAAATTCCTTTTGCTACCTTTTCCTAAAAGAGAGAGGTACCTTTTCCTAAAACAGAGAGCAATGATCCAAGGATTTAGAGGTTACCTGGATTTAGGAGACCTGAGTTTCTTCTTCTTAAGTTTTCTATATGGCCTTGTAAAAATAATTTAAATCATTTGCCTTGTCACGTCCTATATCCAATATAAAAATAAAAATACTCTTTGGCCATAAACTTTACATTAGTAAAGCAGTAATGCTCCAGCTGTGGAAATATGTTTCAGGTTAGACATGACAAACAGTAAATATAACAAAAAGAACAGGCATCTTGGCATCTTTCTATTTTTGTGATACCATCTGTCCTACTCCCACATTAAACCTAGCAAAGCAGGTGAATCAATAACACCTTAAATAGTAAGTTAGACATGTTTTTCAAGCATCTAGAAAGATTGTTTTGACTTGTTTCTATTTTTTTTACAGAAAACTCGGGTTTCCTCCCTCCCTTTTCTTATCCAGTGTTACTATGGAGGCAAGAAATAAATGGAATACTTGTAACATTATCATGAAGAATGCTGTCAGAGCACCTTCAAATGCTGTTTTTTAAGAAGAAAAGCCAGGTGTTCAAATGACACCAAAGAAAAGCTTCACTCCCAAGTCTCTTAGGAGTCCAAGTGACCCTGAGGGCAGGAAGCAAGTGAATGTAAAACTACTGGCCTACAAGTGCCCCAGGAAGAACAGCACTGAATCTGCATTTCACAAATCATCGTGACCCTGTAGCAGCAGGTAAGTGACAAGCATCATTTCTAGAGCACATCCCCAAGGGCCTAATCCTGACCTCTGCCACGTTAGTCTTGTGCAGGTGTCCCTAAAGCAACTGCAGACAGCAGCAGCTGATTTGCATCAGGAATTTGGAAAAAAAAATAAAATAAAATAAAAGCCCTGCAGATTTTAAACACACATTATTTTATAGTGTGAGGTCATCCTACCGCTATCTCAATTTTTAAGTGTGTTCACTCAGAGCTTAAACTTTTGTTCAACTACTGAAGAGCAAATAAGACAATTCTGGGACTAACAAAGGAAAACTAACTTCATGTATCTGCGTTCAAGTAAGAGAAAAGTGAGATTTTGGTAGCGAGCGCAGCTGGGCTTTAGCAGCAGTGCTCTGAGGACCCCTTGTGTTCCAAGACTTAAGTGAAGAAATTTGTTCCTGTACAGGCTGATGGTGCTTGAATCTTTAATACTAATTTCTTCCAATTCCAGGCATGTTGAAGAATAAAGTCTGCTTCTGTTTACACCATCATAATCCCAATTGCATTCCACTGTTTTCAACTATGTTTTTTAGTTCCAGCATCGATGAAGAGACATGAGAGGCAGACAAAGCAATGCCTAGCTAGCAGCACCTGAGAACGAAATTTTAAAGCTATTAAATTCCCAAACCCCTTCGTTCACTTGGAAAAATCTCAGTCTCAAATAGATTTATTTAGTGTTTCCAGAATTTTCTGTGTTCAATTTTCCAGAATTTTTGTGTTCAAAAATTGTTACTGAGACACAAAAAGCCATGAGACGATGAGATTTACAAATGAGTCATGTCTTAATTCTTTCCTTCCCATTGTTTCTCTGCTTTTGAGATTTTTTTTTTTGTTTCAAGCCCCTTGAAATGACTTAGGGATCATCGTGATTATGCCTCAACGTCCCTGAAAGGAGCAGAAGCAAAATCAGTTTTAATTAAGTCTGGATGTATGAAAACAATCCAAGAATTAGTAGGGAGGTCACATTGCCTCTGTTGCAACTGAACTGTTGAGTCAAGTATTAAAAACATTTTTTCCAGTTCTGGTGTCCCCAATTAAAAAAAAGGAAAAAGGCACTGGGAATTCCAGCAAGAGGTCAAAGGAAAACAGTAAGACAGTGCTCAAGGACTGGAAAAAAGCCCCAAAGACACTGTGGTGCACCAAGGACACTTCAGTTTCTCCTGTTCTCTGCTCAATCAAACCAAATCATCTTAAGGATGGAACATGAACATGTTTGCTCAATGGGCTAAACTCACTGGGATGTGATTTGTAGGAGATGACAGTAAATAACACAAAGATCCTTCTGGCCTCAAAGTCCATGAAATTCGGATTACTTTTTTCTGCAATCAGAAAAACCAGGATATTTTTACAAGAATTATTTCTCTAATTCCCATTTTGTCACCTCATTTCTAGCAGTATTTTCAAGCTGAAAGTCAATGACTTAAGATATATCTAATAAAGAAACTTAGTAACATTGATTTTCATTTACATCTCATTGTTCTTTCCCCTGTTATTTTATGAAGAACATTTGCATGCATTAAACAAATAATAATTGAAAAAAATTCTTTAAAAATCTGCTTAAGGAAAAACAAAACCTGGGCCAATTCTTTTCCCTTTGAAGTCATCAACAGTTTTGCACACTGACTTCTAGGAGCCAGTCACTGGGCTATCTACCATGTGATAGCTTGCAATGGCTAAATGCAAACCTGTGAACAATCCTGCCAGGACATCAAGACCAGTTGGGTGTTTAAACCCAAACATTTGGTTATATAAGAGTCAGACACTGAACTGAGCAAGGCCATAACTTCACCTAAGTCTTTGCTGTGGGGAACACACTTAAGATACACCAAGTCTATCGCAACAAAGGGAGTGACCGACCAGGGCAAAACCATAAAGCAATGAAGTTAAAACTCAATTCTAAATAATAATGCAATTTAGGCCTCCCATTCCAGCAGCAAGGCTCTTAATTCCTCCCAGGACTGCTGCTGCCAGATTGCTCTAATCCACTTCCAGCTGTGCTACTGCTCCTGTGTGCGAGCATGGGAGCTCGGCTGGGAAACAGAACAAAGCATCCCAGTAAAGCCAGCAGCACTTGGAGGAATATTCCAACACACAGGGGAAATAATTCCCTCTTAAAGGAGAGTGTCTGCCAACTACTGTTCCCATTGCAAGTGTTTTACTCTGGGCCTGGCCGTGCATACAGGCCCTGACTCAGCAAAGGCTTGAGAAAGTGCCTTAATTTCATCATGTCATTAACCTTGTTGACTTCAGCATGTTCTATAACTTTAAATTATATAAATACATATATTCTTTCTTTTTTCTCTCTCTCCTCCCTGTGGTATGCTCTGTCTTCAAAGTTGCTTCAGCACAGACATGTCAGAAAATTTTGTCTGTTAGTAAATGTATTTAATGCAAATATTTACCATTCACAAAATGGCTACATCTAAGACTGTTAACCAGGCATACCAAGTCCCTTGCCTTGGAGAGCCTGCAGTCTGATCACATCTGGACTTACAGAAAATGTTCCTTTTGTGTTGTTTTCAAATAATGTTTTTCACATTTCCATCAGGAAATCTTTGTTCCTCAATTAGCAAGGTATTAGAAGATGGAAAATTCAGAAATATTCCCTTGTAAGGTGCATATTTCTCAGATTAAGGTGATGGTGTATTATCATTTTAGAAAACTGAAAACCTCTTCCTTTTAATGACACAACGTTTCAGTTCTCAGTTTTGAAAGGTCAAAAGATATTGGTCCTTAAAGCTGTCACTGGTACCAGACAGAATATTGATGGCTCTGGGCCTCCAGCCAGCATGATTTTGAGAACTTTAAAAAAAGTTATTTCTAAAGAAAATTTATTTTGCAAACTGCTGTTCGTGGGCATTTCAGACTTTGATTACTGGGCAGAAAGCAGATAAAGCAACTTGGGACAGGTGATAAATGCAACTTGCAGCACTTCTTAACAAGTTAGCACAAAGCTACACCACAGTTTTAGTGATCTTTATATGTGTGTTTTTATAAGGAGACAGAGTGAACAGTTTTATTAGCATATCATGAGTGAGTTATGTGGGTCATCCCAAATGAATGGCAATAAAAGCTTTATATCACACTCACCAACATGTATTTGGTACTTTATGTGCCACAAATGTTGCAGAAAAGCTATTTTACATATGTTTTAAAGACTGGGTATTTTTTATATTAGGGCTGGTTTTGTAAAGCTGCCAAGCACTTTAGCTACCATGAGCCCAACATTATTCAGCTCATGGGGAGTAATAAAAACTTGTTTAAAACGTTCTGAAATAGTTTTTTTTTTCTTTTTGTGCTTCAAAAGGCCAAAATTAAAGAATCATGGAATCAGCATGGAATAATGGAATGGCCTGAGTTGGAAAGGACGTTAAAAGTCATCTATTTCCAACCTCCCTGCCAGGGACAGAGACACCTTCCACTAGAAGAACTGTCATCCTGACAAGTTCCATCACTAGGCAAGTCCTTTTCTCTAAAACAATTTTAAAAGCTCTTTCTAGTCCTTCCTGATTGTATGCCAGAGAAAATTTGGTACTGTCACTGTCACACCACAGGACAAATTGTAGCTTGTTGTGGGCCTTGGACCGATATGGTGTTTGTAGTGGAAAATGGAAATTCTTCAACTAAAAAAACATAATGGCAAGTTGATACACAGACATCACACACGTATTTATATTTTTACCTATATATTTATATGGCACCTTGAAAATCTGTTCAAAAACCATAAAGCGTAATGTTGGTCCCAAATTAGAGTCTGATCCAAGATCCCTGTCACAGGAAACTTTCCATCAATACAAGAGCATTCAAACAGATTTTTAAACTTGCTCTGGCAAACTGAAGAGCAGCTTTGCCAGGAATTTTGCTGGGCACGGGGTGAAGCCTTCAGGCATGGAACAGATCAGAAGGACCAATGACTCAGGAGAAGCCATATCACAGTAACAGCTGTATTATGACCCCTTTGGCTGAGAGAAGCCAGGCTGGAAGGAAGAGGGGTGACTCCCTGCCCTTCCCCACCATGGGTGGAGATGCTCTGGGGAGATGTTTTGCTCTCCTGCTGCTGGAGCCAGACCACACCACGCTTGTCAGGATACCCCAGGCTGCCCCAGCACATCAAGAAGCTCCTGCCCCTGGCCCAGGTGCCACAGAGGGTCTGACCATGCAGCTGGTATTACTGTGAATATTCTAAGCTGGGTTTGGAGTGAACAGATTTTCTGCTTATGACAAGAGGCATGTGATGGCTTCTGGGAAGGACCAGTGTGCACAATTCAGCCTGTGCACACACCTGTGCTATGGGTCTGACCCTCTGCTTAGCAGGAGTAACTCCACAGTGTAAAACTGATGTAGGGCAGTTTCAATTCCAGGCCTGTATGTGTGTGTGCATTTCTAGTGCACGTGTACATACAGAGCACACTGAGAGAGACATTTCCCACCTCACGCACCAAACCACAAAGTGTGATGGAGCTACTGAAAGAGGTGAACAGCACTTAATCACATGCGAGTTAATGATTTAAATGTGCTTTTATTTTTGGCCTCTTGATGTAAATCCAAACCAGACAAGCAGAGTCCTCTGGTCAGACGGCTGGAAATTCCTCTGCACGAAATCATGTTGGTGGTCTCCCAGCTCAGCGCCTTCTGAGGAGCCGTACAGTGAAATATCCTTCCGTACCACTAATGAATGCGCCCACCCACACTGGAGCTGGTGCCCCCGAAGAACTCAATTCAAGAACAACTTTTTAAACTCCTACATGAAATCAAAGGGTTCATTCTGCGAGCCAAAGAACTCACAATTTTAGGCGGGACAGTTAATGGGTGGTTACCCCAGGTTGTCCCCTTGGTTTGCAGCACACAGTCTCGTAAGTAAAAATAACAAGCAGGATGCTGACTGTGTACACAGCATTCCAGTTAATTAGATTTCATCCTCCTCCAATGAATACATAAATTGTTGCTTCCCTGGTGACCGTACAGAGCATGAGTGACTTGCCCAGCATCAACCAGAGGAACCAAAGTAAACACACAAGACCTCAGTTTACTTTCCTGTGCTCAGACAAGACTTCATTCTCGATACTAAACAATCACTAAGCAATCAAAAACTCTCAAAGTGGCCAAGAAAACTTGAGCAAGAGCACCCAAGAAATAATTTTCAAGACTACTGCACTGATCCCAAGGACCCTTGTCTATGTGTGAATGAGCCCTGGCCATTTCAGGCACAAGGGGTGAAGCCTGGTGACAACAGCCAGAGAACTGAATAATCTGGTGGTGCTACTGAAACACAGATCTAATCCCACAATGAGGAGACGACTCCTTCAAACAGGCCTGTTATAAAATTATCAAGTGGCACAGGGGGTGGAAGGAATCAAGTTCTGATTGAACTGACTTGAAATAATAAATGCACACACTTTCTTTAAACACAGCTTGCCACATCCTGAGAATCTGGAATCAATTCCTTCCCTTTCAAGAAGCTTAAAAGTGGTGGGACTTTGATATGGCATGAGCATGTTTGCTTCTGGGCTTACAGCCCTCGCCAGCCTGTTCCAAAACTTTCAACGTTTTTATATTATAAGACAGAAAAGTTAGGAAAACAAAGATGGAAAAAAAGAATCAGAAATTCAGGGAACTATTAAATCAGGGCAGCCTTGCTGCCAAATACCTTTGGTAAGTAAATGAATCATGATCAATAACATATTGCCATGTAAACTTACAGGAGAAGGTTATCACCTGCTTGTGTGCCAGGCATAAAACATAATGGTGTGTGGCTGATGAAGTACTGCATGAATCCAGGAAAAAAATCACTATTTTTCTCTGTAGTGTTAAAGCATTTTTACTTCAAAGTAAATTTAACTCATCCAGAAAAAACATAATTTTTTTCCATGAAAACTTTGTCAAAATTGATAGATTACTATGAAACACTTCTCTTTTGACAATGTTGCATTTGTAAGAGGAAACTGTCTTGATAGAAAGAACCCTGTTTTGGTAAGGGGATGATTCCGCCCTGATTGCAAAGCTGCTTGTGCAGAGCTGCTTTATACATTCATATATTTGCCAGCAGAGGGTGTCACAATCTCAGAAACAGACCTACAAATGTATCCTTTCATCTGTTCACTCACATACAGGACTCAGACACACACTAAAACAAGGATTTACCAACCTCTTGTTGTCCTCACTGACTTTTCCACTATCGGGGGGAAAAAAAAAATTATTTAGCTATGTAAAGGCTGTGCTAGCAGTGCCATCCCAGGACAGGAAATACCACAGTGGCACGGCCAGCAGCGGCATCACCTGAAGTGTGACATTTCTCCATGGCCCTGCCTGCAAACTCTGCTAAGAGGGACAGCAGCTTGGACTTCTCTTCGGTGTGCACCAGATTCTCATCAATTCTCACATCCAGTACCCTCGTGCTGCACAAATATCATTAATTATCCCAACCACTTTGTGTCACTTTTCCACAGAGCCAGGCTGGGATGAGAGCTCACATTGCACACACCACGGGACTTCTCCTAAACAAGCATCCTACCAGGAATGGTCACACATAATGACACCTAACCCACACTTCTCACAGCCAGAGACTGGCTGATACCACAAATTCCCAGCCTGGTATCCCACACATTACTGAATTCACTCCCCTGACTCCTGAGTTAAGAGAACATAATTTAAGCAACTTGATGTTTGGTGCTTTAGCCACCTTGCTATCCTGCCCCCCGGACTCTATTGCCAATTAAAAGAAATGAAAACTATTGTTTATATAGCAATCTGGGTTCTATAATCTATTTTTAGTTTACTAACAACTCTTCTTCTATTTGTGTTTTGATCACATGCAACTGATGTTCCAGTCACTGGTGTTGCTTTCCACATTAACCGGAGCACTGGAATCAGCTGGAGCTAGGAACAGATATAGAGGATGACTGTGAGACACATATAACCTCTGTCTCAGACCCGGGAGCTACAGAAACATTTATGATAATCACAAGCAGCAATCTCTGTTCTTTTTGGGTCTCACCTGCTCAAGTGGAGACAGGGAAAGGGACTTCACCTAAGTAAATATATTTTATGTTTATAAATATGGGTTTTTTTGTCACAGAACTATATACAACTACTTCTGCTGTTATATAGGAAAAATATTAATATTAATATTAATATTAATATTAATATTAATATTAATATTAATAGAAATAGAAATAGAAATAGAAATAGAAATAGAAATAGAAATAGAATACAATACCAACATAATATTAAAATACGTAAAAATGAATGCATAAAATTTATTTAACATATAAATATAATGGACTATAATATTACTACAATATAAAAACTATTTACTTAAATAGAAAGCCTCAAGCTGGGGGGAAGGCCAGGCTGGACATCAAGAAGAATTTAGTCAGTGAGAGGGTTGCTAAGCATTGGAATGGGCTTTCCAGGGAGGTGCTGGTGTCATCATCCCTGGAAGCATTCAAGAAGTGGAAGTATTCAAGATGTGGCACTCAATGCTATGGTTTAATTGACAGGGTTGTGACCAGACTGGACTTGATGATTTCAACATCTTTTCCAGATTCCCAATTTCCAAACTCCAGGTCTTTGGGATTCTGTGATTCTATTCTATTATTTTTAATAATGCAGCAGGACCTGCTGTAAAATTATAGGCACCAGATGAGAACTAGAGCCCCAGATCCTTTTTGAATCAGTGTTGAAATTTTACAAAAATTTACAAAATACGATTCAAAAATAAATATGTTCATTATGAAATATGTACACAGTGTTGCTCTCCTTTCCTCTTTGCACAAAGTATTTTTACTGTTCAAGAAATGTAAGACAACTACTTTTTGACTAACTCATTCTCCTCCATCCAAATCAGCCTTCAGAAAAACTGCTGTTGTTCAGATGAACCAGACAGAAGGTGAATAAAACATCCCTGGGATTAGGGAGAAACTATTCTTCCTTAGCCCTTGAAAAGTGACAGTCAATTACTCTGCTGAAATTGAGGTCTGCACTGACAGTCCCAGGGACCTTACTTCATTGACAGAAAGAACATAGTTATAGATAGAAGGATCCAGTTCTGCTCTGCCCATGTCTGCTTTATTCTCCTTGCAGTGCAGCACTCCAGCTACAATAAAATTAAGCTAAAAGCTTTTCTCTACTTTGAAGAGGAAAGTTGAGCATCAGTACATTCAGAGACTGCAGTGTCTGGGTAAGACAGGAGCAGGAACCAGGTAACAAAAATGGAGGATGTTTGCAGGGAGCAAAGATTGTGTCTCTCCTGCAGCTTAACAGCTCTTGTCTCTAAAACTTTGGTGTGCTTAATTGTCATTTACAAGAGTACCTAAACCAAGAGCTTGTTATGCAGAACTAGGGAAAGCTCTCTTTAATCACACTGCAGCTTCTGAAAATGTGGAGTGCTTTGTGAGGTTAGATCCCTTATCTCACCATAGTGGATATCAGACCTTGAATTCCAGCTCTGCTTATTGCCAGATGCAGACACCTCTAGGATGACCATTTATTCCTGGCTGGAGATGCCAGCCCTTGTGAGCCCAGGGACTTGAATATTGCAGTCACTGGGAAGCAAGAGTTGGGACTGTGCATGTGGGTTAGCACAGCTGAAGATTTGCAGTTGCACAGCAGACCATAAAATTTCCTTGTAAATGGCCAGGATATTTTACTTTCATTGTTACATATATTTAGTCTAACTCTTAATTTATCTTCCTTTTACAACTTCCTATAAAGGTTAGCTGAACATCCCATTAGCATTAGTCAAAAAACCCCCAAGTTTTTAGCATCACTGAGAAGCAAAGCACTATAATTATTTCCTTCTGTTAACACAAAAAATATTACAGAGGAGATTGTTATCTGACATAAATCATCATTTACCCACTTTTATCTCATGGGTCAGCCCCAGGCAATTAAATATAATTGCACAGATGAAGTGTGTGGCAGAGCTGGAACCTGCAAAATCTAGTGTTTTTTGAATGATGGGATATAAGCCCATGGTATTCAACATGCCTTATGTCTCTGTGAAAGCAGTAATGCAAGGGAGGAGGTACATCAGTGAATGACTGCAAATATTGTACTAGATCATCTCAAGGGATAGGGATGTGTAAATCCACAGCTTTATGGAGCAACAGGAGTTCAGACTTGCTGGAGTTTTGCCTCTCTGACGGGAAAGGAATGTTGAGAACAGCAATTTCATTAAGAAGACAGTGTGGGATGCATATAAACATGAATGGCATCTGGCTTCTGGGGGACTCTTTCTTTTCATAAACAAATGCGAAGGAAAATCTGGAGCTTACAGAGTGCAATTACATTTCTTGAATTCACTTCTGTCTTTTAATTATTTTATATGGAATGTCTCAATATAACTCGGTTTATACGAGCAAATTAGCTGTAACAGCATAACATAATCATAAGATAAGGGGGCCAAGAGCCTGATGGCAACCTCTAAATAAAGCATGAGTTGTTCTCACAGGTTTGGGTCCAGCCAACACACACTCCTCTAAGCAGTGCTGGGGCAGAGGAGGAGGTAGCACAGGCCACCAGTCTCTTCCAGTAAGCAGTTGGGGATCCCGTTCTGGTGAGGAAACTGGACTGAATGGACAGGAGTCATGCCATGGCTGTTGGTAAAGAGGCTACCAAACACTCTGTGGCTCTTTTTTTTAGTTAATTAGTAGTTAATTTAGTAGTTAATTTAGTAGTTAATTTAGTAGTTAATTCAACTGTGGACAAGTGAGTTGAGTCTACCTAACCAGCCACCTGGAGCTGATCAGCAGCAGTGCCTGATGTCATCTGAACAAAGTTTACAAAAAATGATGAGAGAATGGCAAAATTCTCCCACTTCTAAGCACACAAACTCCCTGGCACACTTGGCAATGGTCATACTCACCAGCATTATCCTGCTGCTTGGTGTTTTTGATGTATGCAGAAAATTTGGAAAAGATATCGATGCCAGCAGTGTTTGATTCCCGGTGCTTAGCAGCCAGCTTGGGGTACCTGAACAGGCAAAAGCAGTGGGGAGAGCAACATCTTGTTACCAGCATCACAGCCATGGCTACAAATATATTTTACAAGAAGAGAGAAAAACCTCCTGTGTGAAGAACTGTAATTAACACTCATTATCTCAAAACAACAGCCTGGCAAGACCCTCTTAACCCAATCTATTATCTGTCTGTCGAGGCAGGCATGTGGGGAGTTACACAGGGATGGTGTCAAGACAAAGGTAACTGCACTCATGCTTTATGCTTTATGTAACCACAATCCAAAATTGGCCTTAAATCAGAAGGATACAAAAATTTCCAGAAAGGTGCAGGGGAGTTTGGCAGTCAGATCCCTCCATTATGAATGGCAGTCGTGTCTAATCCTCTACTCTGAAAATGTACTCCAGGATGGAATAGCAAAGGGTTTTTGGATTAGCCAGGTGAAGGAACATAAATGTTCCAGTCACTGCATCGCTTTTTACAGACATTTGGTGCAAAGGAATATATTGATTTGAAAGATAAACACAAACTAATGACTCCTACTGACTTCAGTGGTCTTGGAGCAGAGTATAAAAAATTTAAATGCCTGATCTCTTGCCTCAGGACTGGCCTGTAGCTCCTGATTCACTTGGAGGTAAAATGCTCCATAAGGAACCAAGCCAAATTTGATGGATTCATAGATTCTAAGGTCCAACTCACAAGCCAACTATTTATTTTTTCCATTATCCTTGTATTAAGTCCAAAATGTTTAACTTAGTAAGGCATATCTGGTAAATCTAAACCTTTCATTGGTAGCTTTTTCATACTAAAAAAAATATGGGTCTTATTCCTAATCTGAATTAGTTTAGTTATAACTTCCAGTTATGGGCTCTTGTCATTTCTTGACTAGAATAATGAGCACTTTTTTGCCTCCCGAGCCTCTCGTCCTCTGTAATCAGCTTTCCTTCCAACCTTCCTAACACACCATACAGCTCAGAAACCTCTAGTTTTTCACTGTAAAATGCTTTTCCTGGCACAGATATTTTGTGTGGCAATTCTCAGCATCCATTCCAAGTTATTTTTAGCTTTGCAAAATGTGGCCACCAGACCCCTACAATTTTTTTCTAGTACTGGTCTCCTTAATTCTGCATACAAGGGCATCCTGAAATGTGTACAGAGAAAACATTCTGCAGTTATTAGTCACATAAGTAACCTTCACACATGGAAGTCATCTCACTGAAGCCAGCAAGTTTCATAAATAAATATTACTCCTGTAAGTAAAGGTTGTAGGAAGCAGTGCTTTTTAGGAACTCTTCTTAGGACATCTTTCATTCCTAGGAAATGGAATATTGACTGAAAAAAATATCCAAAGGTCTTACTTTGGAGGTGCAAGAATCTCTTCCAAGAATTCCTCAATCTTGTTAACATCTGTCTTAACTTCTCCATTAAATGTCAGGAAAGGTGGGTGGGTCCCAGGAGCCAGATTGTGCAGGTCAGCTGGCTTTCTGCAAGCAGAGAAAAAGTCATGAAATCACTAATCTTTATGGTCGGGTAGTTGCACAGATATTTATAGTTCCTACAAAATCAGTCTGCATTTTTTTTTCCTCTCCAGTAATTTGTGGTTGGAAGACTTTGAAACTACCCCAAGCACCCTGTTTAATATAAAAACATTCCACAAGTGAGAAAAAATAAAAACAGCCAAACCTGAATCCCAACTATTTTGTTGTGCACCACAGGCTCTCTAGGCCAGATAAAAACCTGATTTAACTTGGAGGGGTCTTTCTATAGTGAAAACACTGGGTCATACACCTATTTTCAATTAAACAGAACAATTTTTTACCTTTTCAGATCAACAGTGGTGACATTGAACACAACTCCTTTGAGCCACAGGATCATGAAGAGACGCTGGGAGAATGGGCAGTTCCCAATGCTTTCTCCATCTATACCAGCCTGGGAGGGGGAAAAGAAAATGGGTTTCAGATTTGTTACTCATTTACCTCCCTCAAGATGGAAAACTGGATGGTGAAAGAAAAATGAGCATTTTAAAAATAACCAGCAGTGCTTGTTATTTAATACAGTTTATCATCAACACAAGAATGGTGTTGCTGCAGGATTCAGCTTTTGTCAGGAGCTCAAGGATGCTACATGGAGCCTCTCCTGAGAACAGCTCTAAGGAAATGTGTCCCTTGCTGATGGCAAGCAACACCCAGGGTGTTCTTTCAACTACTCTCATCCCTACAGGACTGCCTGTCTCATGGACAGGGTGGACATGCTCAGGACCTGATTTCTGCTTGTAGGCTGCCATTTATATCAGCTCAATATCTGCTTCACTGTTTTACTATCTAAGACATGTACTTTAGAGTTAAACCCAAAAACTCTGGACACTGACTCATTCTTGTTCACATCAACAACTGTCTCAGACACAAACAGCCAGGTCCAGACAGAAATCTCCATCTGAATCCTTCCAAGGTTCCAGGCAGGCTTCAGCCACCACATTCAGTCTGTTCCTATCTCTAGTATCTAATGAATTGCCTACAAACCACTACACAACAACACAAAACTGCTAGTGTTAGCATTGAGGAACAGCCTATTTTTTTCCTCCAAAAATTTATGGTCCTTAGCCATGCAAATTCTAGCTTTGAGCCATGGAGGGATACAAATAACACCAGCTGAACTGAGCCAAAGCTGCGGCCAAGGACAACATCCTTCTACAATAATCATGCTTGTGGCCAAAGCTTTCAGGATGATAATTGTTTTGATAGATTTCCATTTTAATTTGTGGTACCATTGTGTTTAAAAGATTCTTATAATCCTGGTGAAGCAACCAACCTTCCGCTGTTGACCCGCATGGATTGCATAACTGTATTTTAAGCACAGTGTGTGTCCGAAAATGGCTGATGAAAGAGCTAAGCAGATAAATGCCCTTTTCCTTTGGAGACAATATTACTTATTATAATTACAATTATTATATTACTCTGTTGGCTGTCATAAATTTTCTCTTATTAATATTCAAGCTGTGAGGTAGCATTTCTCTGTCTTAAAAAATGAATCCCTTCTAATTATTGCAGCTCTGTGAAACATCCCCAGCACAACTAGAAACATTTTGAGACATGTCCAGTTGGTACAAATTCAGGTCTTGCCTGTGAAATGTTCAGCCAAAAGATTTTCTTGTGAACATCAAGAGTCTTTCTCATGTCTTGAATGCAACTTTTGACAGTTCTGGGTTTAAAAACAAATTCCACATTTCCTGTCACCAAACTGTTTGGAGAGTGTGAATTCAAGGCTTGGAGACAACCTGACATGAAGTTCAGAGCTGTGTAAAGAGATTTGATCTGGGTTCAGATTCAGTTTCAAGCACTCAGACTCTAGAGGTACTTGGATATAGGGGGGAACAGTCTGGTTGCAGTTTTACTTGAAATTATGGATCTGCAATATGTCTGGTACATGGCATATGCAAGCACCAACAAACAATGTGGGTGAAAGAGTGGTAGAGCAAGAGGATGAGTAAGAAAGGATGCATTTTCATCTACCTGAGGTCTGAGAAGCCTGGTTTTACAAAATTTCATTAATTTAATCATTAGCTCTGTTCTGCAAATATCATGGCAACAGCAACAATGTCACCATGGGAATACCAGGGACCACCATATGTATGCCATAATTACTGCAAAGTTCCATTTTCTGATTTGGACTTTGGTTGTTAAACCTTTGCCAGGAGCTTTTTACTTCTTACACTTCCTGAAAAGAGGCAAATGCTATGGGAGAAAACAGCAATACGACACCAAACTTCCCCTTGATTTTTGCACCATCTTAATCATAAATCACAATTTAATCTTTTTTCAGGAAAGAGACGGGAACACAATTTCCCTGCTCTCTCCATTTGTTTTTTCTCATGCAAAGATTAAGGATAATCCAGACTTGCATCTTCTTATATGTTCTCTGTCCTTCAAGGGAATGGTGAAAAACCATCTCCAAAGGACTGAAGGAAGGACAAAGCAGGTGAATCACACAATCATAGAATCAGCTGAATCACAGAATCTGCTGAGTTGGAAGGGACCCACAAGGATCACTGAGTCCAACTCAGCAAAGGACATCCCCAAGAGTTACACCATGTGCCTGGAAGAATGATAATGACAAGGGAGAAACAGAAGTGAGAGTTGTGTGGGGCTAAGGGATGTAGAAGTCATAGGGAAAATGAAGATGATGTGAAATCTGGAAGAAATAAGATTGATGTGGTGATCAAAAATAAAATTAATTGTGTAGGTCAAATGAGGCCTCCAACAGTCCCAAATGGTCAAAATTCCTTCTCAACACTTCCAAAGCAATGGGAAACATTTATTGCCAGAGACACATTGGGAATAGGCAGAGGAAATTCCAAAAACAAAAGATAAACTAAAGAAAAAGTACAGTATGATCTCTGTTCAAAGCTCTGGGATCTGGAAGCCAGGCTCATGATTTGGGTGGAGACTGACTCATGGGTTTTGATCTCATGTGACTCGCATAACTGAAAATGCTACCACAAATCACAAGGCTAACTGGTGACAGAGGAGGGAACAGAATCAGAATCTCCCCAGCAACACAATTTATCTATTATTTTCAGCTCTTTTTCTGTGGAAATTATAGGCAAGGCTCTGTCGGTTTTGTGAGTCCTTTCTCATTGCCTCTAACAGCAGTCAGTAATTCAACGTTCAGTACGCAGAAAGAGCAAAACCTTAGTAGGTAACAGCTTCAAAGGCTTATCAGAGAGTTTTGAGATCCCTTGTGAAGTCTATTAACTACCAGGAGGAGATGAGAAAGAAAACTTCCCAGGCTTAGTCACTCTCAGCTTTAAAGAAAAAAGCTTTCTTAAAGCACTCCAGTAGTGCCTAAATAAAAATCTGTTACCTATTTGTCCAAGAGTAAGGGCTCAGAAAGGCAGGAATTAAATAATACCTTCATCAATATCAAGAACTCAAGCAGTGGATGGAAAGAAAAGAACATACAATTGACAAGCTGGAGAACCACAATTTATCCCTGCTGTTTTTCACAAAAGCTTTCTCATGCAGCTTCCCTGAAACACAGTAAAAGTGATGAAGCACTTATAAAATGGAGCAAGTTGGTGACATATGCACTCTCTCTGCCACTAACATTGGATATTTCTGATACAATGATTGCAGCTAAGGACAGTCTAACAATTCTGAATAAAAGACTGCAGCTAAGGACAGATTTGAGGCTTTGTGGGCACTAGGATAAAGGAGATGGAGTTGTTAAAGTGCACTCCCAGCTGAGAAGAGCCTCACCTTAAAAGGCAAATTCCCATAGTGACTGTGGAAAAGTATAATAGATTTGAGGATTTGTTGGGTGAGACTTTTTGGCCAATCACTACTCACCCCACTGAAGTCTAACTGAGGTGCCCAAGAGAAGGTCTCCTGTGTGAGCAAGGCTAAGATGCACATCTGAAAGATGAATCTGTCCACCATTCACTTTGACTGCATCCACTGAGTGTCTTAGTTTTAACTGGGATGAATACAGACTCCAGCAACAGAAAAGTCTGGAGTTTGTGGAGACAGAATTTCTAGAATCTTAGTTTCTCCATCTTGGAAACAGCACTTTCTGCTTCCATTGCTTCCCACAAACATAATTTATTAGTCTACCTACTCAAAAAGTATGCCTTTCTACTTAGTCTCCAGCTGTTTCTGTCCTTCACACCAACTGATGCAAGGTCTTGCCCTGTGTGGAACTCAGTGTAATCACATCAGGAAAAGCCTCCTGCCAGACCAGCTGCTTCCCTCTATCTGAGTAATGGCAAGAATGAACAAAATGTTCTCCTTTATTAATTATAAGGTGCTCCTCCTTAAACAGTTCAGCTATTTTTAGTGAATTAATTAAACCTTACAAATATTTGTGTGCATGTGTGGGGGCTGCATGAACTCATTATCAATTAAAAAAAAATTAGGTGGTTTCAAGAGGGAGAAAAAATAGTCTCAGTGATGTTATGACCTTGTATCAAGTATTTTTTGTGAAGTCATGGAGTATCAAAAGCCTCCAACCACTGCACAGCACAGCTGAACAATGTGAACAAGGAGCTCTTCTCAAGTTCAAGCTAATACTTTGCTACAAATGAAATAACTGGAATAAATTTCCTCACATATTCCAAAAAACACACCAACTGGTACATGCAATACACACAGACAACTGTATATTATTTTAACTAACCTTAAGGGAGGAAAAAATACAAGTTCCAGTTTTTCCCAAAATACAGAACTTCAGAGAAATACACCATCATTAATAATGACTAAGCATCTAGCTTAAAAATGGCAGCACTGGAAAGAATTGCATATTGCAAAGCACTGTGGTTTTTCCAGGCAAATAATGTATTTGGGCCTATCTATCCTCCTTCTCCTTTCATTTTTCACTGCATTGAGGTCACTCTGCACGTGGTCCAGGGGTCTGTTAGACTGTGGGAGATATTTTTGACTACATTAAAACACATTTTTTTCCAAAAGGATTTTAACAAGCTAACAAAAATAAGCAGACTAATTCACCTAAATGTTTCCCAGTAAAGATTAAGGAGGGATTTGATTTCATCATCCCTACAATCAAACTCAAGGCTCACATTACACATGGTTACATCCTCTCTGTTTTACAACTGGGAAAGCTCCTGCCTTTTGACACTTACTCTCCTTACACTCAGAACCCAAAAGGGAAGTGAAAATCCTATTGGAAACGCAAAGCAGGCCAGGAAATATCCTATTTATTGTGTAATTAAGAAAAAAAAATCTGTCTTAGTAATTATACCACACACACAATAGCACAAATCTCCATTGTAGGGAAAAAACCATGGGTTGCAACATGAGATCAGACATGCCAAGGTATTGCTTTAGCAAGGGTTATTTTTTTTTTCCATTTTCTTGTCGTTTTTTTTTTTTTTTTTTTTTCCTTCTCAACTTCCAAATGCAAAAGCCAGTGAGCTTTCTGGAGTGCCACCAACCAAGAAGCAAGCTAAGAACTGTACATTCATAGAGCAGCACTGGTAGGTCTTAGGTAAGCAGTAAATCTTGTCTCACAAGCCCTGTGTATCACAGGACACTTGTTGACTGTGGCTCTGATTTAGGAAAGCATTTAAGCATGTGCTGAAATACATCCCAATTCAGAGGAAGTATATGCTTGACTTTAAGCATGTTCTTAAGTCCTGTTGATTTCAATAGGACTTAAGCACATACTTAAGCACTTTCCTGAACAGGGGCCAATGAAAACAATAATAAATTTGCTGTGCAGCATTTCAACTTCATTGGGCTTTTCCTGAGATTTCATTTTGCTAGGAGAAGCTGTGGGCAGCAGCTTTCCAAAGGAGGGCAAAATAGAGCAGGAATATATCCCTAAGCACACACACATGGAAATGGACCATGTGCATATATGTCAAATAAAAATAGAGCACTTGCCTGAAGGGCTGTCAGGGTAGTAAGAAAACAAAAAGGAAGTGGTGAGACTCTTTATTCAGCTCCCCAAAAGCCAGCCAAAATGCTGTCCAAGTTTGGCATTACATACAGACATATATTTTAGATGCACATAAGCTGGACTGGTCTGTGCTGCTGGCCACTTTGAGGGCCAGTGGCTTCTCACACTGGGTTCCAAGCAGCTGAGCAGCACAGCAGGGCTGAGCATCTCCAAGGAGCTGCCACTGCACTCTCAGATCTCTGCAGCTCTGGAAGAAATGCATTTGTACTCTTGAGACATTCAGGACCTTCTGGAGATGGAATTGCAGGTTGGAGACCCCGTGGGCATCATGCAGTTAGGACATGACAAATATTATGTATAGGTTTGGTAAATCATGATTTTTCAACTTTTTATATCTACATGAAGGGCAGCACGGGCAGGAAGGGATCAGTCCTATAGGTTGGCTTCATCCAGAGAATCATTTCATGATGGCTTAGGGTATTCACAGCTAAAGATGAGATTTATCTGCCACATCAGCTGAGGTCCTGGCAGCAGAGCAGCTGCATGCACAGGGATCAACCTGCACAAATAGGTCTCAGTTTCCTCAAGGGCTTTGTGGAGCCACTGGCCACTGCATTTGCTCTTGCATGAAACAATTTTTGCTCTGAAATAAACCTTGTGACGTCTGAGAACTCCAATCAGTCGTGTGCAGTTTAGATTTATAAAACTACAGACTAGACATGGGTGAATGGTCTGATCACAGGGAAAGGATTCCATGCTATTCCATCACCTCCTCTGCTTTCTTCTAAAGTTCCATGACTTGACAAATATCAGTAGAGTAGAAGAGCACGGACTAGTCTGACACCCTGGAACAGGATATTATTTGTATTTGTAGATCTGTTACTTCACTTTGCATGTGGCCAACGTAATGAGAATTTAATATCAGACAATCAGAAGTAGTGGGAACTATAACAAAACTTCCTACACCAAATATATAAATATATATATACATGCATAAAGTTTGGTACCAAAATTTTCTTTTTCCAAGAGACCATATTCCAGCTTGCTCTGCTGTGAGGAACTTCTGAACACCAAGACTTACTTTTAGAGGGTGATGTATAAGGGAAAAGCCCCCAAAAGAGTTAGAGTCACTAAGAACACCAGCAGTACTGTAGAAAGAAATCACATAGAGCATGTATTTATATTCTTTTAATGTCAGCAAAATACAAGCTAAAGGATGGGTGCTAAATGCAGGCTGACATTTTCAGAGTGGCTAACAGTTTTAGATCTTGTGAGACAATTTGAAGGCAGCTGACTTCTCACAAGTATCAACTCTCTACACTTGGCAAATCACGCCACAAGCAACCCAAAATGAAAAGCTGATTTTAAAAGCCTCAGTAAGAGGGAAGTATCACTAACTGTGAGTTTCTTGAGCAACTACACAAAAAATTCAGAGCGTTTCAAAATAAAATCTCCATTGGAAGAATATTCTTTGAGGAGCTCACTTGGAATTTGACAAATACCTGATGGAGATGCATGAAAGCTTTGGCCATATCACCTCGGGGAATACACCTGGAGTTGTGGTCCTTGGCCAGCCTCCAAGGACAGGAAAGGTGCTGGGACCATACAAAGCTCGGAGGTCACAACACGCAGCTCAGCAGGGCTCACAGGGCGCCTAGCTGCCCAGCAGCCCACCCAGCAGACAAAATTTTGTTTTAAAATTACTATTGCAGTTTCCCTCCTCACAGAAAACCCACCACAGCCTCTGTTCAGTAACGCTGTGAATATTTTAAAATTAGTTTTTTAGACTTAGCGCAATTCAGAGCAAAATCTTGAAATTCTTCATAACCAGAAATTGCCATTCTCATCACAGTTCTTGATAGCAGACTGGACACAAAGTTCCTGTGTTTCAGAACATAGTGGACTGAAAATACAGATGTTTCATTCTTGGCTTGATGGACAAGCAACAATCATCCTTTACACTTCTTCCTGAGCCTTTTCCAATTTAATAAAGCAATTGTGCTCCCAGCACACACCAGGATCCTGAAACAGGATTCTGGGTACCCACATCAGCCAGTGGATGAAAACTCAGAAAACAGCTTTGAAAAGCTTTGCTTTTTGGGTACTCATCAACAATTCACTGTGAGTGAGACATCATAGGAACAAGAAAATAACTCAAGAAATGTCAGATATATAAGTTTAACATATAGAAAGATGTCAGAACAAATGAGTAACAGTAACTCACAAGTGAATGTGGAAATCTAAAGTTGATAAGAAAAGACAATATGGACATATCAGGAACAAATAACATTAATTAACCCAAGTAAATTTTGTTCTCTGCCAGATTTCCCAGCACTTTGGGTAGAAAAGAGGAAGCAGATATCTAGAGCTGACCTCTGTAAGGTCAATGGCATCAGATCCAGACCATATTTTCATTAACAAAATAGGGAAACTAGACCTGTATGAAACCTCTGCAAAGTGCTTGTACAAGTGGTTGAAAAAATACTTATGGAGCAGCAGTAATCGAGTTTTCTGTTAGCGCATAAACACATAAGAAATAGAGGTACCATAAAGGTCTGTGACAAGATGAGTCATATTTAATGTTTCCATTAGCAAAATGGAGGAAGGAACAGACAGAACCTTACAAAATTTCCTGCCAACAACAAGCACAGAGAGGTTACTGGGATTTCCCAGGAGAGAAGCAGACTCAAAGTGATGCTAAGAGGTTGGAACAAAGTGTCTGAAATCACTTAAATGAAATTCAGCAAAGTAAACTTCAAGGTGTAAGATGTGAGAAAAACAAAATGTGATGTACAAAATGCAGGATGGGGAATAGCTGGTGAGGGAAAAGTGAAGGAGGTTTTTACGTAAATCACAATGTGAATCATCAGTCTGTGCCTCTACAGGAAACAGCAACAAGTTAATGAGATGTACACATGTTGCTCTACTACAACATAACAGTTTCCTCAAGAATGCATAAGACTGCTTCACAAAGAGGATGATGATCCATTGTTGTTCATGCCCACAGAGGATGGGATTAAGTATTTAGCTCAATTTGCAACAATAAAGATTTAGGAGGGGAAAAAAATGAGTGTAATTATAGGCCTAATGAAACACAAGCAGGCTTTCTAAGGAGATTGTGTAATCTGCATTTAGTGGAGACTTTGAAGAAACCAAAAGAAGCTGGTAAAACTGGTCTGGATTAATTTCATCCTGCTGCAGAGCATAGAGGGGGCATAGAATGTTTTAAAAATCCTTTTTAACAGTCTATATTAGTGGCTCTGACAATAAAGCTGCTCCTGCTGCCAGTGCTGGATCCTTGGTGGCACAGATTTTTGCCTCCCTCTGACCTGCACAGGATGAAATCTGGCCCCAGTGAAATCAATGGCAATTTTGCCCGTGACTTTGAAAGTACCAGAATTTCACTCAGAGGTTTCATGGCCAGAGGGGACAATTATCATAATCTTTCCTGACCTTTTGCATCATACAAACATAGATTTTTTCTCAGCCTGTAGCCAACATCTTGTGGCTGAACTATAACATATGTTTTGGAAGGGTTTTTGGGAGAGGCACAGGCCTCACATAGAGTGGTAGTAAAATCCCCTCTAGTGTTGCCTGTTTGCATTGCAGGGAGAAGCTCCTGCTCCCAAGGAAGTCAACTTCCCTTTTCTGGGGTTTTCCAAAAGGTACCTAACTTGTCACATCAGTTAGACATGCAATCCTTTTCTCTTACCTATCAGTTGCATTTATGCACGTGGGTTCAAGCACTGGAAGGAACCTTAGTGACAGGATTTGGAGAGTCAGGACACAGCAGTATTTAGAAAATTCTCACGATTTTAGTAAAATTCAATAGAGATGCTGAAGCATCAGCTATGCTGGTTGTTTTGGATACAATGGAGTATCTCATAGGAAGAAGTAAGGGTTTTGAACAAGAAAGTCACAAATCCAATTTTTTTAAGGCAAATAAAGTTAGAATCATAGTGGTTTGGGCTGGAAGGGTCCTTAAAGATCATCTATTTCCAACCTCTCTGTCATGGGCAGGGACACCTTCCACCAGACCAGGTTGCTCCAAGCCCCATCCACCCCAGCCCTGGACACTTCCAGGGATGGGGCAGCCAAGCTTGTCTGGGCAACCCCTGCCAGGGCCTCACCACCCTCACTGGGAAGAG
This sequence comes from Onychostruthus taczanowskii, assembly GCF_017590055.1. Taxonomy (NCBI): domain Eukaryota; kingdom Metazoa; phylum Chordata; class Aves; order Passeriformes; family Passeridae; genus Onychostruthus; species Onychostruthus taczanowskii. The sequence goes on along the minus strand of NW_024506994.1, from coordinate 266,682 downwards.
TTTCTTCCTAATATCCAATCTAAACCTGCTTCCTTTCAGTTTGATGCCATTTCCCCTTGTCCTGCTACTCTAGGCTCTTGTAAATATTTTCTCTCCATCTTTCTCATTGGCTCCCTTTGGGTACTGGAAGGATCTTGTCCTGCAAGATTTTGATACCAGTGCCTGTTCAGCTCTGCATATCCATAATGCAGCTCCTTCATTTTGGAAGCTTAAGCCTGCAGGATCTTGTTAGGGTTTTTGGCTTTAGGTGCCACACCCATTAATTGGTTATATTCTAATGGGGTAGGTGGTGGATGCCCCATCCCTGGAAACGTTCAAGGTCAGGCTGGACAAGGCTGTCAGCAAACTGATCTAGTTAAATATGTTCCTAATTACTGAGGAAAATCAGACTATATGACCTTTAAAATGTCCCTTCCAACTCAAATATTCTATGATTCAGTGATAATGTACCTTATTTAATTCCATAACCGTCAATATTCACACAAAATATTCCCACTACATTTTCCACTGACTTCAGTGAAAGCAGAGTCATACTTTGGATTCACTAGTTTCTTCCTAATAAATGATTAAAACCACAAGTGCCCTGAAGAAAGAATTTGTGAATAACTCTTATCAAGCTATTCACAAAGCACCAGTTTTAATACTTTCATATATTGATGATTCTATATCCTGAGAGCTAATTAGATACCCCAAAAAATCATTTCCCCTTGGGGAAGATGCAGAAAATAAAACGAGAGATAGATCAGTGTCAACAGGTGTCATAGGCAATGCAAATTCTAGCCAAATGATTCCTGTTTCTAGCGGAGATCAGGTGCAAATCAGGTGTTTCTCCAAAACAAGATCTGTGCAGAGTTCCCATTACAGCACCAGAATCCTGCATGCATTTTTTCTTGTAAGAATTAAATCTGCCACATCTGGAATTTGGATGTCTGTTAAAAATCTCTGAGCCAGGGGTATTAATCTGGCCACACAGTATATCCTGCAAATGCTGGTGAACAGCAGCCAAATTTCCATGCCTCTAAGCAGCGTATCAGACTAACAAATAATAACAGCAGCCAGGTGCTGAAAGTCAACGCTGAACCTGAAATAAGATCCAGGGCTGAATTATTTATTGAAATTCCGTTACTTTATTTGCAGTCTTAGGAAAGAGAGTCACTTGCAGGCACTGCAAATAAAGGTCTGGATGGTGGGTGTTGCTGATAAGGGTATTTACCATATCAGCTGATCCCACAAAGTGTCCTGGGGGTCTCATTTTGTACCTTACTAACATCATAAAAATACTGAATGGGTTAAAAGAGCAATTGGCAGCCCTCAGGAGGTGTCCCACAGTGGGCAGGACTGGGCCTTCTTCTCTCCTTTTTCATCTCCAAAGTTGACAGCCCTGCAGAGGGCAGGGTGCAGCTCCATCCCGAGATGTGATGGGTGTTTGACTTCCACTGAAAGCAGATCAAACTGTGCTGCAAAGCACCAGCAAACCACAGGCCCAAAGCAGTCTTGGGTTTGATGTTTGCACCACGTGTGACTTTCAAGCACAACCCACAATCACTCCAATAAACTAACTGTCAATATAATATTTCTGGTATTTGGACCAAGCCTTAATACCCTGAGAATTAAAAAATAAAATGCCTTATAAATAAATTTTCTGGTTTCCAGGTACTCACAGAGAAATAATTACTGAGTTTAGTATTGAGAGGATTTTTTTTTACTTTTCATATTTTGTTCCTTGCTGTATTTGTTCATCTGATCATCTACACAGACATGCAGTCATATTTAGATATTAGAGGGGTGGTGCACTACAAGGCAGTCTTTTCTGATGCCACTCCCTCTGAATATTTCCTTAAACAAGAAAAAGAGAGCAAGTTCTGAGTTTATAAGTGAAAATACCTGCAGTGAAAGCAAGAGTCTAAGACATACACACAAACAGCAAGTAAATATTCCTTGGGATCCACCTAAAAGCAAAACAATTTGTATGTTCAATATCAAATGATGGAGAAAATAAACAGGGTGCTTTCAAAAAGCTACTGAGAAATTTTGACTAAGACTGTGTATTAGTAAAAGTAGAATTTAGAAATATTTTTTTGCAGTATGGACTTATGAATTTAATGTATGATAAATATTGCAAACAGAAAAGAACAGATCACAGAGAGAAATCTGGAACACATTTCTTGTGTTACACATACACTTTCTGTAGTATCCCAGTACAGGATGATTTCTTAAATTCCTTTACCTGTACTGTTTGGGCCAGTTTGAAATGCTTTAAAAAGAAACAGTTTTGATAATTTTCTCAAAACAAATTTTTACCTGATGCTCAGAGTGAATTTCCTCTGATTTCATTTTATCCTGTTACACAGCGCGAAAAACAAAAGCAACCAAACCCAAAACCAAAGCTTAATTAAGTTTAATTCAATGCTACTCATCAAAATAATCAACTGCACTTTCCCTAGCGCCTCTTCACCTCTTACTGTCCTTTTGTTTCTGGGATCTTTGATGATGTTGTTAATTCCAAATACCATCTTTTATTTTTTTATCACTCCTAAGTCCCTCGTGCCCCAAGTGGAGCATCCTCCAAAAGGACCAGCAGCGACTCCAGCATGGCTGTACAGCAGAGCTCTTCTCCAGCCTGCTCTTTCCTCCCACAGCTTTCTCAGAAGCAATCAGAAGACTTCTTCCCAAAATGTCTCTTGCTTGCACTCTTCCCCCCACAAGAAAATAATCACTTTGTTCATTTTATTTAATTTCATTTTATGCCACTCACCTTTCAGCCATATTCCCCATTTCCTGGCTTCACCACTGATTTGGTGACAGCAGCCCTGAGATCTGTCCCCAGCTCCCATCCCTTTCTCTGACTCTCCACTCTGCTTCTCTGCCATTGTCACCCAGCTGCTTTATTCAAATTAAACAAATCCTTTGTGATATGGTGGAAATGGAGTGTGACACAAGGGTCATGCTCCCTAAATCTCCTCATCCATTTATTGTTAAATTCACAAGAAGGTGCCACCTTCTCTGGAGACAATCCAGGTTAATCAGGTAATTGAGAAACCAGGATTGGCAAGAGAATTTCTGAACATTTTCTATACATTTGTGTACAGCTGGGCCTAATTCCCTGAAATACCTGAATAAGATCTGAAAAACAAGCTATTCTTTTTAATCTTTACTTGCAATTCTCTCTAAAATGGAGGGTTTTTTTCCCTCCCCCTATTATTGTAAAATGTCAAGCACACACGGGTGGTCTTCAAAAAATAACAAGTAAGAGAAATCCTATAATTTCACACTTCCATTGAAATGCTAAACATCTGTTAGTACAAAATCTCTCTTTCTGGCAGAATGGCACAAGGTGATTAGCACTAATGCTGCACTCACTTTCAAAGATCCTGTATATGGCTTAAAATAAAAGTTAAATAAATATTCAAATAATTTTAGTAAGTTTAAAAATTAATAATCCTTGGTGCCCAGAGTGAAAGGGATGTCATGGGACTAATTATAACTTTATGAAGATTATAATATTTATATAACTTTATTTAAAAATATATAACTTTCTATAAAAGTTATATAACTTCTCTGAAGTTCCCATCTTGGCCACATCCTTCCCCAGCTCTTCAAGGTTGAACCTGAGGAGTTGTCTACAGTCAGCATTTCTAAGAAATACTATTACTCTTGAATCATCTGTTTTGAGATAAACTCTGAATCATGAGGGCATCGAGCAGAGATTCAGCTCAGTAAGAGAACGGGGTGTTCCCCCAAGCACAGGTCAGAGGGCTGCTGGTGCCAGCGAGCCAGGATGGGCAGGGGATACTCCCCACTCTGAAACAAGTCTTCCCACATCCACGTTCACCTGCCTTTAGCAGAGACTGAATAGCAAGAAGACTTATGGAGTGTTTAGAGAAACATGTAATGGAAGATTTGTAAATATGGAATTGAAGTATGTAATAGAAGATTACACTTGTGCACTCTGAGGAGCTCCTTGTGGCTCCCTCCTGGACCACGCTGAGGACAGAAGGCTTAAAGCAGAGGAAAGATCATTTTTGAACCTCAAGCAAGACCCAGTCCTAGGACTGGATCTAGAGCTTAATTTTGAGACTCAGAGATATTGTTATTTAAAAAAAAAACAAACAAATTTAGCTCATTTCGGTACAAGAAAGAAAATAGAGTTCCTTGTTAAACTGCATGGATGAATTAACACTTAGAATGAAAAGTGAATTAAAATGAACCAAATTCTAATTGAAGACTGAAAATAGACTTAATAATGAAGGGCATTGTTGCACTGAATCCTCTTGGCATGTCCTGGGCATTTAAAAGAACTAAGCACAGAAAAACAACTAAAACTGCCATTCTGAGAGAACCTAGAACCTGCAAGAATATTCCATTATTCAATCCCTCTTCATTCAGGAAGAGCTTTTTTAAAAAATACAGTAAATAAAATAAACAAGCAAAACAGGTCTCCAGTTGCACACTGAATCAGCAGCCATGGCTCATCACAAAACACAGGGCAGTGAAAGAAAATAATTTCCCCCCATGATATGCATTTGCATCTGTTTGAAGTTGCCCATTCAGCAGCTAAAAGCAAAAGGAAAGCAGTAACACAACGTGCCTGTTGACCCACACAAATTGAGTCACAATCTAGAAAAACACCAGCAACAATAGCAATGATCCATCGGGGCTGGATTCTCTGATTTCCACTTGTTTGGGACAATACACAGGTACAGGCAAGCACCAGCAGGCAGAACAACTGCTACATGCCCTGGGTGTTAAGATTCAGGGGGTTTATTTGGGTGTTAAAATGTCATGAAGACGACAAGATTGGCAATCCATACAGAGAAGCACCAGCCCAACCTGAAAATTAATTCAGTATTTTGTCAGGAGTCAATCCATGAATATTGGGTAGCTTTTACAGTCACTCAGTAAAGGGAAAAGAGGGGAAATTTTATCTGGACATGCTACTGGACTACAGAGATATGAAAATGGATGTTGGGGCAAACGTTTCATAGGGAATGAAGCCAAGGCACAGGGTTGTGGCATGACTTAGGCAACAACAGACGGAAAGAGAATTCCACTCTTGTATCTCCCAGTTTAGTTCTTCCTCATCTCATCTTCAAGGTCTGACCTGTACTGGCACAGCAATCATCAGCTCAGCCGTTGGAGGCCCTTTCAAAGTCTGGCCCTTGCATAACCAGGTTTCATAGGCAGGTAAGATAAGCAATCCCATATTTAACCAGCACCTGAATTAATCACATTCCATTATCACACTCAGGACACGTAAGCAGCCTCTCAGCATCATTTCTGTCCGACTAGCTTCAACCAAATTTGTCCTGCCATTCAGAGACACAGAAAACAAAGATTCCTAGCTCTGTTCTGTTTTTTCAAAACCTCCTCCATAGTAATACCCTGCTGGTTTGCAAACTTTCTGGTGTGTTTATTCCTTTCTTGTCCCTTGCTATGTGTGCTTCATGACAGCATATCTAGTCTTGGTCTGAAGCACAGGCAGACAGGACATGACTTCTTTGGTGGTTCATTGCAACCTTTACAATTACTATTAAACCTACTCCTACTCTGACTACATTTGACCTTAACTATTAATGTGTTGCCCAGAGAATATGTGAATTCCCCATCCCTGGAAGAGATCAAGGCCAGGTTGGATGGGGCTTGGAGCAACCTGGTCTAGTGGAAGGTGTCCCTGTCCATGGCAAAGGGATTAGAAATAGACAGTCTGTAATTCCATTCCAACTCAAACCATTCTGTGGTTCTTGTTAAGAAGTACCATTCTTGTTATACTTCTTACCACTGTACTAAAAAGACCCTGCAGATACATTTAATACTGCAGTCAAGTGATATTTGCTCTTTTAATTAAATGAGAAAGGCAGCCTTCAGGATGGCAATCTTAAGAAATTTTTAAGACTTAAAATTATTATTTTCTACTTCTTTTCCAATGTCCTAACACACATAAACTCTGTGTGTTATTTAAGATAGCCAGTCAAAAGATAATCTAAACCTTGACCCCGCCCTACTAATAGCAGTGGCAAAAAGAGAAAGTAAAAATGCATAGCTGTGATTAGAATGATTTGTGTGTTTGTTATTGGGCTATTTACTGTGAATTACTGAGACTGAGTGGCACAGGAACACTGAATCATGCTAAGTGCTGTACAAAACCCAAAGGACACAAGACCTATTGACTAAAGGACAGAGCACAGAATCAAGGTGAAGTTCTTGCTGGCCCTCCTTGCACAAGGCAATGACTTCTCAGTTTCTGCACCTGTAAAGTACTGACCAAGACTGTACAATGCTTTGGAAATGCTATAAAAAGGCATCTGTATTTATTTTTTACCTCAGGGAATGGATTTTGCAAAGAGAGTCATGTTCAGAGGTGTCTGCCAAAGCACAGACCAGCCTGCACAGCCTCCTTTGCAGAACTGGGATCTAAGGATGCTGAATTGCTATCAGCATCTAGGAAGTTTGGAGAATTTCTAGTATCACCCTGTGTTTTACTACCAAGAATTGAAAAAACCAAAACCCAAAACTCACCAAAAAAATCGATCTTCTGAACATTTAAAACTGATGCTAAACAGTCTTTTCTGAATACAGACAGTTGCTGAACTCAGCTGTCAGATTTCTGGGATGGAGCACACGAGGATTGGCTCCTCATACTTTGAACTCCACTGGGAGCCTGCAGCAGCACAGTCTCTTTAGAGGTGATGAGCCCTTCTCCATGAAGTAAAGCAGTACACTTATGTCCTTACCTGCAGCAGAAGTTATGAAAAATACTATGTCTGCTTTAGCATCTTCCTGGTTAAGAGAAACAGTAACTAAAGCCATATCTAAATCAAGCAAATTTCCTCTGTGCATAAACCCTATTCCCAGAATCATGAACAGGTTTTAACACCTGAGATACTGGTGAACAGTGACCTGAGTCAGATGTTTTTCTTAGACCAGAAGAAACAAAAAAAAATTTGCCAGAGAAGTTGTGGATGCTTCGTGCCTGAAAGTTTTAAAGGTTAGGCTGGGAGAAGGCTCTGAGCAACCTGGTATTGTAGAAGGTGTACTTGCCCTTGTGTGGCAGGGGAGTGGGAATTACAGAATTACATGATGATCTTTAGGGTCCCTTCCAACTCAAACTATTCTATGTTTCTATGAAATGCAAGAGAAGCAACATAAATAGTTCAGAAATTGCTTCTTTACAGCAGGATTTACATAAGGGGGGGGGGAATGAAAATCAGTTTCAGCCTTGAATATTAGGCCTTGAGCATTTTAATTACCTTTTGCAGCAAGCACATACAGGTGAATGCCATGGGCTTGTCATCTGCACTGCACACAAAATTAGCATCTATCAAGATGAGGATTTAGAAGAACAAATTGTCAATATCTGAGCACCTTTATCCTCCTTAATAGAATGTCCTTCACACCAGAGCAGCTATAGCAGGGACAGTTTCAACTCCTACTGTCCTACAGATGCATTAATACAACACAGCCCTCCTGAAATGCATTCAATTAGTGTTTTATTTCAGTTGTCTGAAGGGTTGCCAGAAATACATAAAAAGGAGCTCTTTAAATTTCTTTTGGAAATCAAATGCACAGGGGGAAAAATTGGAGAAGCCCTTGAGCTCCATATATACAATACCTCTTAAGAAGTAACCAGGCTGCTTTGGGGACCAGCATGGAAATCATGGGAATTACAAGACTGGTAAAAATTTATGAGTCTGTTTGTGTGTGAGAACAAGCAGGAAAAGCAGAGAAGATGCAACACATGTGCACAAACTTGGCACCAGAGAAGGACTGGTATCAGCATTTTATCAAGGTGAGGAGAGCCTGAAAAACTTGCCTTGGGTCACTGAAGGAAGCAGAAAAGCACAAAAGTAAAGAAATCCTGTGAAGAATTTAGGTCAAAACCTGGAAATATTACTAAGCTTAACATGTAAAATTCACATCGCAGGATCTTTTCACAGTTTGATTAGAAATATATAAAAACATATAAAATAATATAAAAATATATAAAATATATAAAATAATAAAAATCAGAGGGTTTGAATGATTGGAGTTCTGCTGTTGCTTCCTATTAAGATGGAGTGTGGAAGTGCTCATTTGTTCATAGAATGGAAAGTAAAGAAAAAAAAAGCTTGATCTGGATTTTGACAACACTGGGGCCATCTTAACATGGCAAAGCTTTGCTATGATGGGTTAGAGAACTGCATCTCAGGGGCTTTGTGATCCAATCTCTTTTCTGAGCACATCTCCTCCTATGACACTGTACCCACGACATTTCTGTGGTGCATCAGAGTCACTGAATCAAAGAATGTGCTGAATCATGGAAGATCACTTCAACCAGTGAACACCACCATTAATAAAATATACATACATACAGAAGAGTAAAATCATAAACATTCAAAAAATGTGTCATTAAATTATTCTTGAGAGGGATAGAATAATATTAATTTACAAAGAATCTTTAAATTTAGGAGAATCAGAGAAAAAAAATCCTATCAACTCATCATTCTACATTTATGTGTATACTGGCAATCAAGTTATGTAACAAACAGCAATGACATGTTGTAAATGCAATCAGTTAGATTAAGTTCCACCCTTAGGTATTATTAGATAAAATTACTGGCTTTGGAACTGCAAAACACAGCTGGATACACTTTGAATTACTTCTGTTCCACTGTAATAATTTCCAAGTCTTAAGTGTAATATAAAAATCACGCCAGGAATACATGATGCTGATTAAATTCCTCAGATATACAAAAACCAGATTTTTTAAACTCATAGCTCCAGATGCCCTGCTACCCCATCTAGATGAATTTTACTGCATGTCAGCAACACAGAAGTGCGAAAAAATTGGGAGAACAAGAGACAAGGAAGGAAAGGGAATAAGGAAATTGCCACATGAAATTTTACTATGTCAAACAAATCACTTCAAGCTATTTACAAAGTACCTACTGTAGCACTTTAGGTACCAGCTCTCATTTCCTACATCATGTAAGATTTATAGACTGAATCCAGCACAAAACCAAGCCCTTCCTTATCCCAACTGACTCTCCCTGACTTTAAGTCAACCTTAGCTTAAAAAAAAGTTTATCACTGAAACCTTCTATTATTCATGTACAAAAGTAACACTTCAAGGCACAGCCCTTTAACATCTGCCTAACTCTGTTAAAAAGGAGTAATTTGAAAAAATCTACCAGAGCTCCTAGCTGAACAATGGAAATACTACTAACAAAATAATGCTTCTCTTACCTCTGCAGCACTGCTGGGATTATTTTGCTCATATCTGCCACATTTTGAAGAATTATGTGCCACACAAGAACCACATGATATTGTTACTGTGATGATCAATGTGCTCTCCTACACAATCCTTACACAGCCTTCCATTAAACTCTATTTGACACAGGCAGGTGGATTTGATCCCAACATTAAATCCTGGAGCACAGGCAGACGCACTTCCTGCTGGCTCTCCTGGAAAGGCTCCCTGTGTATTTTTGGGATGTTATGTCAAATGATCCCGGTGACATTTGCTGTTCTGGATTAGCCTCAGCAGAGCCACATATTGCCAATAAAAGTTTCCTGAGGACACTGGAGCTTCACGGTCATTGCTGAACCACGACACAGCAACCTGTGAGCCCGACGGGATGGGAGCTGCTAGAGAAGGAAAAAGAGCAACCTGCAGCTAAACATAGAGCACACCCAGGACACACTGGTGGCTAATTCTAAGTACCAGCAATAATAATTATGAGTATCACCCGTTCTTCATGGTTAAATTAAAACACAGTGTTTACCCAATTTGACTGTGTGGCTCAGAAAAGCCGGAAAAAAGGAAGGAGCTAGCAAGTGGAGTTTAAACAAGATCTCAAATACACTTAGGCAGGCCTAATTCTGCTGCCACTGAACTCAGTACTAGAAAACTGACTTGCTTTTGTGGCCATGACCCAAGCTGAATGTTTCTGAATTCTTATTTATTCAAATGGATCCCATTTATAGAAAGTATGCATATTCAAAAAAGCATTGAAATATGTTTCATTTTAATCAGATGTTTTGATCACAAGCACCATGTATATCAATACTATCAAGTTTAATAAAAAGCAAGTAGTCACAGCTGTTTATAGAGGAAAACCCCCAAACCATGGCAGATCAGGGCATCATTTACCTTTAACCATAAACTAAGGATGAGACCATGAACTGAGGCAGGAGACACAGCTGGAAATCCCTTCTTAACTAGAGAACCAGTTTCCCAGGCAATCCTAACAACATTCCAGACTAGGTTCAAGGTGGCTGGGATAGTGAATATATCCCTGCCAAGTCACTTTATAAACTTGGCCTGCTGAAACAATTTACTGCCTGTCTCTAATATTCCCACCAACGAGGCCCTTGTCTTGACGCAAAACAAAACCTCCAAATGCTCAGAGACAAAACAGACACACAGACACACAGACGCTGGGTTGTATAACTCAGGCTAAAGCTTCTTTAATGTATTGTTTTTCTTCATCACAAGGAAAAACAAGCAACTTGTAATTTTAAAACATTTGCTAGGTGGTTATGTGGCAATTTATTGAATTATTTTTTAAGATGTAATTTTAAAGCAAAATCAACTCTTGCCAAGACGGATGTTTTTCCTCTGACTATTTTTAAAATTATTTTATTGAAAATGCTTAATAAAAATAAAACAAAAAAATCAGAGGAGCAATGGTCAGTCCAGACAGCATTTCCCTGATTCAAGCAAGTCAGAAGTGGAGTTGTTACTGATTTGTCACTCTGGTCACTCCTGATTTGACAAGATCTTAGCAGAACCACTACATTGAAATACATGAGTCTCCCTGCAAGGAACTTTCAAAACTCAATTACAGATTGACCTAGTAAAATTATTTTCCTCCCTGGTGTCCAGACTACTGGTAGACCTTGTAAATTTTGTAACCTCAATACCAAAGCACAAGGCCAGGATGCTGGAGGAGGAGACTCAGGCTGCTGATCAGGCACTGCCTCACCAAAAGCAGTTTGAAGAGACACAAGCCATGGTGCCCATCACCTGCTTGGCAGATCCAAAGGGTAAAAATTCAAGATACACAGTAAACCCTGTGCTCTCACCACTTCCAGGGTGACAGCTGAAAGGTGTCAGAGACTGCACACATTGTACGCATCTGCTTTGTAGGGTGGTTGTGGCTTTTCAAAATGTGAGAGGCTTGTCAACAAAAAAATGTTATGGTCAGTCTTGGAGCACCAGACAGGTCGGACCAGATGTTTCAGTGTCATTATTCTTCCTTGTGCTTTTTTTATCTTTGTTATTTCCTTTTTATCTAGAAAGTTTAGCTAAACATAGGAATGATTTTGTATCAAAGCCAAGCTGAGCTCATAATACCCAGGAAATACCCACACTTCTCAAAAAACAGAAATTAACTCAGAGCCCTCCAGGTCTGATTCTGATTTCTAATCATCAACCAAAAAAAACTTTTTGAGGGCAGTCTATGAATCAAATACACTGCAGAGTCTGTCTTGTTATCAAGTGTTAAAAGGTTCCTACCAAGTTATCTTTCCCTGTTTGCAAAGACAGTACTGGTTGTGATAACCCTGAAATTCTGAAACTGAAATCAGTTTTCTTATCAGAGTGGCTCTGTCATATTAAAACCACAAAAGCCTCAACAGTGGGGAATGATTTCTTGTAACAGGTGTAACACTTTTATTTGTATCTTCCTTTAAGGCTATGTGACAACACTTCACCAGAATCCAAACCAAGGCTGGTTTGAAATCACCTTTCAAGCAGCAAAAACTTTTAAAAAATCCAGAAAATGCACCCCCCCCAAAAAAAAAAAAAAAAAAAAAAAAAAAAGCAAAACAAAACCCCACCCAACTTGCTCCTCCCTGAGATAATTTCTGGGATAATTGTGTCCACAAGAAGGGCAGCAACACCTTCCTGAGAGCAGCAGCCCCTGGGGCTCAGATGGAGCACACTGCTGTTGATGACTCTCTGTCCTGGCAGCCAGGCTCTCTGACTGACCCATTCACTTGGAACAGTAAGCTTGGCACAAAATTCTGCCATCACTTTTAGACACAATCCTAACAGGCCCAGTCAGCTGGAAGATGGGGACATGTTTAATGTCTGAAGTAGAGACTGTGGAGGTCCAAGGACTCTGAGGTCTCTTTTGATTTCTACACTTGCAGCACCTTCACATTTTCCCTAGAAGGGTGTTCAGTGTGACTGTGGGTGAACACTGAGAAGCAAAGCCTTGCACATTTTAAGCAAAAGCTCTTGCTCACCTAATCCTAGAATGGTTTGGGCTGCAAGGGACCTTAAAGTTCATGTCATTCCAACTCTCCTGCCGAGGGCAGGGACACCTTCTACAATACCAGGCTGCTCAGAGCTCCAGCCAGCCTGGTCTTGAACACTGTCAGGGTTTCACAACTTTGGGCAACCTGTCCCAGGACCACCCTTACATACACAATTTCTTCCTAACATCTAATATAAACCTATAACTTTATATATAAAGCTATAGGTATATATAAAAACCCTATAAGTTCATATATAAAGCTATAGGTTTAAATATAAACCCCTAGCTTAAAGCCATTCCCTTTTTATCCTATTTGTCCTTGTGGAAGGTCTCTATCCCCTTTAGGTACTGGAAGGTTTTCTAAGGTTTTCCTGGAGCTTTCTGTTCTCCAAGCTGTTTTCATAGCAGAGGTGTTCCAGCCCTCTGATCCAATTGGTGCCCTCCTCTGGACTCATTCCTGTGGGTTCACATCTTCCTTCTGCTGAGGAGCCCAGAGGTGGATGCAGCAGTGCAGGTGGGGTCTCAGAGGAGTGGAGTAGAGGGGCAGAATCGCCTCCCTCGACCGACTGGTCCCTCTGATTTGGGTTCAGCCCAGGACACCGATGAACATACCCGTAATATTAATCCATCAGTGCCACAACAATGACTCCTTCTAGAAGTAGCTGCCTGCCAGATTACCACACATTCTCCTACCATCACGATATCACCATCTTTTCACTATCAGAAATATGGGTTAGGATATATCTTGTTATAGAGTGTTTCTAAAGCAGGAGGATTTTTTAGATGAAATGTGCTTTGGTTCACTTGTGGATTTGTTTGCTTTCCAGACTGCATGCTGAGCAATGCAGTCCCCTTTGCATCATGTTTTGTTTTCCATGGGTACAACGTATCTCACTTCAAATTAACTTTTCATATTAGGCACTACTCTAATCCTGAAAGGCAAGGAATGCACATCCAAACACCTGTTTCCACTGCAAACAGAAAGAAGCCACAAGTCCTGTGGTCCTCCCTTATGGGCTTTAATTGTATTACTTCGCGTAATAGGAGCACTATTTCAATTTTGTCATTATGTTCATGCATACAGGTGCAAGATTGCCAGGAAAAGCTAAATATATCTTCCAGCAGGGTGTCATTGTCGTTTATACAGAAGCAATTTGCTTCTCCAGCACGCAGAGGATTGAAATCAGCCTGAGTTACAACAAGCTGGGTTGAGCACAGAGCAAGCACTACCTCCTGACGTTCCCTTGCTGCTGCTGCCAGCGTCTCGCGACACCACGCATCAAACCCTTCTCTGTGGCAGCCTCCTCCAATTCCCTGTCAAACAAGTTTAGAGAGGGAATTGCTGCTGCAGAGTTTCAGCGTTCAGCAAAGGCCTGCTCACACAAGCTGCACATCTGATCAAGGCAGCACCACCTCCCTGGCAGACCTCCCCGCTCCCACCATCGCTCTCCTGGTGTCCTGCCCCAGATTTGGGGGGATTTGCTCTCAAACACTTGCTCACAAAAAAATACCTCACAGATCCAGGTTAGGGCACCGTTAGAAAACAAGTGAAATCAATGGGGATGATAACAAATAGGTGTGATAACCACTTAACCTGTCCCTGCCACAGCAGCTCAGCTGTGTCCTGGCGGTGCCCAGGCTGTGTGCGCAGCTCCTGAGCCAGCCTGCATTGGGTTACAGAGCAGCTCTTTTGGTTACAAACCCGCTCCCTGCTTCTCTGTCTGAGGCTCCTGCTCTCCTCGTTGACAAACAGCAAAGGGAAATAGAGCAATTGCGTAACACCTTTCTTTTTTTTAACCTGAGACAGAAAATGCTTTTATTGGGGACACTGTGGCTGGTGAAAAACAGCCCTTTCTGGTTTTTTTTGGGCTGGTGGAAGATACAGTTTCTACCAGGCCACATCTACTGCCCTACATTTTCTGCCTTATTGCTGCTTTTCTGTGTGCTCCTTCAGGGATGCAGGACAGAACTCTTTTCCTTGGGTGAAGCATCACCTCTGTAAAACTGAAATGAGGAATTGCTCATTGATCCCAACATCCCCTGCCGTTAGAACTTGCCTCAAGCATGGTTCAGTACATTTACATTTGCCACTTGTTCCAGTATCTCACAGTCCTCCAGAAGGTACCGCTTTTCTGTTCTTTCCTGCCTTAAAACAGGCAAAATAAGTCTCTCCTTTGCAGTGTCTCCTGGATCAGCCTTCCTGTTTACCTCCCCTTACTAATATTCTATTCTTTGCAGTCACCCTCCAGAAAAGTTTGCATCTCTTCATTATTCTTTTATATTCTCCTATTTTTCAGCTTTCAGCTTGTCTCTCCTTTGGATATTCTCTTTTTATTTTTGAACTTCTGAGGTGTATAATTTAATACTCTGGTCACATGCTTTACTATAGAACCTTTTAAACTTTTAATTAAATTAATGGCACCTTTCCAAAACATCAAGAACTGCAATTTTTCAACGTAAATGGAAAGTCTCCAGGAAGATACCAATTAATTCTTCTGTTCCAGCTCTGAGTTTTATGTGAGTCTCTATGCAATTCTATAATATGCATTATGCAGGAAGTCACATTACTAAAAATGTTCTTTCTGAAGTTATAAATCTTCAGGTGGTGGCATGGCTTGGTTTAATGCAGTGCTCATTTTCCCTGCTATCTTATGGATCCACAGCTTCACACAATGAATCTGGGCAATGACCTTCACTTTAACAGCTGATGCAGTCAAGGAACCACATATCACAAACATCCATGTCAGCCTCAGTGAAATACTGCAAGAACTAAAACAAATCAGTAGCTACAGATTTCCATTCCAGCACACATTTGACTGATGACAGAGTACCAAACAACATCACAAACCCATTTTTTAGCCCATAAACATCTCCATTAAACATAATTTGGTAGAAACAGCTTGTAAGAGGTGAATTGTCTGGTTGTATGGACTCATGCTGGTCCATTTTAGTACATTAAGCTCTCTGTAAAAAGTATGTACAGGGCTCTTATGAACCTGAAATTCTTGTCAAATCTGTTTGCTATGGAAAAAGACCTCACTGCTGGCTCAGTCACAGCACCTGCACCTGAACTGACTGGTTTTGGAAGATGTGTGAAGAGGCTGTGTATACACATCATGGATGTGGCTGACATTTCAACTTACAGCCCAAAATATCCATCAGGGAGTACAAAGCAATTACATACTCTCATCTTGACAGAAGGGAGGGGTTGGAATTTGCTTTCCTAATCATTCAGGGCTCTGTTTGCTAAGGGTCTGAGATAACTCCCACATATTAATAATAATCCAATGGATTTACAGGAATGGATTAGGCTCAGAGAGACCAAACACCTGTAAGTGTTCCAGGCCAGACTGGACAAGATTTTAAGCAACGTGGTCTAGTGGAAGATGATTCTGTCTGCGGCAGGGGGATTGGAACAAGATGATCTTTGAGGTCCCTTCCAAACCAAGCCAGTCCATGATTTTACACGGGCATAGGGGATCTCAGCCTCAGTGTGTGTAGAGGCCTTAAAACACTCTGAACATCAAAAAATCTGAGCTCTTCACTGAGACAGAGTTTGCATGAAGTTTGCTATTAATAAGGTTGTATGTGTCACAGGTTTCAACCATGCCACTGATTTTAATGGTAAGGTTTTCACAGCCCAAGACCAACAGTCATACACAACTTCAAACATTCTGAAACCCTGCCACACAAAAGCTGTAGTAATTTTTCTATATTTTCATCAAGTTGCTTTCTGCTCTCAGTTACCCTTCTATAAAATCAGTATGAGCTTCAGTCTGAGGAAACTGACAGTAAAAACTGATTAAGTTTTTACTAGTTTAAGAAAAAAAAAGGAAGTATTGCAGTATATAATCAGAAGACTGACAGCTTATCTCAATCCTTATTGTTTTATGGTCCATAAGCATTTCAGACCTGCCAGCCTCTGCTGAGGAACCAAACCCTGGTACCCCCTAGCTCTTCCCAAAAATGGAAAAGAAAGTCAGGATTCAGAGAGCAAAACCTGAAGCCTACAGCCTCAAGTCTAAAGTTAGGGCACAGTACATTGCAGGCAGCAGGCTAAGAACAACAGAACAAACTCACAGGGAGAGAATTAACAATAAAACACAGGAACTCTGCCTCTCCCTCCACAACATTACCTAATTCTAATGTCACGAAGAAGAAAGCAGAGTGAGTGTGTGTGCAGGAGATAACAGGCTGTCACAGCACCGCTTCCACTCGGCGCCAGAAAATTAAAGTTTGATTATTCGGTAGAAGCCGAGCCGATCTGAGAGTCACACCAGTGTCCAGTTCACAGCGCAACTTACCTTCACAAAGAGCTCAATTTCAGGGTCCTTCCCTTCCCCATTAGCAGCAACAGAGTCTGTCATTTTTCACCCCCAAGGCTACCGGCTGATCTCTTGATATTAAGTGGCAAAAGGAGGTTTCAACTGCACGGCGTGTGAGTTTCCCTTCTGAACCGCTCCCACAAAGCTGTTAAAACATCACTTGTAATGATAAAGCTCGGAAGCAAGTAAACAAGTTTGCAGGCAATTAAATTAATAATTAAGAAAAGGCAGGCAGCAGAGGAGCAGTCCCTGTTACGGCAGTTCTTCAGAGCAACAAGTGCTGCTGTGCTCTGGTACAGTATCCTCATCTGTCAGAGCTGCAGCCCTCGCTGCCTGCCCAAAATAGCCCAGAGCATAAAAAAACAGAGGGTGGGGTTAAACTCATAGGGGAGGAGACAAGCTCCTGGTACCTACGGCAGGATCAGTCTCTGAACAAATAATTCTGCTCTTCCCTGTTTTCAGCGTTTCCGTGGTTCCCTCCCTCATTCTACAGCTGGGAGCACCAGGGACAGGGAAGAAGGAAGTCCTGTAGCTGGGCCGGTTTCTTTGCTTTAAGCAACAGTGATGTTTTTTCTGCTTTTCTGAAGGGTGTTTGTCCTGCCTCTAGCTGTTCAAAGTCCTAATATTGTTATTGCTAAGAAAGGAAAGAGAAAAAGAGCCAGTGCACTGCTGTTGGATCAGTCAAGGAATGGGAAGAAAAGCAGAGCTTTGCCTCAGCAGCCCCTGCCATGTGTGGGGTACAGAAGCCAAAACTGAGTGCTCGGGTGAGAGAAGCACCTGTGATGTGACCACTGCTGATGGAGCTCAGGAGCAGAGGAACGGCAATGTTTGGGTCCCATAACTATTTCTCAGCATGTCCCTCGGGGTGCTGGTTGTAGAGGGGGGACAGAAGGGCAATGATTTGCTGGGTGGAGCATGGGAGAACAGTTCCAAGGGCCTCAGCCTGCTGCTGACATACTGCTGTCATCCCTACTCCCCTTCCTTCACCCTGCATTCCTGGCGTGACTCAGAGGGCACTGCACAGCAGCCCTGAGCATGAGGTGGCACCTATAGAAAGTCCTGACGCAGCCAAAAGGCACGAAGGGAGGGAGTGTTGGCACAGGAGGGGACAGCAGGCAGAGGTGAAGGGGTCAATGGCACCTCCTCCTCATCCCCATCCCTGCCTGGAGGGACTTTGTGTCCTCCTGCCCTCAGGAAGTCTCTTCCTACACTCCTGCCCCGATCCTGTTTCGGGACTGCCAAAGCTCTGGCTCACAGGTTGTTGGCAGCTCAAGCTGCCAGACATGAGCAGTTTTACTTCCCCTTCTGACACAGAGATGCCTTTTGGGGAGGGTTTTGACATGATCAAATACTCGCCTTTCCTGATAGTGCTCTTAGCTGTGTGCCTCTGTGATGACCTCCAGTTCTCTCTGTAGGCATTTGACACAGCTCCAGAGCAGTCACAGCCAACACCTCCTTGGCCCTTTGGGTAAGTTCTATGGGAATTTTCCCACAACAGCTGCTTCATGTGCACTACATGAAGGACTGAAATGGTTAACAAGTAAATCTCATTATGCTGTTGCAACTGTAATTACAACATAATCATCATTATAATTACTGTAAAAGTATGCTTATGGTTTTTAGATCTAATTAGCACTCATCCAAATAACTAGAAGGTTAACTATAAGAGAATTAAGTGTTATTACTCCTTTGATTTCAAATTTTTACATGTAATTTTTGGACTAGGCACATTAATTACCAAACATTTAGAGTAGAATTTATTCCTAAGCCTACCGGCAAGTTTCCAAGGACATGGGCTAAGTGTACTTACATGTGGCAGAAAGAATCATTGCATTGTAATTATGCATTACAGTTATAAAAGTCTGCCAAAAACTTAAGAGCAATCATCGTATCTCTGAAACGCATCCCTAAACAATGCATTATTAACTATCCAATTTAAGCTTTTGGGATTTGCAGAAAAGTTGTTTTGCTCTAGCACCTCGTGGTGACATAATTTCTCTTTAAAAGGGATTCTTGGGAACTATAGGAAATGGATCATCTTGACTGAGGTTACCTGTAGCTCCAGCCTCACTGAAAAACATTGATTTGATATAGGCAAGTGGTTTGAACAAGTTATATCCCAGGACCATTGGCTCTGGAAGAGAAGATACTGCCAGCTATGAGCACAGTAATAAGGTAATGCTGCTAATGCTAAATCAAAGGGTAGAAATAAAATCAGCTTTCCAAACATCAGCACTTACAAGTTGTGATGTATTACAAGTTGTGACCTATTTAGATGTCTATTTTAGAATGAAAAAATATGTCCTAGAAGTGTCTAATTTTTTCCACTGAGCCCAGGGTAATGAGATAAACATGTAAAGGTCAGACAAATCCTGCAGTAATTTTTAAGCAGAAGAGAGCTATGGCTTTCTGAGCCTGATTCCTGTGCCTGTGCCATCCCTCACTCCAGAAGTTGTGTGTGCCTTGCGCTTCTGAAAGTCAAACTCTAGATGTAGCAATTTCAGTAGACACCCAACGTGTTAAGACATTCAAATCCTTCCCTCCCAATTACTGTCTGAGTTTAGTGGTGTGTTATAATTAGTAATTAGTTTGCAGATGAAGATTATTGTGCTGAGGCTCAGCAAAGCAGAAGGGAAACTTTGCAATACAAAGGAGCAAAGGTGCCCTGCAGCCATTTCCATACTAACCGAGATACAAACTGCTGGAGGGACGGGCCAGATCCCACCTGGCTCAGGGTGTTCTGGGCAGTGCTGCCACTGGAAGCTGCCTTCCCCATCTGCTTCTACCTCACCCCCTGCCCCAGGACCTGATATGGGGTGCTCAGAGGCTACAGAAGTTGAGGAGTAAATACCACACATCTGGTGTTCTAGCTGTGCTTTTAGGTATCCATGGAAAGAATAAGCCAGCCCACCTCAAAAAAAAAACAAAAAAAAACAAAAAAAAACAAAAAAAAAACCCAAAAAACCAAAACCAAAAAACCTCTGCTTTACAAAAATACCCCCATGGAATCCCTAGAAGAGACCAAACATAACAGACAACATAACTTGTTCATATAATGCTGATTTTTTGAAAGAGATTCTGGAAGTTGAATTTAGGATAAACATTGTAGAAGGCAGTGAGTAGGAGTAAAAATATATATATCTACATATCTATATATATGCACTGCTTTAGGAATCTATTCATGCATTTACTGCTTTTCTGTCATATAAAACTGACTTATCACTTACATCTGGGTGGAACCTTTACGACTATAATGGTTTTTAGTGTCTACACAGCTCTTTTGTATGTTATGAAATCAGCTCTTTCTTCAGCCAAATTAAGGGTAAGATACTGATAAATAATTAGTACACTCTCATTTTACTGCAAAGAATGAGTCACTTAGTTTGGCCTATCATTTTCTCACAAGTCAGAAGTAGCAGAGGCTTTGAGTTACACACAAGAACATCAGACACTGAATTATGAACTGCTCATAAGCCAAGTCATTATAGTTTGAGGTTTATGAGATATAGAAATGAATATGAGCACATCATCCCATTAATAAAAGAAGAGGACGGCTTTAGAAAAGGAACAGCCATGTCCCTACGTAAGACTCTATTGTAGGTGAACCCTGGTGCACTATCAGCTTTCACAGGCCTGATCCAGGCTTCACTTCCAGCAAAGATTTGTCCCGAGGGGGTGAAGCAGAGGCCAAGCATCCAGAATGAAACTCTATCAGTTCTCCAGCACACCGCTACCTTACCAAGAAGGATCAGAGCACAAGGCACATCCATCCCCCAGTACTTCCATCCAGCTCCTTCCATCAGAGCAGGTATTGCAAGTTTTGAATGACACAGACAACATTTTTCATTGTGATGAAAAGATGTAAAAGCTTGGTGCAGCTGCAGGAAATGCTGTAAATGGTATTCAGGGCTATGATTTTACCAGGGAATTATTTAACTACTTACTTGTCTAAAAACCCCACACCTAAGCAGCAGTCAGGGTAGTTTGAATGGGTTATGGAAGCATCTCTTCCAGAGACAGTTCTGAATTACTGGCAACTTCCAACTGCATTTATTGGATGCTAGTAGTTTTGATATGCAACACATGTAACAAGCTAACAACTGCAAGGAATCAATCCCGTAATTTTTATTTTCTTTTGAGTTACAATGTGTCACCATCAATTTCTCGTCTGAATTTCAGAAAAATCAAAATATTTTTCTCAGATATCTGAGGCCAGACATCAGGTCTGTTCCCCTCCCCAAATGCATAAGGCATGCAAGGACGTACAAAACTCTTCTCATTCAGCCTCATGCCAGCACTCGGTGACCAGATACTTTTCCTTGACTATAAAGATGTACAGTACCTCAAAATGTGTTGGTTTGATGGAAAAACTGTGATTTAGTTCCTTTTTGTAAATTTTCCTACACTCAAGTTAATGGAAGAAAAGACATTAAGAGATACAAAAACAGCTATGCAGCCTGGATGTTCCAATAAATGAGATGGGATGGAAAAGCCTAAACCAGAAAACTTTGCACTCTATTAACTGGCCAGTTTGAGGTAACACCCTCCATACCCACCCCCAGATATTATGAATCCATCACAGCCCTGAGCTACAGCAACTTTCCTTTATCTTTTCATTAAAAAGCATTCTTTCAGCTCTAAAATTATCTTGCTGAAACTCTTCTGTTTAAAAGAATGAATCAGTTCAGACTGGAGTTTTGCAAAGTTCTAGTCCAAAACCATGGAATTATTTTTATATATAATTATGTTTTCACATGGATAGAGCATCAAACTTTGCTGTAACATTAATAAGCATTAACACCTTCAAGAGAGAACCTGAAGAGAAAAACTGAACCTGCTGTTCAGTGTGAAGAGAGATTGCATTATGGATTAAGATCTCAGTGCTCACACAAAGACAGTCTCAGCTACCCATCTGTAAGGAAGTGGCTCTGAAAAGTTACAAAAGCATCTCCTAATGCTGCATTCAGTACAGAGGCTTCTAGAGGGCAGTGCTTTATTTCACTATCATTCCAAAACTGACATGTCAATTAAAAACAAAAGATACTTCCAACCAGGACTGAGACTGCTCTGGAAAGTGGTATTGTAGGAGATACAATGGAGAGCATGACAGATTGTCCCAAACTGTGAGCCATATGGATAATGCAGCTGATAAAAGGAGAAATGTGGAAATCCTCAGCCCTTGCTTTTCAAAATGAATCCTCCATGCTATCAAGTGTGGTGAAGAAAAACAGCACCAGGTAATTGTCATGTACCCATTGATGTTGACTCACTACTGTCATAGAACTAAAATTACATTATTTTACTTCCAAGTCTGAAACAGAGTAAGTAATGCCTATTCCTGTCTTATTTTACAGGAACTCATCATGCAAGTCCCTATTAAGATTATTTCTATTCACTTCTTTGTATGCTTCTTATCATAAATTAATTAAGATTTGAAGTACGAACATGCAAAATAGGATTAAATCCCCCCCCCCAACAAAAGATCAGCACACAATACACTACTTTAATCCTGATTTATGAATTATTATTTACAGAAAGTGTTCAAAATGGCATGTACAACTCATGCACATCTCAGGCTAGGCTTCAATTGCTCCCAGGAATTAAGGCTCAAAGAATGCACAGTTGCTGCTGATTTCATTGGACACATTTGTGTTTCACACTGTTGTTTAGCAAACAATTTGGCTGAGAGCTGAAATTACTTTCTGTATTCTGATGCACATTATTTCTAAAAGTTGAAGCCTTCAGCAGCTCAGTTTGAAATTAGCCATGACTCAGGCTGGTCCCCATGGGTTCACACACTGGCAGCAGTACCTGCATGGCAGGTTTTGTGCATGGATCTGCACTGTGGGTTTCAAGAATCCTCTACAGTGTAGGTACTGTTTGGCTTAAGAAAAGGGCCTCTGGATTTTTGCTCCCTGATAAACTCACATTGGATCAGTGTGATGTGATAACATCAACATCCTTACATCCCTCTGTGGCAGCAAAGTTTAACCTCTGCAATGGTGATGCCTCTGGTCAGTGGCAGTGCTGCTAGCCTAGATTAATGCAGTTGGCTGACCTTGAACCTCGCAGCGAACTGAAGAACCCTTCCATTCTCCTTAATAAATTGCCTTCATTCATTTTTCATCTCACCTTTTGGTACTTCTGTGATAAACTTTCCATAAAGTTTGCCAGCTCACTCACCTTAGTGCATCACCTCAGGCTGTTATTAAATGAATGGTGGGTTCTTTGTTCTTTTTTTTCTTCTTAAGAACTTGAAAGCAAGAATTCAACATCTTGCAGCACCTAAAGTTGACTTGGTGATACTCCATTTTAGGTTTGGTTGGTTTTTTTTTTTTGCTTGAGGACCCTTTTCACTGCAGAGTTAATGCAAACAACCAGGATGAATTGAAGCAAGGTGGTGAGTTAAACACAGATGTGAACTTCTCTTCTGCAAATACTCTTTTACATTAGCAGATTTTTGCTGGTAGCCATCACATTAACAGATTTTTGCTGGTGACCAGCAAACCCAGCTCATTAGGACTTCAAAGAACATATCCCACATCCTTAAGTGAAAGATGGTTGTGGTAATTCTTGAAAAGGTGGTTAGCTTAAGACCAAGAGTAAATTTTTAGTGAAATTCAGCACTGAGCACAGTCTAAATAACAGTGGTGCCTTGTTTAAGTCTGTCAGAACTGGGAATACTGGGCAGTCTAACCATAAAGACATAAGGGGGTTTTTGCCTCTTAAGTGGAAGATTTTCCAAAAAATTTCCATCTTTTGCCAAAATCACAAATTTTCACAGAGCATGTAGCAGGTATCACTTTTTTAAGAAAAGTGTGGACCCTTGGCCACTGGCTGCAATACCTGGGAGCAATCTCACCACCAAAATGTCAAAGCCCAGTTTGTCTTTGCAGTGTCACTGCTCTGACACAACTCTGACGCAATTCTGTAGAAAATGGACTTAGGTTTTCCTGTGAGGCCTACATCAGCTGAAAAAGTTCTAATGAGATATGGACCCCTTTACTTATTATTAGCAAATTCTACCCATTTCTAGCCAAGCAGCAAGTCAGAGTTGATACCAGACTAATTAATAAATATATATATAAAGGTATTTCATGATGTTGAGAGAAAACTAAATTCCCCTGCAGAGGGTGGCAGCAAACAGAGACTCTCCAGTTAAGCCTTGCCTTCAGGTTCATACAGAAAATTGACTTTCAGAGAAGAAAAGCAGAGTTCAGAAGGGTGGAGCTGTGAATGTTGTGAGGTTTGACTCCTCTCAGCTCTGCATCTCGACTAGGTGGATGTCACTGTGAGGGAGTTTCTATCATCTCTGACCATGCTGGGTCTCCTGACCAGAAAAAGATGACTTTAGGGTACAGAATTATCAAACCAACACACTCTGCAATTCTCTTATATGCCATGAGAGTTCTAGCAATTAAACAACAAATTAAAAGGTAATTGATAGCCCTTTTTAGAGAACTAAGTATATAGAATCAAAACTGAAAGTAAGTTAGCCAGGTCATGTATCACTTTCCCAAGATATTATAAACCTTGCACTTTATTATTGTAAACCAGAAAAAAAAAATTAAAATGCTGTAATGAAAATGAAGGGGAATCTACACATAAAAACTTCATAGTGCAAAGCTTCATAAAATCAAAGAGGAGGACTCAGAGTCACTGGAAGTAATACATGTGGGAATAGTTTACTATTGATAGGGCTGATAGTGACACTGATTTTTAATGCTTCCTAATTCTTTTCCCATTTACACCCTGTTTTCCAGTCAAAGTAATTTTTGCCAGACTTTAAAAAGGGAACTTTTCAACACTGGTGTTTTCTTTAGTTATCCAAAGGACTTCAGACACCCAAAGATTTATCTTGCAATGCACTCAGCCGCTGAACTCACTGATTCCCCAGGCAACATCCTAAAACAAAAGCTTGAAAGTGAACAAAAATGCAAGGAAATTACCTAATTTCCCCAGAATCAACAGCAAGCTAAGAATAGACTCCTGAACTCCTCAATGTCAGCTTAGTCAAACCATTGTCAAATGAAAATACATTTGTTTTCCCAAGTGTTCAGAACTCCATTGTCATGGAATACGCTCTCCATACAGGTGATTATGTGAATATATACACAAGTACAACATTCTTGTACACAGTATTCTACAGGACACATTTCCAAAGACATTCCACCAGCCCACCTGTCACGCTCTGCTTGGAAAATCTGGCCTTCAGTGTTTTGGGTTTTTTGTTTTTGTTTTTTTTTAATATAAAACATACTTGGTTCCCATCCCCATGAGTCACACAGTGCAATCTTGACAAGTTAATTGTTAAGTGGAGTTAGGCAGCAGGGTGTTCTTTGGTCACATCCTTGCAGGGACTTGGAGAGCACGCTCTCCTGCCTGGCTGGCAGTCCAGCAGGGAATGCCAGGCTGGCGGAGCTGCCAGCCGGCCTTTTGTAGCGGGGCTATTTTTAGCTGTTATCAGCCACGGGTGTGGGGCCAATCCGCGCCTGGAGCCGCACAGAAACTCTGCCCTGGCCAAACTTCACTCGCTGCAATCTCCCGGGAGGGGGCAAGTGAGTGAATTTGCTGCGCTGAAGTTGGGCTGTTCTTTATACGGGCTCCTGCAAGGCGCCAGCGCTCCAAGGAGGCGCGTTAGGAGCATGAGCAAGTTACTGATTCAACAGATAAGCATCCTGCCTATATTTGGTGAAAATGAGTGAATTTAAGGTGCCTCATGAAGTCCAATAAGTGATGCAATCATTCAGTATGATGTACATATAAATCAATCTGCGGTGTTTTTATAAAGGAGGTGATTTTTATGTCACCGTGTAACTATGTACTGTGTAACTGGAAACTACTTACTGTGATTATTTACAAATCCATAACTACTTACTGTGATTATTTACAAATCCAGCTCACCAAAGAAAGGGAAGACAGATTGGTGCCTCTTCAAAACGGGCCACGTGGTGTATAACAGACTTTTAACACTGGACCTTTGTCCAGCTTATTCTTTTAGTAACTTTTCATGGAAATATGACCTTGTAGTAACTTTAGGCTTTGAGAAATGAATTTGAAATGGTGAGAAAAATGTGTATTAAAATGAGGAAGAATTCCTGATGACATTAAGAAAAATAAAAATGTTATAAGTTTAAATTAGTTCTCCTAGTATTTCTGTTTACTGAGGACTTGCCAGTATTATTTGGGCACCTCACTGGCCATTTCTGGCTAACAGAGACCCTCTTGCAATGAGGGGCCATCCTAAGTATCAATGTTATAGCTAAGGATTAACATATTTATAGACCAAGTATAAATGTGGGCAAATATAAAGCACTTCTGCTGGTCAGATATTTAATCAATTCGATTTTAAAATGAATCCAAAAATATTACAAATACATGTGAGCAGAGGTCTGAAGAGTGATTAAATACCTATATTTTCAGATGCAAAGCTTCCACTCCTTCCATTTGCTTCTCAACCCGCCTTCAAATTACAGGGACACAGTGTTGAGATCTCCCAAAGCACAGCAACATAGATATTTCACCTCAAATAGAATTTGTTTACTCAATCGTAGGTATCTTAAAACAGGAGGTTATTAAAAGAATCGTTTTGTTGCTTGTTTAGCTTAGCTCTAAAAGCAGAAGCAACCTGAGACAAGATGCAGCTGTGAAAAAAAAAAAAAAAAAAGGTACCTTTATAGAAAGAAAATAGGTGCAGAAGGGGATTACTATGACAACTGGCAGAAATGGAGACAAAAAGGAGTGGCTGGTTTGGCACCAAAACGTCTGAGGTTGTCTAAGCCTAAACTGATTTTTAAAAGAGCCAAATGCATGAATGACTACTAATGGACCATGCTGGCACAAGAACAAGGATGTTTTAGCTGCACATAAATAAAGGTAATTTGGAAATTAAAGTGTCAAACCTTTAGAGCAGTGACATTATGAAACAGATTTCCAAAATTAATAATAATAGTAATAGTTTCTAAATAGACTTTTATTTCTTTATGAATGAAGTATTGCATGGTGAGGCTGTAACAGAATACTCAATTTCATGTCCAAAAAATCACATCCAGTCCTATGAATTTCTTTTTCAGATTACCTAGAATCTCCAAAGAAACTATCTTGGTCAGTGTGCAGATTTCTGCCTTTCTGTGCCTCATCTTTTATAAATATATAAGCAGGAAGATAATGGTTTTTCTCTCAGAAGATGTGTTCTCGAGTCTTACTTCATTAACACCTGCATGGAGCCTGCAACAGAAAATCAATTCACTTTTAAATCAAAATCCTGGTTTCGAACACTGTTGGATGTACTGAAACCAGACCTGTACACTGACAAATTCACTTCCCAGCTATCCCTGAGCACGTCATTGGAACGTCATCAATGTCACTGATGTCTTGCATTATCAAAGATGTACCAACAGTACAAGTTCTCCTACAATTGTTTCATTAATTGATATGAAAAAGATCATCTAGAGATCTAAATATAAAAATCATACCTGCAGATGACAAATAAATGACTCATTTTACAGTGACACACTTCCTCCTTTTCTTCTGCTACAGAAGGCAGTTTCATACAGGTTTTTTTCATAACATTTTCCACAAAAACAGTGGTAAATATTTTTTATATTGCCACAAATACATAAAAATATTTATATGTCTCTTTTCAGCCACAAACAAAGTTATGAGAAGACATTGAATAATTCTAAATGAACTAGTAAATACAGTGGCACAGTGAAAAATTTCCATTCAATGCAGGGTCTTATGACCCAAAGAAACAAAAAAATTTTCTTTTCCCAATTAAAATCTTAAGCTGTGTTTGAAGCAGTATCTAGGAATTCAAATTCAGTATGTTCAGTTAGCTTTTCTACTGTGGTGTCTGAAATAAAATGTAATTTTAAAACAAATACAGTTGAAAGACACATATATGGGGGATTGCTGTTAAAAAAAAGGATAAGATTTGACTGAAGTTAGAGTGCTGGATTTCAGTCTTGGAAAGATGATAAAATGTATTAGATAATTTTATCTGGCTAATTTAGTCAGTAAGTGAACAGCAGAAGTGTCCAACATCACATTGTTTGATCACTATTGCAATTCAGTTGTTGCTGAGTGGGGACACTGAAACAGAAAGGGAAATTAAATAGTCTGAAAAAAGAAATTAATCAATCCAACGTTTGTTTCCAGATGTCCATTACCAGAATTCACTTCTAGTCTAATCTAGTCATCCAAGATTTGTGTTTAAACTGTCACTGGTGGTATTCAGTTTATTAAACTTCAGGTGGCCAGGCCATTGTTTTCAGTGAAAGTTTATGGCTTGATGCAGTTGCCTAAGCCTAGATATCCAGCAGCATTTGGAAGGATAGCTGAGGAAATCTATAAACATGTATGAGACAGGATCTGTGGGACACTCCAGAGGCCAGGAAAGAAGCCTTTAGACATCTAAACCAGCAGGGGATGCCCGTGGCTGGAAAACTGAATTAGGTCCCGCTCCATGCAATGAACAGAGTCGACCTATCAAGGAACCTCCCTCTACAGGTGGTGCTTGCACTTGGCCACAGGAATTAACATCCCATTATGCTAGTTCAGATAGTTTTTTGTTGCAAAAAGAGCCTAGACACCCTGCAGAGGTATAGTTAATGGCTTACAGAGGCACCTTCAGTGGGATGAGCCAAATCCAACCCTTGATATCTAAAGAAAACAAAGAGCAGAGCAGAAATGCTGCTTTCCTTTTGCAGACTCCAAAAGAGTTGACATATTATCATCACCTGTTGCTCTGCAGGGATTATGCATTGTTTTGCAATTGTAAAATCTTAGTCTCAGTGGAGCTGCTCTTTAGGTACTTCTAAAATAACCAATTTGGAATCATACAAATTGCTCTGTTTTGGACAGGATCCATTTAACAGGTGACAATACTGCTACACAGATAAGTTTTCAAGGCCAGCAAGAAGTAATCAGTTTACAAATCCAAACATTTTTCACTCCAAAAATGTAGGTGCTGAGATGTTTCAAAAGAAAAAAACAGTCCATGCTGGGATAAGAGCCTTGTTTTCAGAACATCAAAGAGGGTATCACAAGATGAAACATATATGAGGAAAAATAAATGAGTAAATAAATCCTGTTTTAATTTTCTCTCGGTGTGACCTACATTATTTACATTGTGTTTGCCATTGCTGCAATCACTGTGCAGGGACAATTTCCTAGGTCTGTATTTTGAAGCTGTTGCTACGCTGTTGTACCCGGACACCGCTGT
Source organism: Onychostruthus taczanowskii (assembly GCF_017590055.1). Classification (NCBI taxonomy): domain Eukaryota; kingdom Metazoa; phylum Chordata; class Aves; order Passeriformes; family Passeridae; genus Onychostruthus; species Onychostruthus taczanowskii. The sequence goes on along the minus strand of NW_024506994.1, from coordinate 237,889 downwards.
GGCCAGAGCCATGCACTGAGGGGGGCACGGGAGCGCCAGCTCAAAATGGATTCACAGATCTTTCCACAAATGCCTGAGTGAGGCACAGACTCAACAAGGGTTGGAAGCAAGACCTTTTACCCTTTATATCCAAAAGATTAAGCAAACTGCTGTGCCCTGCTGCTGAAACACACGTTCTGCTTGTGACTGATAGTTGGGGGACTGGGTTATCTGTAGCAGAACGGCTGTCTAGAATCTTTTCACACACACACACACACACATAGAGTAATTTGGCTAGGCATAAATCCAGCTGTGAAGAGACCCACAGTACAGTTTTCCTCCTCAGAAATAAGGATTAGTAGCTATTAAGTTTATATGTGAAGACTTCAGAGACTACCAGTCTGCTGGGTGGAGGAGGGAGCCATAAAGCCACGCTGGGTCTGCACAGTGGTGTGGAGGTGCTAGAGGTGTATTCCTATTGTCTGAGCTAGCAGAGCAAGAGCACTGGTGAGGGTGTCCTTCACACTGGATTTATGTCAGAGCACTTCTCTGACTCCCAAACCATGCTGTTTTCAGTGAGGGGTGATCAGAGTCTGATCACACCACTAAGAAGAAACCTGAATGCTCTACAAGTCAAATGGCAGCTGCAAACTGTGCAGTGCTACTGTATTACACCTGCTTGCAAATGGGCAAGTCTGTTACTGAAGCATTTATTGGGAAAACACCAGGGCTGGAGGAAACACATAAAAGTTAAAGGATTCAAAAATACATTAAAATAGAGCAAATAAAGTGTTCTGACTAGAGAGTTGGATAAATGATGAATTAAAGAGGTGCTTGCTGTAGTAATTTTTATTAGCACTGCTATTTGCACTATCTGTACCACCAAACTGGAGCCCAAGAATTATATAAATTAACTGGAGAAAGACTGGAAAAGGTCATAAATGACCCCTAAAACAAAACAAAACAAAACAAAAAAAAAAAAAACAAAAAACAAAAAACCCCCCAAAAAACCCAAAAAAAAACCAACAAAAAAAAAAAAAAAATCCAAAAAAAACCACCACAACACACCAAACCACTCAACCTTTAGAAGTGATGACTTAAACTTGAAAGCAAGCTGAAGGACTTGTTTAGTACAAGACAGCAAAGACTGAATGAAATTTGATTTGCACCTTCTATATACATAAAGGTCTTGTCTATTAAAAAGAAAAATAGCATAATTCAGAGCAATAGAATTTTACTAAAGGAAAATATTGTCTCAGGACAATAACTAAGCATTGACAAAGACTAATTGGTGTAGGTGCTGAATGGGCATCACTGAATGTTCCCAAAGAAGCATCTGTTAGGAGAGTCTAGATAAGACTGAGAGCAGAAGGACACATCACTTGGTATTCCAAAATTGTGTTTCTATACTTAATTGTACTTGTAACCTATCTCAAGCTATTTGCAGGAATAAACAACCATTTCATTTTAATTATCAAAACAGATATCACGTTAGGATATTGGCTCCCCATGAGTAATTTCCTGCTGTGTACATGTCAACTTCAGCATCTCGGTCTGTAAATCTGCCAAGACTGGAAGATTCTGAAAATAGTTCTTGGATCTTTTCCTTTCTCAGGTTGCTCAGTTAACACTATTTAAAAGGTGGATTATGAATCACTCAACCTTTTTCTAAGCTTATTATTAAGACCAAAATAATAGTTGCTTACTTCCATTAGATTTATTATTTATAATATTTTTACAGGCTAAAATGTTATAAAAAGACAAACTACTATAATTTTTGTACATATGGAGAGTTACAGCTGACACCTGGCTTCAGTCTGAATTTACCTTTCTACCTGCAAACCTTGGTGCAGAAGTTATGGCTGAACACCAGCCTCATGTGCTGTATTGGAGTCAATCAGAAGACAAACTGGTTTCCATTGCTAGGAGGTATCTGGACACCCAGTTATGCTTACAAATATCTAACAGCCCAAATACAGATTATGAGTGTAGTAAGAAATGCTCAGTTCTGCTCAGCAAAATCAGTTTAACCACTAACTTCTGACTGGACATCCATGTGGTTCTGCTCTCTTCAAATTATACATGCTTAAAGTTACACTTGTCCTGTGACTTCATATTCTGACCAATTAACACATATTCCTAAATAGAATTTTCTCAACAGATACCAGAATGCTTCATAAAACAAGAGAAAAGCAAGAAGGGAAACAAGAGAAAACAAAGATTAGGAAGAAGTGTGATTTTCCCAGTGACACACTGAGTCTCACTGTCCCTGTGAGGAACATGGTCTGTCTTTCACAACAGCTCAGCTCAGCTTGGGGAGTCAGTAGGGAACTAGCACAGAGTTAGTTGTGCCACCAAGTTGGAGTCCTCAGACTTTCCTGGCTTGGAAATCAGAGAACTTCAGAATCACAGAATCGGTAAGGTTTGAGAAGACATTTAAGATCAAGTCCAACTGTCAACCAGCACCACCACCATGTTCACCATTGAACCAGGTCCTCAAGTGCCACATCCACATGTTTTTGGATGCCCAGGGTGGTGACTCCACTTCCCTGAGCAGCCTGTTCCAGTACCTGACAACCCTCTCCATGAAAAAAAAAAAAAAATTCCTAATATCCAACCTAAACCTCCACTGGCACAATTGGAGGAATTTTCTCTCATCCTGTCACTCGTTAAGTGGGAACAGAGACCAACCCCTACTTGGCCCCACCCTCCTTTCAGGGAGTTTGGAAAGCAAGAGCCCCCCAGCTCCCTCAGCTGCTCCTCATCAGACCTGTGCTCCAGACCCTTCCCCAGCTCTGTTCCCTTCTCTGGACATGCTCCAGCCCCTCAATTTATTTTTTTGCCATGAGGGGCCCAGAAATGAGCCCAGGATTTGAGGTGTGACCTCAGCAGTGCCCAGCACAGGGGACAGTCACTGCCCTGGCCCTGCTGCCACACCATGGCTGGCACAGCCCAGGTGCCTTTGGCCTTCTTGCCCACCTGGGCACAGCTGGCTCATGTTCAGCGGCTGTCACCAGCACCCCCAGATCCTTTTCCAGCTTTCCACCCACTCTTCTCACAGCCTGCAGCACTGCAGGAGTTGTTGTGACCCAAGTGCAGGACTCAGCACTTCAAATGAGGGAGTGGGAAACATCTTGTTGGAAAAACAAAAATGTCTTTTATTTTCCAGCTCCCAACTTAATGAAATTTTACGGGAGGGTACCATAATTTCAAACAGAAACAGCTAAATGCATAGGTTCTGATTCTTAAATATAAGCACTGGTATCCACTAAAAGGACAGGAGGCACAAATTTAGATACACAAAATTCCATTTAAAACATTGTTTTACCATTAAGCGTAGGATATTAGAATGGTTGCACAGAGAAGTTGTGGTTTCTTCATCTTTGGAAATACTGAAAACCAAACATGACCCTGAGCAAGCTGTAGTAGGTGATCCTGCTCTGAGGAAGGAGTTGGACAAGGTGATCTCCAGAGATGCTCTCCAGCATCCGTAACGCTGTTACTCCAGTGCAGTGATCCAACAGGTGCAGGCTGATGATGCTAAACCAGAGTATAACATTGGTATTTCTGCCTAACACAAGGTGTTTATTGCTTAGGATAAAGAATTACCTTCCTCCTTTTGGGAGCCATGTTCCTATGGTACAAATGAGTATAGAGAGGCTATAATCTGCAGTCAGTCTCAGGTCATCAAAAAAAAAACCAGAAAGGCAATAATTTTCTTCTGAAAAGAAAATTGGAGGACTGGTGTTTAAATAACAACTTAAGGTTCAGGAAAACAAAAAAGTTAAAATTTTCAAAGAAACCCAAACCTTCAGAACAAAGATCCTGCTCAATGGGAAAATACAGTGTACAGGTGAGAGGGCTGGACCTTGGAGCTATGATTGGGTCAGGCTGTCCTGTGCACTCAGTAACACAGCCTGTGTGCCAGTCATATTTCTGTTCAAATTGCAAAGGCTTTTGTATGAATAAATTACAGAGTTATTGAAAAGGCATTAAGGTGGCTGTGACAAGCCTGGGCGTGCTGGATTCACACAAACAGATTCATGTTGTTACATGCTGCATTCTGCTGTTAAAGGCACAGGGAATTCCTTTTTTACCTTATGGCACATCCTGAAATAGCCCACTGATATGACATAGTTACCAAGCATTGATAATCAGTGAAAAATAAGTTAAAGTAATGTAAACATTTTCTTTGTTTCTAAGGAATGGACTACTGTAAACATTATCCATCCAGCTGCACTGTGAATTAGATACCATTTAATCTTCCCACTTTCTGTGGTGTTCAGTCCTCTGACACTCACGTTTCCAGTCATTCACAGAGATTTATTAGGTCCACAAGCAAAGGGAGGCATAAATAGTGGCAGAACTGTCATGATCACTATTGTCCTACAGCACCAGGTCCTGCTGTCACTGTTAGTGTGTGCAGAAAAGTGCAAACCCAGATGAACCCAATTTCAGAGCAACACTGGCCTCAGGTGGACTAGAGACCATGTGAGAAGGGAATCATCTATGAGTAATATTTATTGACACAACTGATATATTTGTTCCATGTGCCAGAAGCCACAGACCTCAGAGATTTAACTACTCTTGTTATATATTATTCTGTGACCTTCCATTTTACAGGCTGACTTTTGCTATCTAGATAGTAAAAGAGAGCAAAGCTGGATCTGCACTCCATGGAGTTACTGCTTTATTACCTTGATACCAGAAAGAGAGAAAATCAAAAAGCCAAAAACTGAACATCATCATGTTCTCAAGGCGTAAAACACTGTAACAGAAGTTCAGTTCAGTCACCTACCCAGCAGTACTCAGTGCTCTGCCCACTGGGCACAGTATGGATCACCTGAGAGCCTCATGTCTCAACCTTTCAGCCAGGTAGGGACATCCTGGGGCTCAAGGACATCTCAAAGACACCAGGCAGTCACGTTTCCAAAGTGAAGAGAGCACAGTTTGCCTTTCCCTCTGGAGTAGCTGATAAGAACCTTTATGGGATAATCAACTACTCTGCACAACAAAAGCAAGGAAAAGGACTTCCTCAGACCTTGTCCCTTGACAACTCCATTCAAAATACCTCTCTTCTCACTTTTTCAAATTAACCCAAACAACTCTGCTTGAATGAGAACATCTGCACACATTTCGTATTTTATCCATAGAAAAACAAGACGTTATTTTGAAATAAGAGGAATGTGAAAGAAAAAGGAAATTAAAGAGATTATTTTAAAGGCCAAGTACAGGTTGCTAACACCATGTAGTTGCTAACCAACAAAATGTACTCAATTGCTGCAACTTTTAACACATACACAGGACTACATGCAGAAATATAAAATAGAACTAACGTCACAGCTCTTACTTGGACCATATAGCCAAAATATTTTTAGTAATGACCATGATCCAGTAGCAGAAATAGGACAGGTGCTGTTTCAGGGAGTCATTTAACCAAGTAATGACTGCTGAAAACACTTTTCATTATGTGTTGTGACAAAATCTCTTCTCCAGCTTCCAAAGCCCCCATGGAACTGAGAAACAGATTTTGATTATATTATTTATGTTGAAAACTGACAAATTTCATGAGGCTTCTCTTGAAATAACAGAACATTATAATCATGGCATAGTGTTCCATTCAAGGTACACAAGTTCTTGAACATTTTTATATAGTTAAAAAGAAGGAACTGTCAGGACTATGTTTCAGCCTAATAAATGTTGAGAAAGGTTAAATACAAGTGTGTTTATGAAGGGAATCATAGTGTTTATTCAAGAACACAGGTGTTTACAGTTTTGAAACCTAAGTAATCCTTTATAAGGCGACAGAAGGTGTGAAAGCCCTCTCAGTAATTTATACCTAATTGGAAATTAATGACAATACATGTTTTAATTGTCACAGAAATACCTAAATCTAAATATTGAAAGAAAGAAAACCTTTTTTCAGGGATGAGCATTATTTAAACAATATATTCAGTTTTCTTCATAGCATTCACAGCTATTACTTCTGAGCTCTCAGCTACTAGATAGTGAAGTGCAGGGATAGATGAACTAGCCCAACTAAGTAGTAGCAGCCTAGCTGTAACAGCAGAGAGATTTCCCAGAATAAATGAATTGCAGCAACAATCAGAATACCTGCACCCTACTTCCACTTGAATGAAGAAATCCCAGGCACTTCCACACAACACAAATCACCTCTTTCTCTGCTTAAAGATGCAAGAGTTAAGTGAAGAGATTGGCTCCCTGCAGCAGAGTTGGGAGCAAAGCAGTGGGTAGCTGTGTTTCACTGATTTGGAGGATACACATATTAATTTGGGGTTTAAAAGTATGGTATACTTAGGAGCACCCAGGTTCTTACCTTTACAAAAACAGAAATCTCAAAATCTTCCTGAAAGTTGTTTGTTTCTCCAAAGTTGCTGTTAAGGGGAAACTTCAGGGAAGTTGAAGAGTTGGTAAAAGTGCTCTCTCTCTGACGAAACTGGAAATCTGGAGGAAAATGCAGGTTGCTCTCAAACATTGTGCCCTCTACATCTTTATCTTCCAGAGCTGGGCTCATCAGATCCATCTGCTGCTGTGGGTAGTCTTCTTCAGCACCATGGTGAGATGAAGAATCATCTTCTCCATCACTTCCATGCTGAGAGGCCACAGAATTATTACAGCTATCTTCTGAGTTCTCCTTACTACCATCCATGTTTTCTGGGGTATTAGTGATGGAAAAAGGGGATGCTGAATCTTCATGGACGTGATCAAAAAGATCACCCCCTTTATTTTCCTCAGAATCTGAAACCTCAGAGACAGTGGTGTCGTTAGCATTTTGATTGATGTCAGTGAAGACTGGATCTTCCATGGCTGCTGGCTGGTGAGCTTTGCCTGCCTGCTGGTACCTTACAGATTACAATTAAAGTGAGATGTTGACAGACAAGGCTCCTCAGGAGGAAGCAGGGTCTGTGGTGTACTTTCTGAATGCTCAGCTACACATGGCAGATCTCCAACAATCATTTACTGAGAGCCTTGAATCAACAACTGCACTTCCACTGAAGTAAAAGGCTGTCTCACTTTTAACCCCTTTGTTGATCTGACTCCTGGGAACTGTATCTCAGGAGCTGTAATCAGCTGTTCCTCCAGAAGTTGCCTGGATAAGTATAGCAAAAACCAGCTGAAGAACCTATCAGTACTAGAAAGCTACAGTAAAAAAAATCAGTATTCTTACATAGGAAGTCGAAAATAGTTCTACCGAAAATCTTATCTAAGTAAAGAGGTAGAAATGCAGACTTTGCCCACTCACTAATATGAGTGAGTTTTTTTACAAAAACTTCAAGGAAAAGCAAGGCAAAACTGCATCAATAATACAAGCAATCATCTACAACATTTTAGTGGTTACTTACAAAATCATCAACAACTGAAGATCATTTATGAAAAAACTACAAAAAAAAATATAAAGAAAGAGGTAAATTTTACCTCTTTCCAACATTGCCTCTCATTCACTTTGGGGGCCACACACTTCACATTTATCATTGTCCTCCTCTGATCTATAAACTAGAGCCAAAACTGTAAAAGCTCTCATGAGGTGCCCTGGGAATATAGGAAAAGAAAGCAATGAAGAAGTATTAATCATTATTACATATATATAATGCATAAATTAATTATAAACACATTTCAGTTATGCATCTCCATGTTCTAAGACATACACTGTAGAAATCTAGTTTGCCACCTTGTGTATGCAGTTCCTTTTCTCTAATGAATGGAGAGACACACCAAACTGCACAGAACCTAAAGTGGGTGAATACTGCCAGCTTTAGCAAAGAATTAACTGCCCTTATAGAGACAGATACACATTCCAGAGCAACTGAATTCAACAGAGCTGAAACTTCTGGAAGATCCAAACCTACAGTTATCAGATTATTATAAAGTCACCAATCTATTAAAGTCATGAGAACTTCAAGTCTTATTGACTAAAGACTTTTGATCTCCATGTTTACTGCATCTGGATTACATAGATTATTACATGAATTCTTATAAACTAATTATATTTAATCTTTTGGAGTTGAGTTAAAAGGAAAATGAAGGTGTTTTCCTCCTGACCCATCCTTGTAACTTCCTGAGTGGTAACTGCCACAGTCAGGTTATATTTCTTAAAGAAATAAAGAAGAGAAGTGAAAGAGAAAGATGGTAATTCAAGCCATTCCAGGCAGAACAAGAAGGGAACACAAGCTGTTTCACAGCGTAGGATAGCAGGTGCAGCCTGCCTGGGATTTATGACTGTAGTTAACTGACATTACTCTTATGTTAAGAAGTTTAGAGTACCACTAAAGTTAAATATCAAAAACAAAGCAATATTTCATCTTACTTAAACTTAGGGCTCCTAGATAACCAGAAAAGTGCTAAGATCATGGTCACAACCAAGTTTAATTGCTGTGATTGTACAGTACAAAGATGCAGGTGAGTATCAGAGATCAATGACATCTCTTAGCTCACGAGGGCATTTCTAAGCTGCTGCAACTCAAGTACTTCAAGGATACATTACCCATTACCAAGGCCTAATTTCAACTCTTATTACCCCCACATTCCTGCCTGACACAAGTGGTCCATCACCAAACAGGACAAAGCACATCTCTTTACATTAGCTGTATGGAACTCAGCCACAATTCCTCACTAAATCCTGGAAATCCTAACTCAGAGATCCTGAAATATATGCTGTGTAATCTGTCTTGCAACTTCTAGCACTCAAGACCAAGGTTAATTATAAGACCGATTTAAAATCATGAACTTAAATTATTGAAGAAACTTCAGAAAAGCAATAAAACAGCTGGTAAGTTTTATAAATTCAACTTATTTTAGGACTACTTTTAACTTCTAAGAAAACACTCGGATTTCTTCATATTTTGTAGAAAGACAAACGTATTTCTGCCTGGGTCTGTTCAGCTTGCTCTCAGCATGACTTTGATCAGCAACTCCCACTGATCTTCAACCCCTTCTTGCAGAGTGCTTGCAGGATTAAACTCGCTGGGATCATAAAAACTCTCTCCTTAATAACTTGCCTGGCAAACAGTTTGAGGGGAAAAAAAAGAACATAGAAATATGCATGACACAAAACAAAGAACAAAGTCCAGTTGTAGTCCAGTCCATGCCTTTTTTTTTTTAACCTCCACCAAGACAACATTTGCAGGATGCAGCAGCACCTGCTGGAGGGTTTAAAATATCACAAGTGAAACAAGGAGTAAGAGCACAAGGTGAGTGTAATTTAAAAATAAATACAGTTGATGTGGGTTTCTTTATTGTGAGTTTTCCAAGTTCTTCTTTCCTCTGCCACCCTCCAAGAGCAATGAAAAGTATCATTAAGTGTCCAGTGAAATGGGACTTCTCTCCTGTACAGAAGTGAGAGGGAAGAGGTTGTATGGGGCAGGAAAGCAAAAAAAAAAAGGTCTCAGCACAACTAAAGCTCGCTGAGTAACACTCCCACCCTAAAGACATGAGAGTGCAAGATTACAAAACAGAGATCACCATTTTCATCCATTCCCTAAATTCCTCTGCTCCCAAATCTAGAAGGTGTTGAGTTAATGTGGAAGTTAGTAACACAATACCTTCTTCTGCTAACTCTGCAATCCAGGTTGTGTCACTGACCATCTGGACCCATGTGAGCCATTGGTAACGCTGGTCAGTGGCTCTGCAGAAACAAAAAGAAGCACAAAAAACATCAGCAGAAAAGCTCATGAAAGGACAAAGAACATGAGCTATAGAACTCCTTATTTTCAAGAGAAGCTTGTTTTTTACTTTATGACTGAATTTCTAATTCTGCTTCAACTTTAATCTTTCTAAAGGAAGACATACCAGAATCAACATGACTACAAGTCCACTTAGCATACTTAGACACAAGTTACAGTTTTGTTAGTGTTCAGCACCTGGAATAAGGAAATCACTGATTCTTTCTACAGTCCAGGCGGTGATGAGAACCTCAATGTACATAACAGAAAAAGATGGAAATAATTATATCAAAAGGAGATGAAGGTGGTCTTTAATACAGCCCAGTTATCAGAGCTCCCTACAATAGATATGTCTGTTTAGAAAGCAAGGCATACATCTACATTTAGAAGCCCACAAATGGACATCAAAACTGAGGCTAGGAACCCAGATCACTGCCTGGCTCACTCTGCAGAGACAGACAAAGCTCAGTTCAGCAGCTCAAACATACAGAGACATTTACTGGTATTTGTTTGCTTAGAGCAACTTGATTTATCTGAAGGATAAGGGTAATGGCTTAAACACTCAGGCTGCTGAAGCTACTACTGAAACTTCAGCAGCTCACCCTGAAACCCCAACAGAAATCAGCACCTCCACCTTGCACTTATTTTAAAATGACAAGTAGAAGACTGACTTGTAAACAAATTCCTGCATTGCTAGAGTCAGTTATCCCTCACCTCCAGAGTGGAAGAGAAGGGCGGGAAGAATGAAGAGTAACATGAATATCACATCCCTAAAGAGAATATCTCACATATTCTCAGAGATTAATATCAGAGGCAAAACCCCACATTACACTGTTTAGTATGGATTCCCAAGACTTCTACCTGGGTACACCTTTACTTAAGAAATAATTTGCACATATTTTAGACATTCCATAATATTGTAAACTTCAACTCATCCATCAGTGCTGCAAATAGCTTCAGTGGTTCACAGCCCTGTTTAGAAATAGCAACCTGCTTTTACAGGAGTTTCTCTGGTCATTTCCAGTTGGATATTCCTATAATTTTAATGGTTTAATAAAAGAGTCCTTCAGTTTTATTTGTTCTCAGTGAAGATACTTGCACAATTTAAGCTAAGAGCCTCATAATCTAAAGAAATTAAGGCCCTTCAGTTGCTTGCTCTAAAGTATCTTTTTCCAGACAAAGAGATGAAAAAAAAATCCCGAATGGTTAAAACACTCAGAGTTCTTGGAAACACCTGAACCTGAAAACTGAATGATGGTAAACAAAGTTTACTGTCCCACAAAAACTGACAGATCTTAGCATCCCACAGGATACTTCATTTGCACTTAAGTGCACTCAATGAAAATAATGAATTTTCCTGACCATTCAGGATGTTGGTTTTACACCACCACCACCACCAACAAAACAAACAAACAAACAAAAAACCACCAAAAAACAAAAAACAAAAACAAAACAAAACAAAACAAAAAAAAAAAAAAAGAAAAAACACCAAAACCCAACAACTTTTTCCTTCATAAATATTCAAAATATCCAAAGCTTTGCAACATGTAGTTCAAGGACATTATCAAAACTACACTGTGGGCTCTAGGAGACGGACTGGTCATAGTTTGCAGATATACTAGAAGGGACTTGCAATAAATTCATACCACTTTGTTTTCACTCCTGGCTGCACTCAACACCTGGAGGAAATCAACCACAAACAAACTCCTGCACTATTTCCAGCCTCAGCTTTTACTTGTGTTGCTAGCAGCACCTCATCTCTACACAGTTCATCAACAGTAATCCTCTATCCACTGCCAATCCTGCACTAAACAGCACGAGGACAAGACTTTATCCCACATTTTGTTCCTTTATCTGTATTCTATTTGTACTATAGTAAGGAAAACAAACACACCAAAGAATTATTTCAGAAGACAGTGGTTTGGTAAATGTTCAGGATGACACATTTCACACAGGAGTCAGCACATCCTTGAAGAAGGCATCCAGAAATCCATCTGTTGTGGATGACTGACCTGGATTCTGCAGTCTTGAGGGGCTGGTTCACGAATCCAGGACCCCACTGTAGTAATGGTGATTCACCTTCACCCAGATTTCCTTGGCTGCTGGCTGCATAAAAGGCATATTTAAAGCAAACACACCCATAAATTTTGCTCTGCATATGACAGACATTTCTCCACTTGGAACCAGACAAACAATAGAAAGTCACTTTGCACAGGACACTCAATTCTTATATTATCAATAGCTTTTAGTTGTTAAAAATACCAGGAGTCATTGTGAACGTACATTTGAAAACCTGCTTTACTTGCTGCAACACCTAATTGTTCCCAATTTACATGTTTCAAAGCCCTTTATTTTTGGTCTTCCTGCTAATTTTGTAAAACTCTACTTGATTTTGTTTTTAAATCCATGTTTAGAAACTCCATTGGAATACCTGAGAGCCTAAGAAATGCCAGCATTTTATCTGCCTAACTGCTCCAAGAAAAACATTTTTGTTTGCCTTTAAAATCTGGCATAATTTCAACAACCTTGTTTATCTCTGAAACTAAGCACCCTTGAAAAGCTCAGCAACCCAGTTTCAAGCCTGTTTGCAGTGGAGGCTCTGGTAACTGAAATAAAGAAGGCAGAGACACTACAGTCCTCTGTATCACCCTGTCATACAGCCTTAGGGATCTCCTTCCACATAGTTTGAGAAACAGAAAGGTTAAGAGCCCTTTTTCTTTATAGCCTCCATACAAGCAATGCTTTGGATTAAATGGGCACTAAAAGCTTAAGGTCTAATAAAGTTTAACAGCTGTTACCCAGTTCTTTTTATGGTTTCATGAAACATCTATTTTTATCTCAATTTTATAAAGATGCATCAAAACACAGTAAGTAACAGGTTAAATGACAGATTAAAAAAACTACTGAGCAAAAATGGGAAAATGGTGACAGAGGTCTCCATCACATGGATAAAATTAAAAATAAAATTGGAAGTACAGGAAATATTTCTTGTTCAAGAAAGTGTGCAATACAGGGCAGGGACATCTTCCACTATGCCCATGTTGCTACAAGCCCCTTCCAACCTGACCTTGGACAATTCCAGGAATGGGGCACCCACAGCTTCTCTGGACAACCTGTGCCAGGGCCTAACCACCCTCACAAGAAAGACTTTTTTTCCTAATACCCAATCTAATCTTACTCTCTTTCAGTTTGAAGCCACTCCCTCTTGTCTTGTCACTCCATGCTCTTGTCCCTCTCCATCTTTCTTGTAGGCACCCCCATGCTCTTGTAAAAAGTCCCTCTCCCTCTTTCTTGTAGGCACCTTTCAGGTGATGGAAGGCCACAGTTAGGCCACCCCTAAGCCTTCTCTTCTCCAGGCTGAACAATCCAAATTAAATTAGTCCAAATTTAATCCCAAATTTAATTAATACAAATAAATACAGTTGTTTCACCTCTACAACACTGCCAACTAGAGGGTATGTTTTCTCATCTAAGCATTGTACTAAACCTAGCAATCCCTGAGAATATTTTGAGGTTGCCTGCTCTTTTCTTCCTGGCATTGACTAATATTTTTTGAGCTGCACATGCTCAAGTGTAATCTGGAAAGCTTTGGCAGCATGCAGTGCTTAGAACTGCAGCTTCTAAAGGCAAATGTGGGCTAAAATACAACAGAGAGATCAAGGTGAAGAAAGGCAATCATCTCAGTAGTGCTCAGTTTTACTCCTCTTAATGTAAGTATACATGTAACTCATCATTTCTTGTAGGCAAACACTGTAAATGGAACCAAGAGCTGTATTAAACACATTAGATAGATATTGGCTAGACCAGCTCAGAGTTCAGGGCTGCTGCAGTGTGCTGCCTGTATGATGTGTCAAACTGGGCACAACACATTAGGCTGGGCTCGTGAATAAGTGAACACTGCAAATGGTTTTCAAAGCATGTGGCCAAGGGTAAACAAGAGATTACTCACACCTTTCAGGACTGAGTAGCTGAGTGAGTATGCTGCAAAAGTAGGCTGGCAAAAGAGCCTCAGTGCTTAAAAGTTGTCTGCATCTGTACATAAAGTTTTTAACAAGAACTCAATTGTAACTTAATGAAATTGGTCAAAATATTGCACCTGGAGCTCTAGTTCACTCTGTGTAAACAATATTTTTAAGGCAATACAACAAAGTAATTTATAAAGGATGTGTCCCTCCTCCACATGATCAGCTGCCATGTGTATACTTACAAAGCTGAATTTGTGTAATCAAAAAGAGACTCAGAGGAAAAAAAAAAAACAACACACACACACACACAAGGACCTTGACTTGAACTTGACACTTAACACCTGAGTAGCTGGAGATGGTTTTTTTTCCCTCTTTTACAGGCCTGTGTTTTGCCACACCTGCTGCATTCCATAAATCAAGGTGAATCAGGGGTGTGTCTCTTTGTTCAGCCTATTGTAGTACATTTTAGAGCCACTCCACAGCTGGCACACACAGGTAGCAAAACCTGCCTAACTCATACATATGTGAAAGCCATTAGGAAGATACAAGCTGAAATCTACACCGCCTGCAGAATAAACAACTAGCAGGGTACACAGAATGAAATTCAGATCCATTTCAATCAGTCATGAAGCCATAAGCATGTCTTTTTCTCAGTTTTTAGGATGAAATTTAAAATAGTGATGATTTGTGCTCTGTGCTATTAAAGGATGCTTCATTTCTCTGTTTAGACAAGGCTGGTCTCATTGTTTTTCAGCACCAGTAACTTAACAGGTTTTACAGAATTACTAATCCCTTCTCATAATAAAAAGGAAAACCATGGGAATGTAAACTATTTGCCTTAATTTATGAAGCAAACTTACACCAGGACCCAGAACAAATCTCAACTCATTGTAGCACACACTGCTGCAGTGGCACCCAGAGTACATTCAGCAACACCTGACCATCTCCTGCCTGTATTCGGAGTTTTAGGGTAAGCAATTTTTTTTTTTTTTTTCCCCATGAGAGACCACAAAAAGGTGATGTTTGTGAAAGAATATGAACAGCCAGCTTACAGAGCTGGATGACCAAAAGGGAGATGGAGTCATGGAGGAGTCGTGCTGACAAGCACCTCTGCCTCGAAAAGGTGACAGCCTGGGGCTGCCGGGCACCTGCCGAGGAGGCAGGAGGCAGGTTATGGGCGTGCTGGGAAAACACAGGGACACTCCCCAGGACGTGTCCCATCGCAGCCTCACCTCACGGTGCCCTTCTGCCACAATGGGAAGCCCAGCAAACAGCCCTAAAGTGAGCTGCATCCCGGTCTGGGGGCACAACACATCCCTGACAAACCCCTGAGCTCCCCAGAAACACCGCATTGCTCTGCTCGGGAGGGCTTCATCCCACAGCCGCCATGGCTGCCCTCAGCGCTGCCCCCTTCATCCCGGTGTGTGGCAGCGGGGCCAGGGCAGTGACTGTCCCCTGTGCTGGGGATGGCCAGGGCTCTGTGCAGTTCTGGGCCCCTCAGTTCAGGAAGGACATTGAGGGGCTGGATCGGGTCCAGGGAAGGGAATGGAGCTGGGGAAGGGTCTGGAGCACAGGTCTGATGAGGAGCAGCTGAGGGAGCCGGGAAAGTGGCTCAGCCTGGAGAAAAGGAGGCTCAGGGGGAACTTCTGAGCTCTGCACAGCTCCTTGACAGGAGGGGACAGCCAGGTGGGGTCGGGTTCTGCTCCCAGGGAACAAGGACAGGACAAGAGGTCATAGTCTCAAGCTGCACCACGGGAGGTTTTTAGTTGGACATTAAGAATAATTACTTCATAAAATGGGTACTCCAACAGTTGGACATTAGAATGGGCCGACGAGGGAAGTGGTGGAGTCACTGTCCCTGGAGGTGTTTACGAAAAGATTGGACGCAGCACTGAGAGACACGGTCTAGTTGACAAAGTGGTGATCGGCCAGAGGTTAAACTCGATAGTCTCAGAGCTCTTTTCCATCTAATTGACCCTGGGACACTGGAAGCTCTCCACTGCCCCCATACTCCTATCGCAGCCCTCACGGCCTCCTCACAACCCCTCACTTCCCGCCCCCCCCCCCACCCAATCCCAGCCCCCCACGCCGCAGCCAATCGGATCTCCCGCCAGCGGGCCTGCAGCCAATCACAGCGGGCGGAGGCCGCGCTCACCGACGAGCTCCCGCGCCCCCCCTCAAGGCCTGTCAGTTGCCGGTTGGGGCTGTGCGGGCGGCGGGTGCGCAGGCGCTGAACCCCCACCCCCGCTGCCCCGGGTCACCTCCGGTGCCGCCCGCGCGTCCCGGCCCGAGCAGAGCCGGAGCGGGACCTCACGGTGGGGCCCCGGCGGGGACCGGGCTGTCCCGCCGCGGGAGGCTGTGGGGACGGTGAGCCCGGTGTGAGTGCGGGTGAGGGACAGGCGCGGGGGAAACCGACCCGGAGCGCCCGGTTGGTCGGCGGTGCCGCGTGTGAGCGCTTTGCAGGCGGGATAACCTCCGTTCTGACCGAGCCGAGCGACTCCAAAACCTGGCCGGGAGGCTCGGGGGCAGGTGGACTAGTGCTGGTGGTATTTCACAGCTGGGTTGCTTTGCTGGGTTTGCCTGGGGCAGAGTTAATTTTTGGTTAGAAAATGCCACTTGTGTATAAAAACACGCTGCGGCTTTGCCTCTTGCTGCGCTGTGGAAAACTCTGGCTCTGCTTTTGAAGCACCTGACAGCATCGAAGGGGTGATCTCGCCGCCGCGTTGCGCTTCCCGTTTCTTTTCTCCTTTTTCTTCTTTAAAAGGCGCGTGTCCTCCAACTCCTCGGTGCTGTTTTTGACAATCCTTGTGACTTTTCCAATCCTTGTAACTTTTGTATCTTCTGCAGACAATTTAATTGTTGGAGACTGGGGCGGGTGGTGGCTTCCCGTGCTTTGAATTCCCGTCACTGCTAAAGCTGCAGCTAACATTAAAGCGCCTTACACCTCGAAAATAAACCTGCCGTTTTAAGGAGTTTGCAGGAAAGGGTTGATGTTAAAAATGTTGGGAAGGCAGCTGCTGTGCCTCCTAAAATCACAGCTTGTTTGTACATAAAGGAAGATAAAGGATAAAAGAAATATAAATGGAAAAATTACTGGAACGGGGCTCTTCTTGAGAAGCAAATACACTGCCTGACAACATTGCAGAAGGTTTTGTGAAACCTGGAGCTTCACTTCCTCTTTTTTAAAGACTGAGAGGATCGTTCTGTAGCTTCCTAAACAAAGTGCTTAAGTCACATGTAATACATTAAGGGAGGGTCAAAGCTTATAGATTGTACCTGGCACTCATAATCATTAATTCCTTGCTGAGAAATACTTACCTCAGAGCTAAGGCTATTAATTTTGGAGTTTTTTTATAGAGAGAAAAGTGTGGTATAAGAAGGACAGGTTTAAATGCTGTTATGGTAGATGTAGAGCAGATTAGAAGGAAAGGAGAAGCTACTCCTGGCAGTTCTGTGTATGGAATGAGCAGTGAGTAAATGGGACTGTTGAAAGGCTAAAAAGTCTTCCAGCAACTCTGCAGGGTGGAAACCGTAAAAGGGAAACTGAGATGAAAAAGGAAAACTACAATTATAGTAGGAAAAAGGCTTCTGACATGAACAGTGATGTGTAATAAGAATTTAGGGCTGCAGAGAACTCTTAAATGTGGGTCTGGAGCTGTTCAAGTGCTTGTGCCTGTGCTTGAACATAAGGAAAAATACTGATTTGCTGTCATGGAATGGAGAATTGGAATAGGACACACACAACAATGGAGTAACTGATCAAAAGAAAACAATTCTTCCTTTCATTTAGTCTTCAGTGGAAAAAAATCTCACTGCACATTTGTTTTAATATATGAAAAACTGTGACAATATGTAAGAAACCTCTGAAGTCAGTAGGGAAATCCACTGTTGACTTGAGTGGTTGTTTAGACTGAGTGTTTTGAAATTACCCTCTGGAAGGAAGATGTATATAATGTATAGCTAGTTAAACTGGTCACAGTAGAATTGTTCTGGTTACATGCCTTGTCTGTTTAAATTTTTTAGGTGCATCTGATTACCTGCTGGAAGCACTTCAAAGTCTCCACAATGAGCTCGATGTTGATGTTATTTTTTGCTGGAATCCTCCTTTGTTGTTCTTGCTCAGCTGGTGACTCCGTACCCAAGTTGCTCCTCGTGTCCTTTGATGGCTTCAGGGCTGATTACTTGGAAACCTACAAACTTCCTCATCTCCAGGAGTTCATTGAGGATGGTGTGCTTGTAAAAGAAGTCACGAATGTTTTTATCACCAAGACTTTCCCAAACCATTACACCATAGTGACAGGTTTATATGAGGAAAGCCATGGCATTGTGGCTAATGACATGTATGATGCAGATGCCAAGAAAAATTTTTCACAGTTCAACGATTCAGATCCTTTCTGGTGGAATGATGCAGTTCCAATTTGGGTAACAAATCAACAGCAGGGAAAGGGAGCAAGTGCTGCTGCAATGTGGCCCGGTACTGATGTAAAAATCAACAACATGACCCCTCATTTCTTTATGAAATACAACTTCTCTGTGACATTTGAGGAGAGAGTGGAGAGAATTGTGGAGTGGCTGAACAGCTCTGAGCCGGTGGTCAATTTTGCTGTGCTCTACTGGGAAGAACCGGATGCAAGCGGGCACAAGTACGGCCCAGGCGACACCAAGAACATGCACAGAGTGCTGGAAGAAGTGGATAAACATGTTGGTTTCCTTATGAACAAACTGAAGGCATCGGGCCTGTGGGACACTGTAAATGTCATAATAACAAGTGACCATGGAATGGCCTCCTGTTCTGCAGAGAGGCTGATTGTCCTGGATGAATGCCTCGGGCGCAATTACTACACCCTGATAGACAGGACTCCTGTTGCTGCAGTGCTGCCAAGGCAGAGTATGTGTGGCTTTGGTTATTTTTTAAGGCATATACTGAGAATTAAGTCTTGCTTATCTTGCCTCTAAAAAGTGCAGAGTGTGCTAGACTGTTCTAATCTTTTGCAAAACTTACGGAGTTCATGTTGCAAAACTTTGGCATAAGGAGTAAGCTAAAGAATGATGATTTATTTTTATTTGGAAGTTTGTTTTGGCAATCAGTGGGACAAGGAGAGTTTCTTGTCAAATTGCTGTGACTGATAAGGATCACCCTGCTACAGGTGGTTGAGAAAGTAGGTAGGTACTTAGTTTGCCTGCTCTCTTGGTCTGTGCAGCTGTGATTCACAGTGAGCATGAAATAAACCCATGTGTTTATTCAGAGTAAAAAACGTCATTGTGTAAATTTCCAAGAATCTAGTCCGAACTTTGATCATTTTACCATTTCTGTTTTTGGGAGTGAAACCTAAGATTTTGTACCATGAATTCCATTTTTGTCTCGGAGTAGTCCCCAGCAGGCATGTCAGAAATCATGACATTGCTGGCCTCTCTGTGGCCAGACTAATGAACAAAGTGATTCCTACAGTAAAAAAAAAAAAAAAAAAAAATTACTGCATTGGATAAAATAGTGACTGCTTGAGGGGATTGAGGGAGTGATTGCTTTCTCTTGAGTTCTCTGCTTGAATTTTGCACTTCAAGCCCAGATGGTAAGTTGAGTTGTAGGTCCAAACCCACATCTGGGAGGTGTCTGATTTAAAATGAAAGCAAATTTTGAAATTCACCTCAACCATTGCAACATTTCATAAGGGTCATGAAAAAAATCCTTTTCTATGTGTTTTTAAAAAAATAATTACTTTGAAATAATGGATCTTGGGTTTAATGACAGATAATTGTAGTAAGCAGGAGTTAATTTCCAGCTGTTTCATGTGCAATATTTTCCTTGGCAGACAAAGAAGATGTATATAACTTACTCAAAAATTGCAGCAGTCACATGAAGGTTTATCTGAAAGAAGAAATTCCAGACAGATTCCATTATCGCCATCACAAGAGAATCCAGCCCATAATTCTGGTTGCAGATGAAGGCTGGACAATTGTACAGAACGAGTCCCTCTCCAAGTGTAAGTGTGTGTTCCTCTGTGGTTTGTGTGGGTAAACTGCCTTCTTTCTGTTCCAGCCAGCTGCAGGATGGTTCTCATTTGGCAAGGGAAGTCCTGGCACTGTGCAGGTTTAGGAATAGTGCAGGTTTAGGAATAGTGCAGCATTTTCTAGAACATTCTCAGCCTGAGCCTGGAGTGTTTAACAGATGAGGAGGTGATGGGGAATATTCTGTTGGCTAAAACACTTTGTCATGTTTGACTTAATAGTCTAAGTTACCTTAGGCAGGTTAGCAGGCTGTCCCAAGCTTTCCCTGGAGTGTGGTTTTTATTGTATATAAAATACATATGTAGGGGTGCATAAATCAAAGCATGCAACACACACTTAATGTTAACAGTACATGTTCTAGGGAATGAAAATAAATGGCAGGAAATACTAAAAATAGTAGGAACACAGCAGCATGTTTGAAAGACAAAACTCAACAGGTGTCACTTCTCAGTGTCTTGCTAAGCTGTGCATTTTCTTCCTGCTAGAATGTCAAATTACACATACATATATATGTTTTTGCATGTGTGTGTATATTTCCAGGTGTTCCACACGCAGGGTTTTTTTTTTTGGCAGGCAAGAGGCATGAATAATTTACAGAAAAAATGCAACAGTCACATGAAAGTGACTTTCAAAGAAGAAATTCCAGATAGATTTCCTTGTTTTAATAATATGAAAATTCAACCTGTAATTCTGGTTGCAGATGAAGGCTCAGTGTGTGTATGTATATGTGTGTTCAGAAAGTGATTGGACAGATTCTTGGTAGGAAAATCCATTAATAGAAATTAAATACAAAAGTACCAACTTCTGGGAAGTTCCTGAACAGCCAACAGCTCAGGCTGGTTGGTAGGTCAGGACTATCCCTCCTGGATACTTCCCTGTACGACTGCTGTTAGACACAGGGTGTTGAGTGGAGTAAAATCCTGGTTACACCCAGTGGGCTGATCTTACTGTCTGCCCTTTGCAGAATTGAGTTCAGTTTTTTTCATTATTTGTACAGAAGTACTGCTTTTAATGCAGGATGCATTTATATTTTAATTTCTGCACGGATTTGCTACAATTATCTTCAATTTGGCAACACGTAGCACAGGTGTTCTCTGATCAGAGTTCTCTTTTTCTTGTTTCTGCTTAGATTCAATTTCATGTACCTAAAAATAGTTAGTAAGTGAATATTTATAAAGAACAGCATTGTATCAGTTAAAGTAAATCTCATTTCAAATCAGTTCTATTTCTGAAGGCTTCCCAGAATCAGGCAGGGGAGGCTTTAGCCTAAAATCCGGTTTAAGGTTTATTGTCTTCATGGACAAAGTGGCAGCAGAGTGATTGCCAAGTGTACCAGTAACTCCACATACCAGAATCCTACTTCAGAGGTGAAAAACTGGGAACTTAATTGGAGAGGGAACTTGGAGTAGCTCTGTTCAGAACAAACAAGTAGTAAAAGGCAGGGAAAACAATCTAGAAACATGAGTCAAAACAAACAAGATGTGGTAACAAACAGAATGGTGGAAAACATGAAAAAAGGCTAGTGGAAGCTCACTGAAGTGGTGAGTGTGACATAATCAGTTGGAATCTGGATGTTTTGCATCAGAAACTTCAGGGACGCACCCAAGGAAACAGTTCTCAGGGATATTCCTCCATTGTTACTAAGAAATTGACTCAAATGCAGTCTACTCAAATACTGTGCTGTGAGAGACTTCTGGCACCTTGGACAGGTTTTTCAGGAATGCTATTAGGAAATTTGGCAATAGCTGCTCTTTAGCTATTTATAGTCCATCTTAAAAATCTACCACATGTGCAGTTCTCCTGACCTTATAGCCACAAAGGTTTTGCTGTGAGCCTGCCAGAGGCACAGTGATCCTTTGTCTGTTGGTTTTGACTCTCTGGGTGTCCCTTCAGCTGAAGTACTTTATCTGATAAGCATGAATTGAGGGTATTTAATGTGTTCAAACGGAACACTATCAAGGGAAAGGTGCCTGATTTTTAATAAGTGCACTCTGCAAGGAGAGATGACTTTCCAAAATCTAGTAAAAGGAGGAGGAGTAAAAATTTGCATTCTCTCCGACTGTGAGTCATTGTGGAATGGCAACCCCCTTTTCATCTTTGGCATGAAGAATGGCAAGGGGAACACTGGAAATGTTAAGCACTGAAAGGAAAAGAGGTTAATAGGAGAGAGAGCCATGGGGACAGGCCAGTATGGAAAAAGACTTGTGGGGTTTGGGGGAAGAGGGAAGGAACTCTGGCTTCCCTATATGGTTGATCCAACAACTGCTTTTATGTAGTGCATTAACCTTTGGTTAGCACACGTGCTTTGGGGGTGGGGGAGATGGGGAGGGGAGCAGTGGCTCTGCAGCAGAGGCTGTGACAGTAACTGAGTGCTCTGCCCCACTGCAGTGGGGGACCACGGCTACGACAACGCCCTGCCCAGCATGCACCCGTTCCTGGCCGCGCGCGGTCCCGCCTTCCGGCGCGGCTCCAGCCACGGCCGCCTGGACAACGTGGACATCTACCCCATGATGTGCCACGTGCTGGGGCTCGCCCCGCGGCCGCACAACGGCACCTTCGCCAACACCAAGTGCCTGCTGGCTGACCAGTGGTGCATCAGTGTCCCTGAGGCCATCGGGATCGTCATCGGGGTTTTCATGGTCCTCAGCACTTTTACCTGCATCATCATCATCTCCAAGAACAGAGTGGCTCCCTCCCGGCCCTTTGCCCGGCTCCAGTTACAGAGCGATGACGATGATCCTTTGATTGGATAGCGCGGAGGGAGCCGAGCCTCGCTTCCTACGTTGTGATTTCAGGAAAACAGTTTCAATTTGCACTGGATGGCATTCTTTGTTTGATGCACTTTATCTGTGTAAAATACTGTACAGCCCGACCCTGCTGATTTGTGTGACTAGTGTAATATAAAAATATTTTCATAACCATATAGTGAACAGGTGGCTTTTTACTGGAAGAGATGCTTAACAAAATAAGGACGCTTAGTTTTTCATTCAAGCCTCTGAACGCTTTCAGAAGGAGACTCCAGAGTGTGACTAGCCAGGATAGACAAAGGGAATTTTAATATTTGTAAATCATAATTGCTTTTTTGTATTAAATTAATATTGACTACTTTTAGTGTTTTTGCACCTGTGTTGGAAAGAAAAACTTTATTGAGAGTTAGGAGCTAGTTTTGTTTAGAGAGTGTATTCTGGTGTGCCCTTAAATTTGGGGAAAGGGAAGATCCAAGACTTCTGTTTCTACCCTAAGTCAACAATGTGACAAGAAATTTCTGAGAAAGAAAATAGAAGTCAATGATTAAAGAACTGGTGCATATCTCTTCTATTTTGAGCAATAAACTGTGTGGTTCATCCCATACAAGCCTAGGCAGGTAGCTCTGATATTTCTGGATATGTGTCTCTGCATCACTTAGATCCAGAGGTCCAGCTGGGATGGCACTACTGCCTTATCTCGAGAAAGTCAATTTAACTTGGGAGTCTTTGAACTTGAATTACCCAGTTTCATCAGCTGTAGTGTAAAATCACTGCTCCTGAACCCTATCAAAAATTTCTCAGGAGTAAATTCTGCTGAAGGTCATCTCGAGATAAAGGTGGTTCTGCCCTGTGTACGAGGTCATAATTGTCTCTTGAAGGCTGTTATGCTAAAAAGCAAAAACTGAAAGTTTGGTATGCATGTCATCAAGCAAGGATTTCAAACTCATATTTTAAGCCCTGGAAATTTAAAGGAAGAAGGTAGCAGATCTTAACTTAAAAAATAAATTCTCTATAATGCTTGAGGTACAACGATGCAAATTCCTGCTGAAGACTAGAGCTAACTGTTCTCTTAATTGAAACTCTTGATTTTTTGTTAATGGTTATCTAGTAACTTGCTATAAAAAAATAGTTTAATTGAGAAATCCTTAAATGGTTCATTATCTTTCAGTGAGATTAAATTGTTACTGCTAATCCAAAAAGAGAACTACAGTTATCAAGTCTTTTTCCTACAAGTCTGATGGCTTTAAAAAATAAAGTGACAGAGGTACCTGGTAGCAATGGGTTTCTCTTTCACACCTTCAGATTCATTGCAGTTTGATGTTGGCCACAGCCTTTTAGTGATCCAGCAAGGAAGGAGCAGGAACTTTGAAGGGAAAAGGTTACTTTGAACTGCCCACTGGAAAAAATAAACTTCAGTTTTACAAATGTGTGGAAGTTCTAGTAATGTGTGTCTTCCTCTCTAGGGATTCCATTGTACTTGATTAAAAACACAATCCAAAACCTAACCACTTCTGCCTTTTTTTTTTTTTTCAAACTTCTAATTATTACTTACTACGATGAATTAATCTGAACTTGAAAGAGTTCAGATTAATTGAAAAAGGCTCAAGCCCCTTGAAAAATCTGTGCTGTTACTGACAGAGTACTGGATTTCAGCCTGTTGATAATCTAGAGCACTAGCTAGACTGAACACAGAGTCACTTCCTCATCCTGCCATATTTTAATTAATTAATTACATGCACCAAGAGGTCATGTTAATGAGTAACTACAAAGGGAATGTGTTGCAGGGTAGAATCTATGCTTAGATATGCTGTAAAAGGGAGGATGCTTCAATTCCTATGTTGGAGAGAGTTTTGTTAGGTTCTGGTAATTCTTCTAATCCAGAGTAGGGTCCTCAGAGGGTCAGTCAGAATAACTGGAGATGATGTGCATCACCTGTATTTGGAAAGGCTTGACTGAGTTTACCTTTCTGGCAAACATGCTGTCCTCTACCTGTCAGTTTTGGGTTCTTTTCTAGAAGCTAAAACTGATTAGGACAGTATTTTCTCCACTCTGTTCCTTGCCCCCAGCAGCTGTTACACAGCAAGTGGTCGATGTGCTCTCAGTTCCTCTGTGCATCCCCTCCCAGGCAGGTGGCAAAGTTACCAGCAAAGCTCTGGTGACCAGAACTGTAAATGCTGACTGAAGCAGGATGGCAGAACTCTGACCTGAAAGAGGAATGCTGCTGCAGCTGGGGAAATCAAGGTCTAAATGCATTTCTCCTCCTAGCTCTAAGGCAGCCCCTTCTGATGAGAACTGCTACAGGCACTGAGCTGCTGTGAAACCAGTGAGTGGCTGCGTCTGGTGGGAATCCTTATCACCCTCTGTTCCTCCTCCCTTTAACAGGAAGATGAGACAGTGCTACTGTCTCATCTGTGGAAAGGGTTTAAAGAGGAAATGTAACTTTTAAGTAAGAAAGATAAACTATATTCCAGTTGCACTGCTGATTATTTTCATTTCCAAAGAAGTGGTGTAGTCTGTAAAGGTGCTGAGTGTTCTTTCTGGCACAAAGGGTTTCACAGTGGCTCTTGTACATCCAGTTTCATACAGATCATGTACAAATCAAGAGAACGTAGAAAAAATACCTTTCTGTCTTTAAGACATTAAATTGATTTATTTAAGGATGATTATTCTTAACAACAGAGCCTTAAACATGACAAAACATTTCCACTGTCTCATTGTGGTTCGTGTGAAGTACTTCTCATGAAAGCCAGTGGCTGATTTCTTTTTGGGCAGCTAGTTCAGAACAAGAACAGCAAAGCTGTGGCTTGTGCTTCCTCAAGGCTGTGATAAAGGGACAATAGTTTGTGACAACATTTCGTGACTTGCTAAAATAGACACAACTCAGCAGTGATCACACAGGGCAGGTTAATTCAAGGGAAGTTCCTAACCCTTAACTGGGTTTGCAGTTTAGAGGGGAATAGGGGATGTTTAGTGACACTTCCAGCACTGAAGGCAGATGTTTTGTTACATTAACTGCCTCCATACCGGAACTCTCCACCCTGGGAGAGTTCCTAAACCAAAACCAAACCCCTCTGGGATTCTGTGCTTTTTGGACGTTGGCATCACAGAAACAGTTCCAGAATTGAGCTGATTTCACCTGACTACAGCTCTGAAACACTGCTTTCAGTAAGTTGCTGCCTACACACTGCCTGTGAAAATAAACCAACTTTGTGTACCTCCAAGGACCAGACCACAGGGACAGATGTTTGCTGTAACATGGTAGCATCTTTTATTGCAAAAAAACAGTAACAGAGGTTTGTTAATAGGATTCAGATTAAGATTTCATTATGGAAAGGCTGGTACCACTATTGAATTTATCATTTTCATGTGCTTGCAACAATTTTCGTAGTTTACTATCTAATAAATGCTATATCACCTTTAATGTAGGGGAAACATGCCATGAAAGGTTTATACAGCAGCATAGATGTGGCCAACACAGCATCCATGGCATTATTTAAGCAGGGAAGAAGACTGGGAAGTAAGCCTGTTAAATTTCCATTTTACAAAACAACAGGACCCAACCACTGCACATTTGTCCCTTCCCCATATGCAGGTCAAAATTGTGCTGTTCACACTTCTGACAGAGTTCAGGGGAGCAGGGGGGTTGAAATGAGCTGATCTTTAAGGTCCCCTCCAACCCAAACTATTCTATGATTGTATGAAAAGTCAGTTTGTACAACATTTCATCTTACAACAGACTTGGCAGTTCTGGATTAATGGTTGGACTTTTCCAACCTAAGTGATTTAATGAATCTGATTTTTCTGCTTTTAAATTATTTTTTTTTTGAGACTGCATTTCTTGTAGCAGTATTACTGCAGCTCTTGACCAAGAAAGTCTGGAAGATTTTTTTTTTTTAATTTTTAGTAAAAGATTTTTAAAATATTTTTTTTTTAATTTTTAGTAAAAGAAACTGGATTCCCACTATTGGTAACTGATAGCTGTTTTTTTCCATGTATGGCAGCAAGGTAGGAAACAAGAAGTCTCTTACATAAGAACTGTGACCTAAAATTCCAAACTTCTATCACACTTCCTGTTATTTTTAACAAAGGCATACACTTTTCAGAGTCCAAGGAATATTTGGGATGCATACAAGTTGAAACCATTCTCCCCCAGTCATCCCCCAGTTCAAGTTTGTTTTCCAAAAGTGTTTTAAATGAAGCCAGCACTCCATGCTTGACAGCATTATAGCAAAGATGTCTTTTAACTTCAGCATTTCCAAACAAGAAGAAACAAAGAAAACATTTGACACCTGTATGCTTCACAGATCAGTAATGAAACACATCATGCATCATTCTTGTTTTCCAAGTTTAAGTTACAAGCAGTACACTGTGTACTCGAATTCTCTTTTTCAATAAACTTGAATGTACATCATAGAAAGTATAATACACACAGAAACCAAATCCCACATCCCCCCCCCACCCAAAAAGGTGTCTGACAAAATGTCACATCAGAGAAAAAGTTGCTACTTTTCTCCAGTGGCATCATCTGTGCTTTCAATTTCATTAAGCTCACATCCATTAACTTAAAACAATTGGGCAAATGTCCTAAAAAGGAACTACCAAAGAGGAACATGCTAAGAATAAAGGAAATGTTTGACCCTAATCTGAAATACCCAAATGCTACAAGATTCCCTTCTTTTTTTTTTTTTTTTTTACAAAGGTTTGCCCTCCTCAAAGAAGGGTCTCACAGTGCAATACAGAACAACGACATCAACAATTCTCACATTTGTGTCCCCAGCCTATTCTGATATTATTGTTACCAAACCCTTTGTTGGAGGAAACCTACTGCTCTGTCCTTGTTGCATATTTGGGCAGGTAAATATAAGTCCCAACTGACTGATCAACACTGACAAACTTTGCCTCCTCCTTAAAATCGAGGTCACTTCACCTGATGATAGAACTACACTTGCCACAATTAAAGTGGAGTTCAAGGAAAAGCTCTGAGATTACAACCCAGTTATTGTTACATCTGCCATGATCACTGCTATGAAATTACTGCAATAAGAAGAATTTCTACTAAAACAACATGTTCCAGAGTGCAGAAGCTAGAGGTGAGGGTTGTGGCATTGTTATGACAATTGTCACTGTTACTGCCTTATCAAAGCCTGAAGGTCTTCCTTTAAACACACAATATGGTTGTGCTACAATTCATTTTTAAGCTGCAAATAGGCAAGAAAAGGTAGACTCAGTGCATCAGTTTGCTGTGTGCCATCCACTTTTTGGAACGTGGGTAGAGAAGGGATCGGTAACAACTCAGAGGTTTGGGGTTTGTGCTCAGACTTCCCTGGTCTCTGAAAACTGCTGTGAACACATTCCTGGTGTCGTGGTTCAGCTGGAGCCCCTGCAGCACTCACATTTACCAGTGCCAGCAAATTCAACTTCAGGCACAGCTAAGGGCCAGCTGCACTAAGAATCAGCCTTACAGACATTTTCCTTCAGTGTTTTCTAAGAAAATGGCAATGCAGGAAAGCAAGGCAGTTCACAGCACAGTAACAGCACAGAGTCAGCTGGAGTTCACAGGATTTCATATACATCCCCCAAATCAAGGGGGGGGACAGATCCAGACTGTTTGTCCCCAAATCAAGGGACAAACAGACCTGCATTTTTCCTGCCTTCCTAAAGCTACTTCTACAGCTGAACTTTCAGCATAACCCTTAAGGTGGGCTATTTCATTGCCTTCCCTCTGAAGCATTTGCTGCACGCAAATGTGGCCTCTGGAAATGCCCACATCTGCCTGCAAGACAGCTTGGTGCTAAGCAAGTGTCCCTGGCATCACAGAGGAACACAAGAGATCTTCATTAAGTTTGGAATTTAGCCCAGCAAAAGGAATTTTGTACCCCAGCCCTCCCCTTGCAGTACTGACTGTCATGCCCTTGGTTTGGCAGAGCCGAGGTGTTCCCATCCTTGCCCTCTGCTGGGGGCTGTGGATACAGACATAAACTGCATTCAAAAATACCCAGTCTGCTACTTCTGCACTAATTCTGAAAGTTTCTTTCTCCTTCAGGCATTGTACTCAGCAACAAAGTGCTGAGAAATACTATCGATCTCACAGGGAGAAGGGGAGAAGTCTGACAATAGACAACTTTTCTCACTTCAGAACATTTTTCATACAAAATTTAGTCAGCAGATTCTCACCATTTAAGTGAGCTCACAAAAAAGACCTCACAGCTACACTAGCAAGAAGATTTATTGCCACACAAAATGAGAATATGTACTTTTGTTGATTCAGAATTAATATTTTTCCCTGACAGAGGTTTTCCTCTGGAAAATTAAACTCCAGTCTTACACCTTTCTTTTATTATTGAAGTGTGCTTTTTCAGATTGAAGAACATTTATGGCTTAAGATTTATACCTCTGCCCCTTAAACAGCATGTGTAATCCTGATCATCACATTCCAAGGCCTACCCAGACAGAGCAGACAAAACACAACTCACAAGTCAAACTCAGAATCTCCAGTAGCAGACCAGGGACGAGCCTGACAACACTCTGAAACCAGCCTGAGCATCCTTGTTCCTTAACTTATTCACCTCCCTTAGTACCACAGAAATAGAAAATACTCCATTTGGATATACAGGTGTGGTGCTTGGATATGTCTTTATCCTGCCAGCTCCTAGAAAATTTAGTGCAGTGTACAGGAAATCTAAAAAAGTAAAGACTTACATTTACCTGAAATCATATCTGAAGTGGTAAAAACCTTTATTTACTTAAGTTTTAAGCATCAAGCAGTTTAATGCTGATTGCTAAAGGCAATACTACTTAAGATTTGTATTTTGGGGCTACAGTTAACACAGTAATTTGAAGAAATATATGTAACTCTAAACTTAAGACACCTAGCACTGCATGACCTAGCTGAATAATCATGTTCTTTCCTGCAGAATTTAACTCACCAAGTTATCTGTAATGGTGATCTGTGCAAAAGCTTCCTTGGGCAGGGAAAAAAATACTAACAAAGAAGTTTAGTAACATTCAGTCACTTGTTAAAAAAGAGACTCAAAAAAACCCTCAAAGAATAAAACAAAAAAAGAGGGTGAGAAATGAAATCATCATCTAATAGTCTGTGAAGTGCACCCCAGTTGATGTTATTTTCCTAAAAACAGCCATAATAAGGTATTTGAGGTCTATTGTCACTACAGGTCTACATACACACAGAGCTTCCCAGGTTTACCCAGGATATCTTCCAGCCCTGGAAGATGAAGTGGCTGCAGTGTGAAACAGCAACATGCTCTCTCTCCATCCCTGGTCTGTACATGCCCCAGAGTACCAACGGATCAGCATCCATCTCCTTTCATTCCACATATTCATGCTAATCCACCTCCATTGTTTATTTTCTTTGTATAGGCTTATTTTAAGCCTCAAACAGGAAATAATCCCAGCTGTTATTAATCTTGCAGCAGTGGCTGGGCAGCTTCTGTGGGTCGGATTTGCATGGAGTTTGCTTGGGCAAGGACAAAATGCTTAACAAAAACTGCAGTAAAAACCAAAACAAGCAAGCTGCCCAGGAAGACTCCTACCACAGTGGAGTAAGAATCTGTTCTACGGGCTCCAGGAACTTTCTCAGCAAGTATATCCTTCACAGCATTGAAGGAACCATTGTTGGGCAGTGGGCTGATGCCAAGCAGATGGCACAGTAAGGGGTACAAGTCTGTAGCATTCATGAATTGCTTGGTGGCATTCTTTCTGAAAGCAGGCCCAACTGCCAAAAAAATGGGATGCATTTCTGGTACAGTGTTGTCATATCCATGATTACCAACTAGAAATAAAAGATAGATAAAGGTCAATATTCCAAAGTTGCAAAACAATCATTGAACATTTTTCTAGAATTAGCAGAATGCAGAAAAGGCACAGCATCCTTAGAGAGGATTGTTTTGATTGACAGCACAAATTGACAGTCTCCTAGCAAATACCAAATCTCAGAACTACAAAGAGAAAATACCTAAAAACCCACAACAGAGAGCACTATTTAACAAAGAGGGAAAACAAAGTGAGCTCATTTGGCAACAACAGCATTGTCAGTGGCACACTGTGTACACCCACACTTCCTTGATTTTCCTCAGGGAAAAACTCCAATTTTGCAACTGGTCCAGATAGAATAGAAGATTCCCTTCTAAAAAAAAAAACAAAACCAACCAACCAACCAAACAAACAAAAAACAAAACAAAAAACAAAAACAAAACAAAACAAAAAAAACCAACAAAACAAACAAAAAAAACAAACAAACAAAAAAAAAAAACAACCACACACACGTAGAGTCAGACTGTCCATGTGACTCCAAGGAGACACTTTGACATTTTGTCCAATTTTGTGCACCATCAACTCCTCAACAAGGAAGAACTCACTGGTGGGTGTCCAGCACCCATTCCTGACAGGGGCATTAAAAACTGGGAACATGTCAAACACACAGGCACAAGAAGGTGCTCTCAGCAGCTACTGAAAATCTTGTTAAGTCTTGCTGATAACACTCTTCAGGTTCATAACCAGCAGCAAAGTTCAAAAGGTTCTCAATTAGAAATGTAAGAACCAACCATATAACATCTGTATTTTAGGTTACCAAGAAGTTACAGTTCACTGTCGCCATGCTATCGATAATAAATCTCAAAACTGCAAAGTGTGGAACTTCAAAGTGTTGGGGGTTTTTATTCCTCCAAATCACCTAGAATGCATTTTTTTCATCCAAGGCAAACAAAAATCACCGGTGTGCAGTAACACAATATCCAAAGACTCTTTGTAGCAACAGAAAGAGGTTACTCTAAGTGTAGCATCTAGACGAAGTGAGAACTTTCAGAAAATGTTCTTGTATCTTCCAACCCAACCCTTCTCCAGTAAATAAGTAAAACATGATAAAACATCCCTATTCACTCTCTACTCAACACATTCAGTCGCAACTTTCTTTTTCAATCTCTCAGGAAGTGCTTGTTGGTTTGCTACATCCTGAAAGACCTCAAGTATGGGGCCACTAAAACATGTGATTGATCTTTTCTCAGCAATGTTTACAGAAACCGTAAGTGCAGATCCTCCTCCCCTAACACTAGGGTGCTTCCCATCCCATCAGGAGAAAAAATTATAAATAATTGTTGTTAAATAATTGTTAAATTGTTGTTAAATTGTTGTTAAATAATTTCACACACTTTAGATTTCCTTCCCAGCCTTAAAAAAAAATTTAAATGAACATTGGTTGCTGATACTAGGAGAGAAAGTACCACATAAGGTCCCTGCCTCGGAAGATACAGCAAAACACTGTAAAGACAGAATACTTACGTAGAAAACCATCAGTCTTGTTTTGTACAATTTCCCATCCTTTATCAGCCACTGCTAAGATGGGCTGAATTTTACTGTTGTGTTTGTAATGAAATCTATCCGGAATCTGCTCCTTTTTGTATACAGTCATGTTGGGATGAGCGTTGGCCAAAGCTTCATATAACTCATCCAGTTTGCCTTCAAACAAACAAAAGAGACAAAAGACAAAAATTAAACATATCAATGTGTTTGCTGAACTCATCAGTAGTTAAAATACAGCTGAAAGAAGAGGGCAAAATGCACTTTCCCACAAGTGAATTGTAACTGTAAGAGACAACAGTGTGTGCACAGAAGGTCCTGTGAGAAACCCAGAGCCTCAGTCACAGTAAGATCCCCCTCAGCACCAGACTTCACAGCCTGTTCCCAAGCAATAGCTGCTTTGCTAATTTTAGAAAAATCCCTCATTTCTCAGTTACCAGAATGTAAGCCTCTCACAGGAATGAATTAGGAAGCATTCAGTTGTCTCCTGGAAAAAAGAACCGAACACTTCTAGCTTTGTGCAATGCCTGAAAGCAAGAAGACACCTCCTAAACCTGTTTGTGAGGTAATGGCTTCATTTAGGCCATATTCTGTCACCTAGCTGGATGTGACAAGTGACACTTTTCATCTATTTTAAAGCAGTTTGTTGCTTTCCTTTATTATTCAATAACAGCCAACAGCATGAGCTACTCCTCTGTATTCCCAGTGCCTGCTCCTTTCCCTTCCCTAGTCACAGTGAGCACAACCCTCAAGAGCTCTACTGACACTGAATAAATAAGCATTTTCCACCCTCAATTCTTTATTTGCTTATTTCCAGTTTCTGAGCTTGCCTTTCCAGTAAAAGCCACTGAAGAGCCACAACCAGTTGGTCAAGCTGGCTGGAACACCAGTGCACAGAATGCAGGAACCAGAACAAACAGCCAGGAACACAAAAGCAAGTGCAGGAACTGACATCTGACCAAATCCTCCACTTAAGGCCAGATTCCTGAGAGCCATGGAGTGCACACAACAGACTCCTGTGACACACCAAACCCTCAGCTCTCTGACTTAGGTAAGTATTTGTGTGACACATGCAGCTGAATTGCACAGTGTGTCTGCAGGCCCCTTTCAGACTGCCATTTCCAGTATCCATGGAGTTTTGAATAGATATCAATGAAAAAAAAATCTGGGAGAAAGTGGCCAATGTTTCTAAAGAAACCATTTTCTTTTTTCCCCTCAGTTCCCAGAATCCTGTATAGAAATTCTGAAGGAAAATACATTAATATATACATTCTGAAGGAAACACATTAATGTTTCTTATGTCAAACTGGCACCAGAAAAAAAAAAAAGAATCACTAAATTAAGAAACAAAACAAAGGTCAAGATGAGACAGCAAAAGCAAAGATATCAGAGATAGTTACAGCAACAAGAAGAGGGACTCTAATGCAGCATTTCTAGGACTATATTAGTAATAAAGTGAATTTTGCTGTGCCAGCTTTCTATATGGGATGGCAGGGAGGAGAAGCCCCAGACATAGCAAATTTGATTTTAACCTAATGATTTGAATTAATATATTTATATTAAATGCAAGAAAAAGGCCAGCATCACCAGCTGCGGTACAGGTACAGCTTCTTTGTGAACATCTAATTAGTTCCCCACACACACAAATACACCAGCATTGTTAAATAATGGCTTTAATCTATCTCTTGGGGAAGCAATAGACAGCCAAACAGTTAAAATAAATTGCTGCATTTTTAAGCACTCAAACTTTTCCTCAATCTCACTAAGTTTTACCATTCCCTTGGTTTAAGAAAGACAAATTGAATAGCAGGTGAAGAACCAGTGTTATGTACTTAAGCACATATTAGTTCATACCTGAACTGACAGTGAAACTCATTGTTTTGTAATAAAAATCACATCTGGTACCACTGAAGGAAAGAATTTTAGCTGTGCTCAAAACTAATTCTTGTTTATTGGTAGTGTAATAAATACCTGAATCTCTGGGCAAAATCAAATCCAAGCTGTTTCTGAAATCCACTGAAATGGCTTTTTTATTGTTCTGTCATCTAATTGCAGCAGAGACAGTTTCTTTCCAGCATTTAGCAGACAGGAGAATCAAGTTACGCATCTTAAAGTTCTCCTTTACTGCATTAGGGAGGTGTCAGCACTGAAGTTTACTTTTACAGCTTCTTTATTTGCTAATGAGAACATCTTGGGCAACCCGTTTGCCTCTGTGGGGATGAAGCTTCCAAACTTGGCTCTTTTATCACCACAGAGAGAAAAAGCAACCAGCTACAGGGCCTGACTGTGCTCAGGCAGCAGAGACCTCAGTTTGGGCATACTCACATTTGAATCTGGAGTATTCTTCAAATTAAAAATGACAAGACACATTTGTTCATGCTTTAATTGAGTGACTTACAGGTCACTTAATTCTGCAAAATACTCTCCCTGCTTAGGCATTAAATACAGAATGCTATCTATCCATTACTGATGCAAATGTTACACAATTCTTTAAAAACACCTTTCCAGAAGGTCACCTTGAAATTCAACTTCCAAATTAGCACTTTTTTTGTGTGGGCAGGGGTGTTATTTTTCAGGTTTACACTTTTGCACCAAGTAGTTTACAATACTTGGTCATCAAAATAAAAAGCAGATGCATTAGTGACATTAAACATACACCTGACACCTCAAGCAACCCTTAGATGACTGCAAGCAGATTTCAGATTTTTATTCCAACGTTGTTCTTGCCCATCTTTATCTTAATAAAAATGGTATAAATGTAACTGGCTGGCTGTTCAGCACGACGGGGAAAAAACTCAAGTGAACTACAATAGCTGGCAGCCAATCAAATAGCCAAGAGAGGCTTTCTTTTTATCAAAGATCCCCATCTGTTCTCAGTTTACTGTTTGAGTTAGAAATATAATTCTTCCACTATGGTTTAGCATCTTGATGAAAAGCAAGACATGTAACATTCAGGTGTTATCTACCTAGAGCGCCATTCAGCCTTGATAATGCCATTAGATTATCTTACTTCTCACAAGGACTAAAGGATCTTTGGCAATATTAGTCAACAGCAAACAGATTTGCTCCCTTTTCTTATCTGAAAGTTAATCCAGGCTTTTGACAGAGCCCAGAAAAATAACAAAGGGATCCTGCAAGTACTCCTTGTTCAAGGCTGGTGTCCTACTGCCATCAGTGCTGCTACCACCAATTCAGTCTGTAAAGTTTGGATACTCAAGTACCTCCTCAGGAATGTTACTGCTGTAGCTCCTACCTTCTTTTGGCAAAATGGCTACTGTGGGGGAGTGGTCGATGACTTTATAGAGCTCTCTGCTCACGTACTGATCAAGCTCAATGAGCCTTTCTGAGGACGACTGTGACATTCCGTGATCACTTGTGACTATGACATTTATCACATCCCACAGCTTTGCTTTCTTCAGTTCAGAAATGAGATATCCCAGTTTTCTGTCGATGTCACTGATTATCGTTCCCATGAGTGGGTTTTCTGGGCCTAGAAGGTGTCCCGTCTCATCAGGCTGTTCCCAGTACAGGAGACCAAAGTTGATGGGTTCTTCTGATGTAAACCACTCAATGAGCTTTGCTATCCTGTCTTCAAAGGGAACAGATTCATTGTAGGGCATGTAATGTGTAGGCAAAACTCCATGTATCTTCACATCTGTTCCAGGCCACATAGCAGCACCAGATTTGTGTCCTTCCCTCTGATTCGTCACCCATATTGGACTGGCCTCTTCCCAGAACTTGGAGTTGTGGGTGTTCATTTTGTTCAGGGAGAAGGTTTCGTTCAGGACAGGGTCATACATCTCGTTAGCGACGATGCCGTGGCTCTCAGCATAGAGCCCGGTCACCAGGGTGTAGTGGTTGGGGTACGTCTTGGTGATGAACACGTTCGTCACCTGCCTGACGTGCACCCCGTTCTCCATGGCATAGTGAAAATTGGGAGTGGGCACTCTGTAGATGTAATCCCACCGAAACCCATCGAACGACACCAGCAGCACCCTGGGCTGGGCTGGCTGGAGAGACAGTGCACTTGGAAGAGAGAGCAAGAAAATTCCCAGGACTTTCCAATAACTGCTCATGGCTATTCTGGAAGGTACCTGTCCCCTCTTCTGAGGCAACATGGCATCTGTTGAGCAGAGGCAAAAGTTGTCAAAGTCATAACTTAGTTTTAAGAATGAGTGGTTAAAATATTCCTTATGTATTTATATACTCTAAGATACATTTTACAAAAGCATGCAGTGACAGGACAAGGGGGAATGGCTTCAAACTACCAGAAGGAAGGGTTAGATTAGATATTAGAAGAGATTATTTACTGTGAGGGAGGTGAGGCCCTGGAACAGGTCCAGAGAAGCTGTGGCTCCCCATGCACAGAAGTGCTCAAGGCTAGGCTGGACAGAGCTGTGAGCAAGCTGGTCTGGTGGAAGGTGTCCCTGTCCATGGCAGGGGGTTGGAACAAGATCACATTTAAGATCCCTCCCAACACAAACCATTCTGTGATTCTAATTCTGATCATGACTCAAGGATTTTGACTCCTCCTGGCTATGACAGGAATTTCTCATCTAACAGTCCTTATTATGTCCTTATCTGACTAAATATGACACATAATTTCACATTGTATTGGCTTGTGCTCCCCTGCCCCAGTTTCCTCCTGTTCTTCCCAAACAAATTCTTGTTCAAAACTCAGATATCTACTCAAATCAAGATCTCTGTAAGAACCCTCACACAGAACTTCCCCGTCTGCAACTGACCTAAAATTTCATGCTAATATTCCTCACTTTTTGTTCAAGAGCACAATTTAACCACAAAACCAGATATTGCTCAATCCATCCCTGCATATGGGCAGTAGCAATATTCCTTACAGTTCCCTTTAGGTTCCCATTTTCAGCAATCCTCTGGGACTCAATCACCACTGAAATTCAGCTGGAAAACAGTGAATTTGCAACCAATAATCCTATCTTAATACTCAGAGTACATAAATATCCTAATGAATATAAGAAGTTATGGTATAACAAGCATCTGAACATCATTGCAACAATGGAATGGCTGCCCCATCCCAGGAAGTGTCCAAGGCCAGGTTGGACAGGGCTTGGAACAACCTGGGCTGGTGAAAGGTGTCCCTGTCCATAGCAGGGGGTTGGAATGAGATGAGCTTTAAGGTCCCTTCCAACCCACACCATTATGTGATTATAGAATTCTGCAACTTGCAGGCAGTCAAATGTTACACCAAACTTGTGTGTCTCTCAAAATTAAAATCCAGGCCTTGAGTTCTGCTAAGAACAAACTGACATTCCAGAGACTTAATTCCCCTTTCGGCAAACAACACACACCAAAGGCTACGGATTACCTCAGATCCACCTGATGGGGGATTTCTTCCAGCTGAACCTGAAGGACGAAGGGACAACACAATGTTGTGTTCATTGGAATCCCAGCTGCCAAATTAGACATAGCCCATAAATTCCCCTTCTGGGGAGGAACAAATATGGATTGAAGACCTCTCAAGTGAAATCAAGTCTCTGCTTCTGAATTTTACATGACTAATGATCTCAGCATGATCTCTAATTCTATTATTCTAATTCCTTAACTGCATGCTCCAAATAAATAATAAATGACGGCTGGTTTGGTTTTTTCCCAAGGCCTTCTCATACTGCTCTCCCGCGGACACAGTCTCTGCAGGAGGCCGGACCTGGGTCTCTGCCGAACTCGGCACCACAAAACTCTGGGCACCCGAGGGGCTCTGGGGGGACGAACCCACCGGCCTGCCAAGGGCAGGAGCTGCCACACGGACACACGGACGGACAAGACAGACAGAGAAGCGCCCCGGGCCCCGCTCGGCGGCCGCCGGAGCGCAGCACACGCGAATACCGAGCCCAGGCCGCCATTCCCCACATGCAGCGCCCGCACCGCCACCAGCCCGGGCCGGAGGAGGCCGGACCCCCCCCCCGAGCCCGGAGCCGCCGCCGTTACCTGAGGGGCCGAGGGGCCGCGGAGCAGCGGGTCCGGCCCGGCCCCGCCCGGGAGCGGCCCCGGCGCCGTCACTCAGAGCGTGCGGGGCGGGACGGCACGGGGCGGGCCCGGCGGGAGGGGGACACGGAATTACAGAATAAATTGCGGAGTTACGGAAGCACGGCGTTTTTTGGATCGGGAGAGAGCTCTGACATTACGGATGCAGCCTTTGACCGAGCACCACCGCGTCAGCTGAACCGCGGCCCTCAGTGCCATGTCCGGTCTTTCCTTGAACACCTCCAAGGACGGTGGCTCCACGGCATTCCTCGGCAGCCTGTTCCAGTGTCTAATCATCATTTCTGTGAGGACGTTCTTTCTAATGTCCAGCCGAAACCTCCCCTGGCTCAGTTTGAGGCCGTGTCCTCTTGTCCTGTCCTTCTTCCCTGGGAGCAGAACGCGACCCCACCTGGCTGTCCCCTCCTGTCAGGGAGCTGTGCAGAGCCAGAATATTCCCCCTGAGCCTCCTTTTCTCCAGGCTGAGCCCCTTTCCCAGCTCCCTCAGCTGCTCTTCATCAAACCTGTGCTCCAGACCCTTCCCCAGCTCCGTTCCCTTTCCTGGACACGCTCCAGCCCCTCAATGTCCTTCCTGAACTGAGGGGCCCAGAACTGAACACAGCCCTGGAGGTGACCTCAGCAGTGCCCAGCACAGGGGACAGTCACTGCCCTGGCCCTGCTGCCACACCATGGCTGGCACAGCCCAGGTGCCTTTGGCCTTCTTGCCCACCTGGGCACAGCTGGCTCAGGTTCAGCTGCTGTCACCAGCAGCCCGAGGTCACAGGTGAGGTGACCTTGGGTGGTGTTCCCTGGTACAGCCCTTGCCCAGATGTCACAAGGGTTGTAAGGGCGTTACTGCGTGTCATAGAGCTTGGGCAGGGCTGGCTCGGCTGACTGTAAAACAAGGAGTAAAATTTATTCTCTGGATATCTGGAAGTGCTTATTCAGTTAGAAATAATAATTTTTAAATTGTCTTTGATTCTGCTGTTTTTCTATCAGCCTTTTTTTTTTCCTCCTCTTGTTTTCTGAGGCTCTAAATTTTCCATTTGCTTCCCAGAAGATGCTTTTCCCCAACTTTTGATGTCCAGACCCACAGCTATGCCTGGAATAAAAATGAATTTATCCTTCACCATCTCACTAGAATCTAAACTGATGAACTGGACAAAAATCCAAGCTAGGTTTCCCACCTTTCCTGGTTGAGGATCTGTGTTAAACATTTGAGTCCAAAGTTCATGTCCTGTGTATGTACACAAACCCCACCCCAATTCATGGCAGTGTACAAAACTATTATCCTCTTACTGGTGCATGGGAACAAAGAATCATAGAATTGTCAAGCTATGTCAAGCTAGAAGAGACATTGAGAATCAACAAGTCCAACCATATAGAATCATAGAATCAAACATGATGCTTATTAATCACTTTACAGATGACACTATCTAGTGAATAAATAAATAAATCTATTTTGATATATTTGTATATATTTATAGTTCAAATTTTATATTTTTATATTTATATACATATACATGATATCTTACTCCTCTTCACCCTACCACCAGGGATTGTACTAGGGAACAAGGCTCTTCTAATTGTTTTCTTAATGTCTCCTTTCCCCCTCCTTCATTGCTGCTGTCCTGTTACAGGTGTGAGGCTGAGCTAGTCCAAGCCTGGAGAATCACATTGGTGCTGTGCCTGGTAGAACCTGTGTGGATGTTGCTGTTCTGCACCTGTAGGACAAAGCTCATCATCTGGTTCCTGGCCATGAACCCCACCAGAAACTTTGGAGAAAGGGAAAAAAGGAAAGGGTTGTTATAAAACTGCACCTGTGTATATTGAAATCTCTTGCTGGGTGTCTCTCAAACAGCATTGTGCTGTCCTGTGCTGTTACTCATTAGCTAGAAAAAACTGTGCTCACATTTACTGTTGGTTCAGGTTTGATTTTGGGCTCTCACAGGGATCCAGAGGTGTTGGGAGCTGCCTGTGCAGTGGCTGGGATCAGTCACTAGAGGGTACGGGTGCACCTGGATTTAAGGAACATCATGAATAGCTGAAAATTATATTTGCCTTGGATGCCAGAAATGGCTCAGCTGCTTAACACTGATATAAAATGAAGGCAAAGCACGGACAAGGAGTTTGCTAATTCCACCAAAATGTTTAATACCATAATAGATTTTCATTGAAGTACAGCGCTAATGTGAATATTTGTACAAAATATGTGGTTAAAAATAGTATTGATTTATAATATATACAGATATGTCACATCTGTGTCAGAAATGCAGACACTCGAATGAAACCATGAGCAATGCTTTTAAATCTACAACAACATACACGAAATATTTCTGCAGCTACCCACAGTAGGACAACTTGCCAAACTGACACTTAAGGATCCACCAGTCCTTACAGATGGCATTTCTGTCAGAAGTTTCTGTACAAGAACTCTGCTTTAAAATGGATTCAAAACATTTACCTTCATTAACCCAACAGTGAAGAGAACACATCTGTGTGACACTAATGTAGACACAACTTTCTCGCACTAGATATAAGATCAGTTACAATAATTTGTTAAAAGAAGGGTGATTTTCTGGTGAGAATAATAGAGAAGTTTAATCTTTCTTGCTGGATACTCTTAATGTTGTGAGTGAGCCCCAGATTCAAATGGGCCCTTAATACAGCTCTCGGGTACATGACTATGCATCCTGAAGTCTGTTTTAAGGTTCTGAATATCTTCATTTTTCATTAACTTCAAGGCTGCTCACACTTCGTAGCTTTCCCAGCCTTACTCCAGCAAGAACCTCCCTAACAAATGTCCCTATTTAAGCTTTGTAGCTGCGGCATCAGGACACAATCCTATATTAAGATGACTCTTGCTGCAGCCCCAGAATCTGTGTAGTTACTGAACAAACTGACAGAAGGGGAGAGAGAATTCAGGCTGGTTTTTTTAAGCTTTCTGAGCATCTCTGCAGTCGGCACTTTCAGGGTTCCTGCTGTTCCATCCAGAGTGCCGCTGCTGTTCTGCTTCTAACAGTGCTGGCTTCTCTCCCCTCCAAACCAAAGCAAATATACTCCACACTTCAAATAGACCTGTGGGAAAGAGCTTTTACAGCACTTCCTCCCTTGTCCTTTTACCCCTGAATGCTGCAGTCTACATGTATTCAAAAAAAGAGCACAGCTACTGTTATAAAAACATTGCTTTTTAAGAGGAGCCTAGAATATTGAAAGCTGCTGTACTCCCCCAGAAGATGGCTTAAACCAGGAAAAGCAGTGTTTGGGGTTTTTGCTAGTGTAACTCATTAGTCAAGAGCATTGCATGACGCTGAGCATAAATGAGGGTCTGGCTAGGACTTTAATCCATAGCTGGTTTTGTTTTTTGATAAACCAGAATTAAAAGCAATTTCTTAGGCAAAAGGGAATCAAGGAAATGCAAAAGTATTTCTCTCACACTAGTATGTGAGAGAAAGCCTGAAATGGCAAAAAGTTGAGTGCTGAGGTGTTTGCCACTAAAGAAGGACCAAAAATAAATTCAGTGAATATTCTTTAGAGGACCTGAAAGCACTGTGACTGTGATCAGCCTGATCCTCTGGGCACAGCTCTCTGCCATCCCCAGCTCAGTTCCAGTGCGGTGTCTGGTGGAAGAGCCACAGCCGGCATGTCGCAAGCACAGCATTTCAGTCGGGTGGATGAAGAAACT
This sequence comes from Onychostruthus taczanowskii, assembly GCF_017590055.1. NCBI lineage: Eukaryota > Metazoa > Chordata > Aves > Passeriformes > Passeridae > Onychostruthus > Onychostruthus taczanowskii. Next base: position 196,521 of record NW_024506994.1, on the reverse strand, counting down.
CACTGTGGTGGGGGAAACTCTTTGTGCTCAAAGTGAAGAATAAACTAGGCCTCCTGCCTTTCACCTCTAAAAGAGGTGAAAAGAACCCCAGAATAAGTTCATTAGTAGTTTTTCTGATTAAAACACAGAGGTTAAGGCCTGTCCTTTTCAAAGGAATTAAGGAGCTCAGAGTTTACTTCTCCAGTGAGACTTCTTAGATGGATCTAATTTTGAGAATCATGAACAATCATCCTTTGAGAAATGAAGCTTTTTATGCCAGGCACACAGAAAAACAAGTCATTTTTTCAAATCCAGATTTGAGCAATTCAATATCAGAATTTCACAGGACAGTTATCAGCAAACTCATCTCCCAGTTACCAGTCTTTTGCAAGACCCAGCACAAACTGATGCAAGAGACAACAATTCGTTTCAATTTTTATAATAATGAATGCTAACAGAACTCTTTCCCCAGCCTGGCTGGCAGCTGGATGCCATGTTCCTTGTCCAAGCACTCATGGCCACAGCATCACCCATGATTATAAAAGCACAGTGAAAACCACATGAGGGGTCTGGGGCGTACCGAGCTTTTGCTCATCAGGGACTGCACTGCAGGTTTTTTTGTGTACACCGAGCCAAATCCACAGCAAGCCAGAGCAAGTTCACATGACTGTGAAACTGCAGCAGCTTAAAATGGAACATGGCATATCCTGCCAACACGAAGGCTGCTTTCCCCTTAATTGCTACTGAAACAGAGTTTGGCCTATGTCACACGTTTAAGCTTTTTCAGTCCTACCAGGGGTATACACCACACTACTCAGTTTATTGATATAGTTTAACTCTTTAAATGTTGCTTTTCCAAACACCAGTGCAAGCAGAACACAAAAATACTGTTTGCCATATTTATTATTTTAAACGAAGCTCTGAATTATACAAGTGTAAAAGTGGTTAATTAGGCAGTAGCTTTTTAATACTCCTATAAAATATGACTAAAGAGAATATTTCAAAAGTTATGTACAATACAATGGAAAAGCTCATGGCATCTGTGACAGTGCTCAGACATACCACTGGAATTGAATCCTTCCAGGAGTTCAGTCCATTCCTCAATACAAACAACAATCTGTATTTTTGCTGAAAGCTTTTACAATGTTGCTGACTGGAACAGAGCAGGGGAAAAGACCAAAATAAAATCAACCCACCCCTCTCACCCAATTTAGGATCAAATTAGTGCTACAAAATTTAAGCATGGGGAGAATTTTTATAACCTTTACAGTGGCTATGGATGTGGTCTTGCTATAGTTGAGGAAGGGGTGCTCTTGCCATATTTTCATGGCTGAAAACAAAGTTCACTGGAGTGTGTCTGTGTATGTTAGAAGGGGGGAGTTTGCACACCTTGTCTTAATTACAAAAATCAAGGCCACAAAGATTACTTGTTTTCTTCCAAAAGAGCAGATTCTAAAACACTTTTTCTCCATGCACTGGAAATGTTTTCATGTTTTAGACTGTAGTGAGGAAGTCATTAAAATGTCAGCTTCATTTCTGAAGAGGTCAGAAAGGACAAGTAGGCAGCAGGCAACAGAAGCAGCAGCTGTACTCCCCTGATTTCCTTCTTTTAATTTCCAAAGAGCAGCAGGAGCCGTGTCCACCCTTCAGAGGCCCCAGGGCATCACCTCCAGCCGCTCCCTCCAGCTCCCGCTTTGGGGAGGAAATTAAAAGGATGTGGGCTGTGCCACTGTGCCTCAGGAGCCGCCACAGTGTAACACTGAGGCTTCATTCTTCCAGGGCTCCAGCAGGAGAGAGCCCCTGACACCCTGTGAGAAATGCAAGTCAGAGTGGCTGACCTCAGAAAAGCTACAGAAAAGCAAATTCCCACTCAAATGAGATGGGGCTCTGCCTGTGATTTACTGAATAGGACAATTCCCCTTCTAGACAGCCAGCATTTTTTGAAAGAAGCATTCTTTCCATGTCAGGCAAGAACCAGCCTTTAGTAAAACATCAGCTTCTCTCAAGAGTCACAAATGCTGGTACTTTGATGATAGGGACATTATTCCATAATACATGAAACACTTTTTTTTTTTTTTTGATGATCATTATTTTATCACATACAGGTGATATATAAGCTTTGACCATAGAGGCTGCTTTGAATTTTCAGGTTTGTAATTGTGTTTCTATTTCAATGCTTCAAGCAATGAGCCATGTCCTGCTGCCTCCTGGGTAGTACCACACAGCTTTCCAAAGCATGGAGTAGTCACTGAATGGGGCCTCGTTTTAAATCTGTTTGAAAATGCACTTGGAGGAAAGAACATTTAAGGTCCAGTGCTTTAATCTGCAGTGTAGTTTTACATCATTTGAGGCCAAAGTACTTAGTTAGAACTTAGTACAGAACCATATCTATCCAAAGTTTCAGGACATGGATACAAGGACAAGGTTTGGCCTTCTATAGTCTTGACTGTAAAAAAATCCATTAATAATGATATCTGATCATTTACGTGTTTAAATCTTACTGGGCTGTTTATACTGGCCTAAACCAAACCCCATGGACATCAGCGCTGGGTGTATTCTCAAACAAGCCAGTGGTGTTACTCCTGGAACATCTTTTGTGGCCCAAGATGGTGTTTTCAACAGGATACATTCCTAGGCCTGTGAGTGACAATTTGTTTCCTTAAATCAATTTAAAATGCATCACTGGGAAAATAATTGCCATGGCATCTCTAAGGAGTTACTTTAAGGAAACTTTACACAGATATCATGAAGATACTAAAGCCCCATTTTCTGTTCAGGCTCTGCTGTATTTAATGAGCAGTATTCTACCAGTGCAACAGCACACAACGATGCCCATAATGCAGTAACAATTACCACATTATGGAAATATGCTGAGTGCTGAGCAAAAAACTGCATCTCATCAGGAATACCAGGGGGGCCTGTGGTGGTCAGAGGCTGAACTATGTGAGAATGACAAGTCCTCATTCCCAGATGTCTTCACCATGCAGGCTGGGAATGCCATCTCCCGTCCTCACTGACAGAGCAACACGTCTGTTGTCCTGGAAGTGCAACACCCTGCAAGGGGGACTTGACTCTGCTGAAGCTTTGTAGCATTGCTGCTAATTAAAGGTGTGATGGAACCCTCCTTCAGAAACCAGATCATTAGGTTTCACAACAAAAATCTTGATTACACAAAGCTGACTTTTCAGATCCTAGAATAAGCTTCCAAGATGTATTTACTTATTTTAAGCTGTAAAGGATTTTAAACCATGGAGGCTCACTGTGCCATTTTATAGTCACTTTGGGGAGTACAGCTGCAGCTAATTAGCTTAAAAATCCCACCATACCTTATACATATGCTCAGTTTCTGCAGTATTAATTTCAGTGGAACTACTCATGTGCATAAATTAAGCGCATGCTTAAATATATGCAAAATCTGAGCTCAAATGTCTAGAAAATATGTTCTCAAAATGACAAGTACACCTTAAAAAAATAAATCATCATGGAAGGTCTGCCAGACAGGGAATCCGGGATCTGTCTGCTGTCAGCCATGATGCAAACACAGAACAGTTTTTGTAACCCAGTATATATTGCAAGTGAAAGAAACATGCAGGATGGGGTGAAAAAAGGGGATTCAGTTGCATGCAGTCTAATTTCAAGTGTGTAATTATGGTCCTGTTTTCTTTGGCCTAAAAAAGAAAAAATAAAATCAACTAACTTCTGCTCACCTCCACAAACCCAAACTGCATACAGCTCAAAAAGGGTTTTGAAGCACAGGACATGGGAAAGGAAAAGGGCTGAATATTAGAGATGTGCAAGTAATTACCGACAATTTCAGGGCTATTCACCACACCACTAGGAAAGCATTCAGCCTGTAATGTTACTGGAACGTTCAGCTATGACAGAGAGCAAGGAATCCCATCTTACATGAGCAGTCAGTCAGTTCCTCTTCCTCAGACCCGAAGAGAAGCACCACTTATCCCTTGATAGAAGATGAAGTGACAATCCCTATTGATATTCTGGCTCCCTTCTCCAGAGAGGACTGAGCAGACCCCCCAGCAGCTGCTGCCTCTCCCCTCAGCCCAGAGCTCCATCTCAGATCCCTGCCACCATTTCAGACCACCGTTCTCTACAGCTATTGCTGGAAGAGGGTTTTCTGTTGTTTCTGGAAATGTTGCAAAGATAGTATTCCTTACAGAAAATTCCAGGGGGGTGCAAAGGCCACCAAGCTGCTAGTAGAGTAAAAACAACATATCTACCCCCCTTTAGAAAAAAAAAATAGGGAAAAGGGAAAAGACTGTTGGGAAGTGGGAAATGAGGAGGGCAGAGGAGCAGGCTGCTTGATGAAGGGCAGTAGCAATCCTGGGAGCTTGGAATATCAAGACTGATATTGGCTTACTTCCCACCCAAACTATCTCTGGTAGTGGCGTTTCAGCATGCAAATTACAGCTGTGAAAAGATCCTCAGACTGAAACCAACCCTTGTTTCCTCAGCCTTGTTTTGTCCTTTCCAGCTAGATCTATCACTTGGTGTGTGATATGGTTACAGGTACAAAGATCTTTTTCCTAGCCCTTTTGTTACAGAGGCTTGATTACTGTGAAGGGGTTTCAATGGCCTTAATGTCCCGGTGCTCAGAAGGCAAAGGCTGCCTTTCAACAGAACAAAGCAAACAAAAACCAAGAGCTGTGTTGGAGGAGAGAGAAGTGCTGCTTCTGCCGGAGAGGCTCAGTTAGATACAGGCGGCGGCACACCGGGGCGTCGAGTTTGAATGATTTTTGGCTTTGGAGAATTCTTTGGGTCCTCATCTTCTTCCATGTCGCTGTCACAAACGTGCACTACCACACTGGGAGTGGACTCTGTTCCTGCGTGCAGCTCGTACTTCTCTCCTGGAAGCAGAGAAAAGCGATCACATCAAAAGGTGGCAATCTGAGTAGCAACACAGCCCTTGGCACTGCTGGACTGCAGAATACCCCACACCTGGGCAGGGAGCTGAATGGGTGCTGCTCCTAAATACAGGTGAGCACCAGCACAGCTGGACTCTGTCAGCTGCCACAACACATCCTGGGGATCCTGCCCAGGAGGCAGTTGGATCACAGGTCTGTAAGGCACCATAAAATACACACATCCTCGTGTCTATAATGGGCTTTGGTACTAATATTGGTGGCCAGTGGCACTGAAATAAACCCCCAAAGTAGGGAGAGGAAGGAGAAAGAACACAGAAGTTCATGGTTAAAAAGATGAACTGGAACCCATCCTATCCAACCTTTGGTCTGAAATTATTTCACACATGTTGGGTTGGGGTTATTCTTTATTTATGCTGTGGCTTTCCTTCAGGCCCGTTTAAAGCCCAGTTGTTGCTCTTAAGACAGATTTCAACACTTAATCTAATTTCTCCAGAAATAAATTCCCCCATATCTCTGCTGCAGACAGATTTTGAGTTTCAAAGCTCTTTAGCTGAGGCTGTAACAAATTTTGTCTCTACAGATGAGATTACAGAGCAGTCTATAAATGCTCACTAGAGCAGGCTGAACGCCTAAACAGTACACATATTTTCTAACTATCTACATTCCTTATTTAAGTCTCAACACAGTACTCCTCTGAGGAAGATGAACATGGCTTTTCTTTTTCCACAGAAAATATTCTGAATTTGGAAGGAACTCACAAGGATCATGGAGTCCAACTATTAAGAGACTGGCCCATATGGGCTTGGGTGGCTGCCTACAAAGGTCCAGAAGCAAAGAATCAGACATAGGGCTTTGAGTCCTGAATTCAGCCTGCTGGCACTACATGTATTCTGGATTTTACATGGGATACAAGTAGGTATTGGTAATTAAATTGCAAGAAATTAATTTAAGACTTAAAAAAAAAAAAAAGAAAACAAAAAAAAACCATTGCCTGCAAAATCTTCTGAGATGAGGAAGGTGAGGCCCCAGCAAACCCAGCTGGCCTCTGTTTGTGGTGCAGTGGCTCCTAAATGCTGCACCACTGGCAAAACCCAGCAGTGCCACGTGTTTTACCATGGAAGCAAACAGCAGTTCCTGCCTCAAAGCACTTGTGGCTTGCTTGTGGTACTAATTTGGAGTCTTATTTGTTTGCCACTTTGTGGCAGAATAATTCATGTGAAGAAGGGGTTTCAGGTTTGGCCCAGCATTAGCACATGCAGTTCTGGGACTGTGCTCACATGCTGTTTGTGCTGACAAATTCCTGGTCCAAATAAGCCTGGGTGGCTTGAGACTAGAGGACACACTGTATTTTTGCCTAAAAGCAAGGAGGCAACTAGTGAATAATAGCTATAAGCCAGACATCTTGCTGTGAGAAATATTTTACTGCTGTGATACCATTAATGTTGACATTTAACTGCTCTATTTTTGGCAACCTTTCCTCTGAATCCAAATCGAGCAAAGCATTACAGGTCTTGCTGATAGGCTAAAATATAAAAAGAGAAATAGCTTGGTTGTGCTGCATTGAGGAATTATATGGTTTTTCTTTGCCCATTTTCCCTGCGGGCCTCAGCTAATTTCTCAGCTCTGGGCTGACGTCAATGCCGGCAGGCAGCAGCAGGGCTGCATTGGTCACTGTCACCGCGGGCAGCTCCGCGGTGCTGCCTGGGCTCCGACAGCAGCACCGCCCAGGAAATCACATTCGCTGCCCTCTTAAAAGGTAATAATCCCAGTCCAAATGCCACATTCTTTTACTGCTCAAATCCCTCCCAGAACGACTCTTTCTGCTGAAAAAGAACAGTGAAAAAAGTACAGATGCAAGGAAAAATATTCAGATGCCTCTGGCACAAGTGACTGCAGCAGCAATTAATGTCACTTTGCAAACCAAAATGTGATGCACTCATAAATTATGTTTTTAAGGCATACAGTTATTTCTGAGCATAAATGAGCTGCAGACTCTGTTCTGTAAGCAAACAGCACAAAACCTTTTAATGGTTGAGTTAAGAACAGGACAACAATAACTCTGGGACTTTTATACAGCCATATCTTGTTCCAAACGTAGTCACTGTTTGTAGAAAAACATTAAGGTGATAAGCACAAAATAATCCAGTGGATACAGGCAGATTAGCCCTTCCATTCTGCTGCTTCCCTGTTTCTGTGGTTTTTTCTTTTCTCTTAAACACCTTTTCCAGCATTAAAAAAGAGCTAAGCCTGCAGCAGTTCAGCTGCTGAAGCAACGGTTGAGTCACTGGAGTGACAAGACCTAGGTTGTCCCAAGCTATGAATAGCAAGTTGAATTAACATAGGTAAGACTCACCAATTCCTGTAATACTACCCAAGCACTTGTCCAGTGACCTCATTCAGCTGTCTCTGACATGGTCTCCTCTGTGTTCCCAGGCCCTACAATGATCCATGCTCCTGCTTCTCCTGCTTGTCTGGAGAACTCGTACAGGCTAGCTAAACCAAAGGATTCTTGGGGAACAGGGGTCTTTCTCCTCCAGCTGTCTTTGACCTATCTCTATCCTGTAATAATAAATTTAAACCTCTACATAAGCTAACAGTGGCAACTCACATAAATTTACTCAGAAAATTATCATAAAATTTATCAAATATACTCTGCCCTTCAGGGAAGAATTCAGCTGTGGCACATCCACTATATTGATTTGTCAATAAAACTTTCTGATATGCCTCTGAAAGCAGCAGTGATGTTCCTCTCTAACCATTTGCTTTGCATAAGAAAAACAGTAAGAATTTGAAGTTTTCTCCCTTAACAATGAGCACAGCTGCTTTTATGTCACTGGGCCCTACTTTTTGTGACCACATGAGCCAGGAGTAAACCCACAGCCTTGCGTGATGCAAGAAAGATGAACACAGAAGCAATTTATGATACTTCAGAATTAAAAATAATGGTATAGGATTTTATATCCCTTTGTGAGTCAATACTGTGACCTTTCCTTGATGGTGCCGTTCCTGTCTAACAGGGCCCTTTTGTCCAGCAAAGACCATGCTCATACCTTAAAGAATAATGTAAAAATGCTGATGATAACATGTAGCTACCTCATCCCTAATTCGTCCTCGTCAGGAAAGGTTAATGAGTTCAGAGCTGCCCATTTCATGTAAATGTGGCATTAGCATTATGAAAATACCTTCCACTTTCAGTCCCTTCATCCAAATGCTTTACAAATAACTGGATGCAAATAACAGGAGGTCCTTTGTATGGGTGCATGTTTGTGACAGAAGAGCTACAGCCCATCCCACAAAATACCTCCATAAAACACCTCTACAGCACCAATCTGCCATAGCAAAGTGGAGGAGCTGCTCCCTGGAAGCCCTTTATTGATGCTGCAGGAGCTGGGCACCCTCCTCTCCCAAACAGAGGAAAAGTTTTCTTTTCATCCAGCAGCTCTCCTGTACCCTGCCCCTGGTAAGAGAAGGGAAGGGCAAAAGCACCCACAGAACAGCAGGGAGAGGAAGGACAGAGATGAAAAGTTTCATCTATCACCATTTGTTTGCCCCTTCATTCCCTTTTAATCCTCCCTGGGAGTCATATGAAGTATTTAGTATTTCCTTTGACTCAGTGATGACAAACACGAGAGTTTGAAAACACTTGGGCACAGAAAATCTGCCTTGTGAGATGGTTTGAAATCCCTGTGCATGGCATTTCCTGGGCAAAGTCCTGCTCTCACCTGTTTTCCCCTTCCCTAGGGCAGGATGAGCCAAACCCAGGGCAGAGCAGGCGCTGAGGCTGGCAAGGGGAAGTCAGGGTGGCACCTGGGATCCTGGGGAAAGGCACTCTGGAGTGCAGAGTTAGAAATGAGGGGGTACAGGGCAATCTGTTGTGAAGAATGAGGCAGTGGGGGAAGGTTGGGGAGTGGACAGAGAGAGGGAGGGACTGCTTTCCAGAAAAGAAAGAGCATCTTCTAGTGCCAAGAGGATAGTTTGCAAATCACTGCACTAATAAATGGCAAACAGCTGCCTGTCCTTTGAGAGGAACAACTCTGCTGTAGACACAGGCTGGACCTGGAGACTCCCTCTCCCTCCACTTTGCAAAGGTTTCTCATATTAAATATGTTTGCAACGTGGGGTGGTTGTTTGATTGTTTGCCTGTCAGGTCCAGGTTGTATTCTCACCTGGCCTAACCTGCAGCTAGCTTTTTCCTGCAGGAATGCCTGCAACCTGCCAAGCTGTTCTGTCGTCCAGGCCCTGATGTCTGCACATCTTCATCAGCATTTGAAACTACTGGAAGTTGTCTTGACAGTGGAAGTGTTTTCCATCAAACTGATTAACAATTGCTCTCCTTTATTTGCAATATATTGAAAAGATTGTAGGCTGGTGGTCAGCACCAGGCACAGTCATGGTTCCTGGCTCTGACTGATGTACAGCACTCTGTTCATGCCTCATTTAAAGCCTAATTTCTGCATCTGTAGAAAGTGAGAATACACATCAATCATCCAGGAACTTAATTAAATATGCCATGATCTTCCCTATGGAGTAAATGCACCCTCAGTGATCTCAATTCCATGTGAAGGGACCAAAACCAGCTTTCTTTTGAGCACAAAAAGAAATCTGTTCCATTAGATCTCCAAGATGCCAGCCTGTCACTGCTGCAGCTAAAACACCTGTCCAAAACTGCTGGCACATGGCAAATCTGTTAACTCACTTCCAGTATGCTCCTTACACTCTGGAGCAAATCTCCCAACATTTTGCACCCAGGGATGGTTTTGGTCTCTAATTTTGTGGCTATGATGATTATGGCACCATACTGTGACAGGAGATGACCTGGATTCAGGGAATGGGAAAGGAGCATGGGTCTGTGTCCAGGTGGTACATCTAGCATTTCCAGTGAAGTAGGACAATAAAACTCACATTAAGCTGAGGGCATACAAAGACACTGTTCACTATTTAGAAGCGCTAATGAGTTTTCCTGATTCTCAGATGTTTATTATACCAAATCAGTCCATTTAATGCAGCAAAGATTCCTTACAAGATAAAGACATGGAAGTCAGATTCTAAAACTCTCAGCTCTGTAAACAACTGTGCCAAGTGAGTATTTTTTGACAGCTGATAAGCTGTTATATTTTTAAATTGTGTTTTTGAACGAAAAAAAAATCTCTTCTCTGAGGCTACCAATGCTGTTTGATGTCCAGCAGTTTCACTGCTGCAATACTGAGAAATGAGTGTTAGTGGGATTTGTTTTTCAATGAAATTCTAAACATAGTAAATGCACAACTGAGAACAGCAACACTATTTTAAACCCGCCGCTGCAGTTAACTAAAATTGATCCCTCTAACAAGTGCTAAAAATAGAAAGAAGAGAGCACACAATGGCTTTTCATATTGCTCCCTGCAGGCTCCTTAAATCCGGGTGAATTTGACCTTCACGCAAAGCTGTCCCAGAGTGTGGGACAATGAGTGATATTTCACATTCCAGTGCTCCAGAACAGGAATTGATTTATTACCCAGCTAGCTCGGGAATTCGTTTACATGTTTCCATTTATAACACTGCTGCATCAAAGGGAAAAAAAAAAGAAAGAAAAAAAAAAAAGAGGTTTTTGGTTTTTCTTTTATTCAGCATTTTAGAAGCAAAATATCACTCCTGGAAATAATAATATGCTATATCGTATGAAGTCTTCCCCCGACTGCTTTTTTCTACTGCCTTTTTCCTGCTGAAGGGAAACAAACCATAGGAATCTCCTGATATATATTTTCCTATTGTGAGAGATCCCATCTGAAAAAGACAGGAGATAATCCTGCAAATCTTGTGAATCATGAAACATCCTTCTGCACCCCATGCACTCCAGCTCTGAGTTCCTTCGGTGCAGTTGCACAAAAGCCCCAGTGATTAGATGTCTGCAACTGGAAGCTGCTCTCAGAGTGAGCAAGGAGTATTCCCAGTACAGCTGGGGAGAAAACAATTCTCTCATCCCACAAGAATTTCAAAAATAAACTGCTAAATTTTCATGAGCTCACCCCCACAATTGTTATTAGATTGGATCTGAAATGTTTTATTTTGGTATGAAGATAATTTAATAGGCTATTTTTTCCTTGTGGCTTATGAACATAAATTAGATTAATTTGTAAATGATACTGCTTGGACCTGAAACTGGAACCTTTCTCATTTTGAAAATTCTAAAACAGGATGCTTTAACAGCTTTGAAAGAAAACTATTTGTAAAGATGGCTTAATTAAATCAAAAGTAACCCTCTCCTGTGTACAGCTTTGGTTTCATCAGATGTGCATTTTCCAAAGGAAAGCATTGCTTGAAAATCCCAGCTAGCTTCAACTCCTGGCGTTAGCTGAAGATGGGAAGACAGAAGAAAGCCTGGATGCATTATCCATTGACATTTATCTTGTGCTAAGGGAGGCTATAACTTATCCCATTCCTCCTGCATAGTTTTCAGCAGGAAATGAGCATTCCTAACAGAGCAATCCCACCAGGGCTGGGGAACAGTAGTTATCTCTCAACAAACAACATGATAGATTCTCCACTCCAGTGAACGTGCACTTCTTGAAGTGAGAAATCTGCACCTTGGAATGCAGAACTGAGCAGATGTTGTGTAGAGCAAAAACTCTTCACATCCACAGCCAAACATTTGTCCAGTCCCCACCTAAACCATCAGCTGTGTCACCTAGGCATGAACCCCAGCACAATAAATGGTGTAAGCAAAGCTTTGATCAGCTCTCACAAGCTGCAGATAACACACAATTCTGTGCCTACACATGGCAAAACTCATTCTGAAGGAAAGAACCAGGTGACATCCATCAACTGAAATACAAATTTTAATGCAACTTCCAGCTCTCTGCCAACTCCCTCTACAGTTATTATCTACACTGGTATTTCTTGTCTGCTTTTCCTGACACGTTTTCACCCAAGGACCACAAGCTTACCTGGTCCAAGCTTAGAAACTGCATAAAGGAGGTCGTAGTTGATGACAGGTGTTGCATCATCTATTGGTTGCCACCCTACAGGTGGGGAGGCTGGAGGCGAGATGAGAAACTGTTTTGCAGGCTGTGGTGGTGCCAAATGAAGCTTGTCTCCATCTGTCTCAGAGGTCTGAATCTTTAAAGCGTAACAAAGACACTGTTTAGTACAGGAAAGAATCACAGAACGGTTTGGGCTGGAAAGGACCTTTAAAGGTCATCTCCTCCAACCCTCCTGCCTTGCTCATCCAACCTGGCCTTGAAATTATCCATGGATGGGGTATCCACAACTCTGGGCAACCTGTGCCTGTGTTTCACCACTCCTACTGCAAAAGACTTGTTCCTTACATCCAGCCTAAAACAACCTTCCTTTAGTTTAAAGCTATTTTCCCCATCCTATTGCAACAGGCCCTACTAAAAGGTCCATTCCCATCTTTCTTGTAAGCCCCCTTTAAGTACTGAAAATCCACAGTGAAGTTTCCCTGGAGCCTTTTCTTCTCCAGGCTGAAAACGCCCAGTTCTCAGCCTGTCTCCACAGCAGAGGAGCTCCAGCCCTCTGAGCATCTTTGTGGCTTCCAACAGGTCCATGCCTTTCCTGCATTTGGGAACCCAGTGCTGGACACAGGACCCCAGGTGGGATCTCACTGGACCAGAATCATGTCCCTCAGCCTGCTGGTCACACTGTGGGTGTTTCAGCCCAGGATATTTGGGGTGCCAGGGCACATTGCAAGCTTGTGTCCAGCTTTTCATCCCCACAGGATGGCTAAATGGAATGACTGCTCAAATCATACCCTTCTCATCCCAAACGCCACCCAAGCAGGATTTCAGCATCAGTCTCAGAAGAGAAGGCCTGGAGATGAATTTCATCTCAGTCTTACAGATGGTGCCTCTGCAGTAAATGTGCAGTGTGGGGCTGTGACACCAGCAAAGCTACAATGTCTGTGCCTCTTGTGTACGTTCTTTCAGGAAAAATGCAAAGCTTTGGTAGCCCCAGCTGCTAGCTCAGAGAGTTTTGAGGTTGTAAAGGCAGTGTTGTGATCTGGTCTAAACACCTAAATAAAAGGTGACATCACACAAGTAAATCCTGCACCAAGGCCTTCTAAGTAACTTCAGAAAGATTTCTACAGATTTTATTTCTTTAGTTGAAGTGGAAAAGGCATCTATGATGTTCCTTAGTAGTTTGCAAGTGAGTGTCCTTATTTTATTTCCATCTTAAATTACCTAATTACATTACTTTAATTTCTGGTCTTTTCTAGTATGTTAAAGAAGCCTTGACGTAAATAAATTGTAGTGCAGCCATACCTGAGCAAGGTTACAACCAGCTCGAGAACAGAAGCAATAAACTCTACTTCCATGCCAGCAAACATGGGGTTTGAAAAGAACCAGTCTGAATCTCTCAACTCCATGTTCCCCAGAACTTGTAGGTCTGGAAGTGGTTATTCAGCCTGGCTGAGGCCAGATACTGCTCCCAGACACTGCTGCTTCCACATCTTCACTCCCTGAACACGACTAATAAGCTCTTGTAAGACTACATGTACTGGAGAGCATAGTGCAGGTACCAGAATGGCTCTGCAGGAAATCAGCTTAGATAGGGAGACTAATCATTATTGTGCACATTTGTCTTTTTGTTGTTATCCCAAGTCTTCAATTAGCCTCCTGAATACAGTTAGAATGAAACCATTCTCAGATCTGCCTAACTGCAGGTTTTGAAGCCTTTCAGAAAAAAAATTCAGAGCCAGATTTAGGAGATCAGGGCATAAAAATTCTTAACACCTAAATCCAGCTGTAACACCTTCTGAGCTCATCTAACTCGTTAAGAACTATGTTTTTTTTCACAGCTGTTGCTTCCCATCTTCCTGTGGTTCTGCTCCTGCCTAGGCTCAAAACAGCTCCTATTCTGACCAGGATGAAGAGGGTCATAATTTAACATTATGGGTTTGCTTGATACCTTGAAGTGAGCCAGCCTTTATCGTCAGACTCTGAAGGGCCAAGCTGGCAGCTCAAAGCACACCTACATTGTTTATAAACAGTCGTGGGTATCTCACAAGCCACAGTGACCTCATCAATTTATTAAACTGCATTCAGAAGAGGTGGTGGTTGGGTTCTCAACCTCCTTCAACTTTCTCTATCCTGGCTGGGGCCCAGCTTGCTGTGGGAGATGTATGTTCTTTCTCCCTTGGATAAGGAGAATTGAACACCCACCTGACAGCTCCAATAGATGGATATAATTACCTACAGCCCCAGGCTGGGAGTGTTTTACTTCCCCTACCTTCTTCATTTGACTTGGACTCAATAAATTCCTTTTAGAGAATTCAGTATTTGTAATTCATATATTCTGTAAGTAAAAGCCAAAAAGGCAGGAGGAAGCCTGATTGTGGCTCAGGGTTGCAACCAAATATGTAATCCAGCCCCACCTTTTTTATTCACTTGGATTCTTGACATTAGCACTTTCTTATGGTTAGTTAAGAGAGTTACCCACAGACAACAATCAGTGTTTAAATCACCTCTGAGATACATAATTCTGTGTGTCGAATAAGCAACTTTAGTCCTAAGTGGTCCTTTAAATTTACTGCTGCTTCAGGGCAGAAGCAGCTCAGTCAACACAAGGAGGTTTAAGTAGTCTTCTATCAGAGAGAGAGGGCATGGGAGAAACCTTTATTACTTTTATTCAGTGTTAAAGCATAGCTTTTAAAGAAATATTGTGCAGTAACACAGAAGTAGATTCCAGATTTCATTACCTGTGCAAAGTACAACTTTAACTTCTTCCCTCTGAACTGTGTTTCATGCAGCTCTATTCTGGCACGAGCAGCTGATTTGGGACTGCTGAAATTTATCCGCACACGCCTGAAGCTTTTGAACAGCTGGAATGTCACGCAGTCATCATAGGCACGGAACAAACCTTCAAATTTCTCCTGCAAAGCAAAAAGAAATAATGCTGAAGATTAACTTTGTGCTCTGTCACATCAGTCTGAGTCAAACAACAATGTGAAACTTGACAGTTGTTTAAGCAGGAGGTTTCAACCTGTGGCCTTTAGGGACAGGTGTCCATAGACAAATAAAGGCTCTGTGAAAAGAAATTAAGGAAAGCAGTGGTCTGGTATTGCTGAATTCTGCAAAGGGTTTAGGGGAAGAGGTCTTCAAATTGAGAACCCAGCAGCTATTGAACTTCACTTAAAAGTTGAGCAAACCTATGACAGTGACACATGAAATGAAGCTGAAAGGGCACATGACTGAAAACACCAGACAACAGTGGGCTCATCTGCACAGAAGCAACCATTGTGCTGAATTACAGTGGAGTCAGCAGACAAAGGCTGCAGCTGAGGCTTATATCCACATCAGCACTGCAGGCTCATTTTGTATTGTATGATATGTTTTTTCTGGATGTTTTGTCATTTAAGTACTTAAGAGAATACACACTTGTTCTTTGAGAGGTCGTGCAGCACCAGAAAACAAATTGGACAACTGAAAACAGTGATCTGTCTGAAAGAGAAACTGCAGGTTTCAAAGTGTTTCGCTGTAGAAACATGCTCAAAAGCTCATGGCAAAAATAGGGATATTTTAGCATTGCAAAACAAAGGTCTACCACATCCATGGACTTGAAGACGAACAGAAATTCTATTCATTCTTCCAGTCTGAGCCTTGGAAGCTCAGACTCCATGATTTCTCTGCAAGCTGTGAGCACACAGAGGACTAAGTTCCACACCATCAAATAAACCCAATGTCCTTAAATCAATTCTGACACTTGCACAGGTCTTTTCATTCACAAAAGCATAGATTCATAAAATGCTAAAGCTGAAGGGGGGCAGTTATTATTTAGTCCAGCCTTCATGTTTACTGGGATTTCAGACTGCCATCCATTGAGTCACACATCAAATCTGAGTATTTAGCTACTGCAATCAAGACTTGAAGTTTTGTAAGACAGAGAATCAGGCAGACCAAAGCCCCTGCTTTTAGAAGTGCTTTATTCTGAAAAAAACCCAAAAAACCACTGGTAAGATGATTTGCCACACCATTTCATATACACTGAGAGCTGTTATGTCAGGGGTTTGTATAATTACAATAACCTAATGTATATTGTCAGTAACCTGATGTTGATGCCCCATCCCTGGAAATGTTCAAGACAAGGTTGGATGAGGCTTCAAGCAACCTGGTGCAGTGGAAGGTGTCCCTCCCCATGAAGGGGAATTGGAATGAGATTATCTTTAAGGTTCTTTCCAATTCAAACCATTTCAGGATTCTGTTTTCTTGCTATCTCTGCAAGTCCTTACATTTTTCCATGTTTTAAAATATTTCTTTGCTTCTCATCCAGAAAAACAATTTCTTTTTCCTTACAGTGGATAACTGGTACAGACTACAGAAGACAAAAAAGAAAATGCAATTTATATAATCTCATCAATACTTCAGTTCTCATCTATTGAGCTTACCAGCAAAACAAAGAATTCAGAACTTCTCAGAAAAATTCATCCAGAAGCACAGTGCAGCTGCACCAGGGAGCACTACCAGCACCGTGGGAGTAACTACTGTCAGAGTGAGACATTTGTTAAGGAGTTAACAGGGAAGCAGCTCAGTTCCACAGCCAGGGCTGTGACTGCACGGCGCATGTGCCCGATCTCCTTTCATTCACTGCCAGCTCTGTGGTCTTCCTCCCCATAACTGATATTCCATTGCTGGCACCCTTTCAAAGGAACCTCCCTATGGTCTATTAAGCTTTTATGATTTTCATTTCATTCTGCCTGACCTCACTCACCTCTTCCTCTCACTGCAGGAGATACTTTGGAGGAATGAAAAAAGAAAAAGAAAAAAGGGAGGTGAGAGCTCTGTGGTTTGGCAGAGGGTGACTAAAGGCATGCAGCAATCCCTAAAACAGTTGAAGTGCATAGGTTTGTACAAGCAGGTCTAGTCTTACCACCCAATGTTCGGTTACACTTTTTATCTGCTTCGCTTATATTTTTGAAAAATTCCATTTTCCTGAGCAGAAGCCTACATCCAGTGGCATTTGTATAAAGGTCAGCCAAAAGCAGCAGTCATCTCAGTCCTATCCTGACTGGAATTTTGATGTTACAACCTTCACAATGACCAGGGATAAAGGGCTGGGGGAAGGGAGAGAAAGGAACAGGGGCCCAATGTCTGTGTAGAGTAGGACTCACACAGCATTCAGAAACATAGTCAAAATAAAAAATAAAGTGACTAATTAAAGCTCATGTCTTCATGTTGTCTTTATTACCTACTTCAAATCTCCTCAGTGCATTTTAAAAATGAAATAAAGAAATTTAAATTCATATTAGGGGGGGACTTGGCGGTGCTGGGTTAACAGTTAATCCTAAAGGTCTTCAACGTAAACTATTCTAGGATTCTGTCAGAGATAGAAAGGTGTGTGTATATATATATATATATATATGTATGTATGTATGTATGTATAGAATGATCAAGACATTATAACAGAAGTCTCATAAGTCAAAAATTAGCAGCAAGGTGAACATTTCCCAGTAGTAGCTCTCAGTTTCCCTACAAGTCAATAATAAAATTCATCATATTAAAAAAAGTTTCACCAAGAGTGGAAGGAACCATGCATGGACTAGTCTGGACACTGGGAAGTATCTATTCCTGCTGACTATTTATTAATAAAGAGATGCTCCCTGTCTGGATGCAGCGGTCAGGGCTGTGTGCTTGCCCCCTCTGTAACACAACACTGAGCCCAGATCTTGGTGAGGGACCTAACACAACATTAGGGAAGACACAATTTCAAAAGTGGGTGTAAGAACAGTGAGCACAAGGAATGTGCTGGGCACTGAGACTCACTCTGATTAGGCACTGAAAGCAATAGATGGAGAACTGCAAAAAAGCTGATTAAGTCCTGGATGCCACTGCCACACTGGGAGAACTTTAAAGCACTATGGACTTTATTCTGCTTGCTTTTCAATTTTATACCAGCACAGCTTTAGAGACCCAGCCTTGATTAATGCTCCTGAAAATGCTGTGGGGAGGAGGGAAATCAAACCCTCTACTTGATATTATTAAAGGGCAGTCTATCCACAGTGGGGACACTTCCACTGCACTGACTGAAACTGCAACTCCCATTAAAAAGATTCATACATCTGGATTTTTTAATGTTTTCAGCTGATAATAATAATGACCTCAGCAGAGGTCATTAATCATCAAGTGAAGTTAATGGCCCTCAGCTGCATTTTGAGCCATCCCCACTCCTCCGAGCTTGATATCAATTCCCAGGAAAAGCCTTATGCCTTAATTGCTATTGCCTGTGACTTCTAATATCTGCTGAATGCACTTATCTGGATAAAAGTCTTTCAGAGTCATTCCAATCTATAAGAAAATTTATCATATATATTTTAAAGACCTAAGCAAATTTTTTTCCTTTCAAGTTTTGTGGATAAATTATTCAAGACTCATAATCTTCTCAATTCGAGACTTTTAAAGTGCTTTTAGGATTCAGTACTTTTAAATGCTTTTAGAAAGTAAGTCTTTGAACTTTCAGAGCACTTTGAAATTTGTGGGGAAAAAAAGGAAACATCCAAAGTTAAGCAGCAGTGTTGCTATTCTTAAAAAGTCAAAATGTAGAAAGTCATGAGTTACACATTTATTTCTGGGATTTTGAAGAGTCTTCATCCATCCCAAGTATGTCTCAATGAGACCCAATTAATGCTCTGGAAGATGTGAGCAACCTTCACTTCACCAAGTTCCCACTTCTCCCTCATGTGGCCCGTGCCCTCTCTTCATCTCGTTATTCCTTTGCCCAACACTGGGCACCTTTCCCCAGTTCTTTCTTGTCACCTTCTGTCAGCTCCCATCACTCAGTGCCTCTAGCATTTTCCAAAGTTCTTTTCTGTTTGTTTTCTAAATTAACGAAATTAGCACAAAGTAGGAGCATACTAATTAAAGCTGCTGATTACCCCAGCTTGATGGTTATCATTTAGGACAGCCAATGCTGAGAACAAACAGAGCAGCATGCAAGGAAGAAATGAGCACTGGAGTGACAGACAGGAGCTAAAAGCCTCTGAGGACAAGGACAAACTTATGCCCTCCTTGAATAAAAACTATTTCTAGCACTAAATGGGAGCTCATATGGGACCAAGACCCTGCAAGTCACATGGTGACAGTGATGAGTGAAATGCAGCCACAGGGAGGTAAACAAGATGCTGGGTATATTTGGAAAAGTATTTCCAGTAAAGCAAGGAGAGTATTAACAGCATTGTATGGAGCACTATAGCAGCTCATTAAAAATGCAGGGTTTGTTGCCTGTATCCTAAGCAGATTAGTGGGAATAGATCCAGATAAAAGTTACAGGGAGGTGCTGGAATGAGTCCAGAGAAGGACAACAGAGCTGGAGAAGGGTCTGGAGCACAGGTCTGATGAGGAGCAGCTGAGGGAGCTGGGAAAGGGGCTCAGCCTGGAGAAAAGGAGGCTCAGGGGGGATATCATGACTCTGCACAGTTGCCTGACAGGAGGGTACAGCCAGGTGAGGGCTGGGCTCTGCTACCAGGGAACAAGAAACAGGACAAGAGGACATGGCCTCAAGCTGAGCCAGGGGACGTTTAGGCTGGACATTAGGAACAATATCTTCACTGAAAGGGTTGACAGGCATTGGAACAGATTGGCCTGGCAATTGGTGAAATAACCATCCCTGGGAGTGCTCAAAAGGCAGGTGGATGTGGCACTTGGGGACATGGATTAGTGGTCATCACAGCAGTGCTGTGTTAATGGTTGAATATGATGATCTTACAGGTCATTTCCATCTTTAGCCATTCCATAATTCTATGAATTAACAACTTACTGAATAAGAAACTGAAATGCTTGGCTTATTCAGCAAAATAGCCTGAGAGGAGATGGAACCGTCATCAGTAATTTACCAGTACTGTTCAGAGCAAGGACAAGTCACACTATATGGCATAAATCTAGAAGACTACATTGGCATAAAACACGTGGAAACAGTTGGCATAAATAGGTTTAGTCTAGAAGTTAAAGAAGGTTTCAAACATCAGAGTAATGATCCAGAAACAACGTTCCAATTACAGCAGTGGCAGCAAATTATTTTTTTAAGATTGAATTTGGTTAGTTCATGTGAGGGACTATGACAAAGTATCGACACAATGAGCATTGTAAAACATGACAGCCATAATTAGCAAGTGAATTGGGTTCTGACACAGCAAGTTCCTGTGATTTATTTCCAAACATTTCTTTCATGAATAGCTCCACTGGTATTGTGTTCATTCAGGACAAAAGCCAAGGCCTAATTCAAATCAATGGAAGCCTTTCCACAGACATCAGCAAACTTTGGATTAGAGCCCTAGAACTCAGAACCCAAATTACATTTTATTATTCAGTGTGTTTACACTCATTATCGCCCTTGCTACACATTTGATTTAGGATATGGTTGTGATTTGGAACTTTAGCCAAATGCTTTTCCTAGAGTTTTGCAAGCAAATAAAGAAAGCATTTTTCCTATTTTAATTTTTACCATTCATTCATGTAAAAGATACTCCAAGGAACTAACCACAATAGAGAAAGGGATATAATTCACAATTATGAAATTAGTTTTTCCTGAAATTAGTTTTGTACTGGATATAAACATCCATGTAAGACATAAACTCCTATCTCAGAGTTGAATGTATTCTGTTTCCAGACAAGCCACGCTGGTTGCAACCCTACAAAGCTCTCATGAGGCACAAGAAAAAGACAGAATCTGGTAAACTGTGGAAGCTGTGCACTGAAGAGTCTTGTAGAAAAGCAACCTAAGAACAGATTAACTTCCTGTTCATAGCAAAGAGGATGGGCACACCAGTTACTTCTAGAGGGATAAAGGAGTCACTAACGTGACACACATTTAACAAAAATACTAAAACAAAAGCCTAGAAAATATGTGCTTAAGTGATTATGTCAATATCACGTGAAGGGTATTGTAGTGACCCAGCCTGGGTGTGTGGCTCTGCTCATCCATGATTAAGGAAGATGGAGGCAAGATGGAAGAGCAACAAAAGACTGCAAAGATGATCAGAGAAGATGAGAACCTGTCACGGGAGGTAAAGGTAAATGATATCCATCCCTGGAAATATTCAAGGCCAGGATGGACAGGGACCTGAGCAACCTGGTGTAGTAGAAGGTGTTCCTGCCCATGGCAGGGGCTGGAATGAGATGGTCCTTTCCAGGTCAAACCATTCTAGGATTCTGGGATCTGGCCTTGGGAAACAGAATCTGAAGTATGAGGTGTTTCCTGCTGCATCTGTCTGTAAGGAAATCAATAAATAACATGAAGGGAAAGAGACTAACAGAATAAAAATAACCAACAGTGTTGATATTAAACAAAGACTGCCTGTTAAAAGATTTAGACTTAAATTGAGGTAGTTATTTATCACTAGACCTGTAACATATCAAAATGCCAATGGCCCAGAAATAGAAACAATCCTATTTGCTTTGGAACAATCCTTTTGAAAAGGGTAAGAAGGTAAGATTAGAGAAGAGCACTATGCACTTCTGTGGTTCTCAAAGACAAAAGAAGAGGAAAGACTAAAGGAAAACAAAAGGGGATCCTGATTTGTCTAATGAACACTTGAAAGAACTCGGTTCATCTGAAGTGCTTTTAAAAATTATTTAATGATCCACACAAAATAAGCAAGCAGCTTGATACAACTCACATGTGAAAATTCCTTAAAAGCAAGAACTCCTAAAAGTAGCCAGTGTAAGCAACAGCCTCTTCAAATCCTCTGCTTCTAAAAAGATGAAACTCATTGGGAAATCCTGGTAGCGCATATGAAAAACCACTATTGATTCTCAGGTAAAATTCCAAGAGTGCTATAAAGAGAGGAAATATTTTAAACCAGTGATGATAAATGGAGAATTCCTATGGGCTTGTCCTACTGCCTTTAAGTAATGGTAAGAGAATACCATACAAATTTACCATTTAGAGATCCCCTTAAGGCAAAGGTCTCCAGATTGTAGCTTTTTATTTCACCTTTCACTGTAGGTAGCTGTAGCTGAGAGTGTGGGATCTTCCTACTCCCTCCTTACAAGTGGGGGAGGGTATTATTTGAATATTCACCCTGAGTATTACTGTCTGAACGTTGGTTTGCAGAAAATTTCTTCTGTTACCAAAGGAAATCTCTCAGCTGGCAACAGGAACGGAAAAATGTGTCTTTCCACCCGTCATTCACCAGAGTATATTTTAAAAGGACATTTCTTCATGTGAGACAATTTGAAAGGGGGGGAAACCAGGGAACAGTGGCTAATTTGTCAGATAATCACAATCACAAAGTACTCTGCAATGACCTCCTGGTTTACTGTATTATCTAAAATGTGCTCCTTACCTTGGAACTCAGTGCACAGCCCTGCTCATTTCTTCATTAAGTTGGATTAGAGCATTAAGATAGAGCTGGAAAGAGCTTGGGTTTACTTACATTAAACATGGCAGTAATTAGCATATTCCAAAATTGAACAATTCTCTCAGTACATGAACAAACCAATCCAGTTTGTTACCCCAGTCCATTCAGTTTGTTGTTCTATGCTTGGCTTTCTCCTGTTTTCAAGAGGTGAAGGTCAGGTAAATTGTGAATCAGAGATGAGACAGTAAAGCCAAAAAAATTTTTAAGGCTGGGCTTCAAGATGGGGGGCATTACAAAAAGCATTAAATCTTGCTCTCTCCAGTAAAATGAAGATTGATTTGCCTGCACTACTGCAATCCTAATAAAGGGGAGCCTAATACCTTTAAGCTTTATTGTGCAAAGAATACACAGTTTGTATTTCAGAAGTGATGCTCAATGGCCTTGTTGCCCTGCAATTTGCAGTGAACCAACCCTAAAGAGGAGCACACTGGCCACAAAATGCAGCCCTGGCCCATGGCTCACACATCCTGCCATGTTATCCTTCCACACCAGGGCTGTTCACAGGCATCTGCATAGAACTTTTAGATTCTGAAGGATGCATTGAATGTTCTGCCCTCCACATAGTGCCAAAATCACTCTGACAGCAGAAATATTTGATGTAATGCTTACTGTTTACAGATCCAGTCTTGTTCCAGAGAGGGACTTTGAGAAAGTCTAACAGACATTACACAGTGTTGTAAAGTCATTTGTAACTCGTCATCTCTCAAAGAGCCCTGATGGCAAAAGCAGGTCAGGAGCTGGAAGAAGTTTGCTGGTCCTAAGGCAAGAGGAGGCATCCATCCCTCTCCAGCCCTCCTGCATTACCTGCCCACCACGGCATGAGAGCACAGGGAACATCCTGGTGAACAGAACAACAGAGATGTCTCTCTTGAAAAACCAGCTGAACCAAATAAATTTTCCTTTTTCTTCCAGCTCATCAGCACAACAGAAGGTACAGAGATAATATCTGCCCCAAAGCTTAATGGGAATGCATTCACATTTCTGAAGAGGCTGACAAATGTCAGGGGCACAGAATTTTGCTGCGTTGCCTCTTCTGTTTTTAACCAGCTCACATCCCTGTTTACCTCAATGTGACGCACATTCCTCCTGCTTAGCTCCACTGATCTGGAAACCAAAGGCTCCTTCAAGATGAAATAAATTGTTCCTGTGGCAATGCCAAGGGGCTGATTTAATATAGTTTGGAGAGTTCTCAATTCAATTTCACACCCAACGATTGAGCTAAAAGAAAAATCCACACTTTACATTTCTTCTTCATAGGAACACTGTTATTTTACTGTATCATCAGCCACAGCTTTTCTGAGTGCACCATATTTGAAGTACTCCAGTTCCAGATGCTGTATGAGCTCCCTGAAATGCTGGAAGTGCTCTTTCAAACCAGCTGGCAAAGTGCACATTCTATGACCAGATCCATTAGTTTCAAACCCAGTGCTGCGGAGTGCTGTGTAGAGACATCATTCTTTGTTCCACGAAAAGCTACATTTGATTCCAGTGCTGGCTACCATTATTGTGCAACATCACATAATAATTGACTTTTATTTTTCTCTTTTGCATTGTATTTGTCAGTGGAAAAAAAATATCAAAACTTGAACAGATTTGTAAAAGATTTAATGCAATTGTTTTCCAAATAGCAGCCAAACATTTTGCCTTGAGAATGGTAAAAATAATGCTAAGAACAAAGATGTGAAGAAAATATTCAGACTGTCCTGCAAAAACAGCCTATTTCTGTTTGCTTTAAGATTTCAAACAATAACTGAGTAGATAATGTATGTAGTGAACTCGAAGGAGCTCATCTGCATTGGATTTAAGAATGTTCATAGCACAATACCAGCTATCGCTTTTGTCTTGTTCCTGTTGTTAAGCCCAACAATTAATTGGTAGCAAAAGGAACAAATTACTGTGTATAAAGTTCTTATTATCTTAATTTAGCACACAGAATAAGGAAGAAAAACAACCTTAATTAGTTTTTACCAAAAGCTGCTACATTTATGTTAATAAGGAACGTTCCAGGAGCAGATCTTTGCAGCAAAACAGTTGGTGCTGAGGACTTTCTGATCAGGTGCCACAGACTGAATGCCCATTAGCAGTTGGAGCATATCAGGCATGCTACTAGGGTGCATTTTCTATATAAATTTCATCTGAAAGGCATCCAGTTCATGAACTGCTCTGTGATGTGAACAAAAAGCGCAGTTAATGAAGAGCAACAGGAAAGTTGCCTCATGAGAATGCCCAGCTCAGACTCAAAATGCTAATGTAGATACAAGCCTGTATCCCTCATAAAAACAGTTAGCTGGCACTCCAGGAGAAGAATAAAGCAGTTCCACAACCAAACTGAAGTGCCAGAGCCAATAATAAATAAAGGACTTGTGGTCAAACCTGTGCACAAAACTAGGACTGAAATTATTTATTATGAGAAGCTGTGTGAAAATTATTCATATTCATAGAACTACAGAATGGTTTGGGTTGGAAGGGACCCTAAAGCTCACCTAGTTCCAAACCCCTGCCATGGGCAGGGACACCTTCCAGTGATGGTGCAACCACAGCTTCTCTGGACAACCTGTGCCAGGGCCTCACCACCCTCACACCAAAGAATTTCTTCCTATTATCTGTATAAACTTTGATACTGTAAGAAAAGCTTCATAAATATCCATCTTATTATGACACTATTTTTCATTGGCAACTGCAATTTCATGTCCTCAAACCTCCTGAGGCCACCCCACTGTCCTGTTTGTGTGGTGACACTGAGGCCAGGACAGACCCACAGCCACAGTGGGAAACCACAAGCTCATGGGAAACCATGGGAGTAGAACCAGAGTTTTCATAACTCATTCTGAATCACTTTATTTCTACACAATCCCTAACTGGAGTATAGAAACCTCAGCCTCTTAAAAATCTGTTACTGAAGCTGTGGAAGTGTCAGGGGACACCTCTGTTGCTGTGATGCAGAATCAGGACGTCAGTGTGCAAAATGCTAAATGCAAGGAAGAACTACAATAAAGGCAACACCAAGAGCTGAGAAACTGTGCCTTATTTATAGTCTTGGAGATGCAATGTTGTAAAACAACCATAAAATGCACACTACTTATTCCCTGACACTGTCAACCCAGTTAAACTAGAAAAATAAACAAGAACAAGCCATGGGACAGTTTAAACTAATAAAATGCTTGCATTGCCCATTCCTGATTTACTGTTTTGCCTACAGTGATCAACATTTATAGCATTTCAGCTGCTCTCATCAGTCATGGGGAATGCTTTCTCCCTCTCCTCTCCTCTAACACTGCAAACTGCACGAATAGGACTAAAAATACAGTTTCAACTTGTCTGGATTTAGAAAGGACACTGACAATTTTGAAAGTGACTATGAAGCAAAAAAAACCTCAAGTAGGAGAGCAGAATAGAATCTAATATCATGCAGCTCCATAAATGTTACTTAACTGACGAAAAAAGGTACAAGGGGAACTCCTGACCCCCCATGCACATCCTCTCATCATCATCCTCTACTTTGCAGCCCACAGTCAGTGACCCCCCAGTCACAGCCAGCAGCACTGTGACCACTGTCTAATGCTCTGCTTGTGCTGTTTGACTGTTCCTTGCTCTTCCCAGTCTGTCCCAACCATCTGTCATTCCCTGTCTTACACTTCATTTGCAAATTACTCGAGTAGGTCTGTTGTCTGTACATCTGAGCAGCTCCTAGGAGCTGCAGCATCTGAGACTGGAGGCTCTTTGTACAGTGAAGATAAACCAAGGATGGGAATACTTTGCCTCCAGTCAAGTGGCTGAGTGGAGTCTTTAGCAAACCGACATCAACTACAAGTAAATGACATTTCAGAATTAATGGCATAAACAGAAGTATCAGAGATAAACATGTAAGGAAGTGGTAAAAAGAAAACTAAAGACAATGTCATCAGCGGGCTGGAAGGGCAGGAAACGTCCTGTTTAAAAATGTGACAAATTGGGAGATATTGACATCACATTGATATATATCATGTATATATACACAGGGAGCGCAGGAGGTGAGGGAGGGGATTCTGCCCCTATTCTGCATCCACCATTGAGGACCCCACTGCAGAAAGGACAAGGACCTGATGGAGCAGGTCCAGAGGAGGCCACATGCTCAGTGGAATGGAGCACATCTTCAGTAGCTTGCCAGTGAAAATCCATGTTCATCATCAATTCTTTATGCATATTTTCTTTTTAACCTAACTTGCTCCTTGTAGTCTTTCCTTCACTAATTGTTTACGAGAGAACAATTGTACTTGATGCATTTATTTGAACAGATTTTTTTTTTTTTTTTGTTTTATTATTACATAGGATATAGACTTTCCCCACAACAGGAATTGTGCTAAAATATAAAGGCAGCAGCGTAAATAAATAAATAAATAAATATGTATGTATAAATTTCAGTATTTCAGTTCAGAAAAAGGAATAACTACAGATAACAGTCTGTTCCTCCTAACTTCAAACGGCAAAACTTGCACAGACTAAAATGTTAATGTTCACACATTGCATTGAAAGAGTTATAAAAGACTGCAAGTTTCTCATTCTCCAACATTCACTGATTTAGTGCCCTCAGAGGAAGCTCAAATGAGCTATAATCTGCTGGGTATAATTCCTCTTAATGCTGTTATCAGTCTGAAAAGTTTAACTGTGAATTTGATTTTGCAGATCATGGCAGAGAATGAATGGAAACCATCTGCATAAACAAAGATAATACACTCTTCCCTCCATGCTGCTTCTAGATTGTCATTGGAACCCCCAGTTCAGCAGTGACCTACAAAAAAAACTGAAGATGCTTTCCAGTTTGAATAAACTTCAGTGGGGAAAAAAAAAAAAAAGTGCTTGAAACATTTTTACATTTGGAGAGGCTGTCTTCTTCCCCATCAGAGGTCCCAGTCTTTAGAGGACACCAGGATCTCAAGCTGCACAGATGCTGAAATACCAAGGGAACACCACACAATGGTTTATCTGCCTATTAAAAAATATTTCAACAGCATATTTTAATTTCCAGCATACACCACAATACTTTATTTGCCTCTAGAACTTTACAGTGTTACAGTACCTCATGACATCAAGAATTTAGCACACATCAGAAAACTGGGCTTGTGCAGGCCAGGAAAGAGGATTTGTGTGGACTTAGTAAGCAGATTCCAGCATGCAAAAAGGCTGAGATGACATACAGGTTCTGTACTGGGTACAGAAGGGTAGAAAAATAAGCAGAGTTTTCCATCTGACTCAACAGCCACTAGTACCATCCACTTCCAGACAGCACAGGGAATTTCAGTCTTACAGTGATATAATTGTTTTATTAGGCAGATGGAAGGAACCCCGGGGTGAAAAAGCAAATATTCCTGACCAAACTGCTCCCATGTAATTTTTCAACCAACTGGAAAATTTCCAGTTGGCACGAATTCTGTTTAGAAACAAGAATTGGAAAGTAGACTAATCCTATCTTAGAGCTAAAACTAGCACTGCTCTTCATCAAAACCATTTTCATTTCCTGATGTGAAAAATATATCAGTAACAGCATGATATTAAAAAGATACTGGACTGGGATTATGAAACTGAAGCTGCTATGCACAGGTCTAGAGCAATTGGTGAGAAGGAATGAGCCCTGTGACTGGCAAGCAGGGTTGTAACAAATGGAGATGTTCTTCTTTTTATGAACAAGTTTTTTACAAATAAGTAGGACACAAAAATAATCAGCATCCCATAGTTTCTTGCCCTGTGGCACTGTTTCACACTGGCTCTGTGTTGCATTTGCCCTGCAAATGCCCTTGTGCCAGTGTGGAACGCTGGAGACAAACGTGCAGAACCAGAGAATGTCCAGAGCTGGATGGGACTCACAAGGATGACCAAAGTCCAACTCCTGGCCCTGCACAGGACACCCCAACAATGCCACCCCGTGCCTGAGAGTGTTTTCCAAACACTCCTTGAGCTCTGTCAGCCTTGGGGCTGTGACCATTCCCTGGGGAGCCCACTCAGTGCCCAGTCACCCTCTGGGGAATCCCACCTAAGCCTCCCATATCCAGACTCAAGGAGTCTGGCTGAGGTGCAAATAGATTCTAATTGACAGGAGAAGAAGTGGGATGCCAAATCTGGTGGAAACAGTCGTTCAAAACAAAGGGAAGCCACCTGTTCCTTGTGGAGGTTACATCTTCAGAGCTCAGAGGATGTCCCAGACCACTCAGCTTGATGCATCGACTGTGCCTGCATCCAGCTGCAATCACTGCATTGCAGAAGCAGTATCAGTTGTAGCCCCAAAACCAGAATTTATACTTTTGAATTGAAATTGAAATTGTATATTTAATCAGTATGGGGTATTAATATTAAATTAAAAAGGGTAAATTATCAACTAAAAGTGAATACATTCATGCTCAGCATAGTCCAGACTTTCTCCAAGGGATACTCAAACCAGAAACACAATAGAACTGGATTTGCTACATAAAAACTTCAAATTGAATGGAAAACCTTAGGGGGGAATAAACCAATGAGGGTACCTTCATAGAAGTAAGTGGTCCCAACTGAAAGAGGTCAGGGTTAGATTGGGTATCAGGAAGAAATTCCTCCCTGTGAGGGTGGTGAGGCCCTGGCACAGGGTGCCCAGAGATGCTGTGGCTGCTCCATCCCTGGCAGCATTCAAGACCAGGTGGGACAGGGCTTGGAGCAACCTGGGACAGGGGAAGGTGTCCCTGCCATGGCAGGAGGTGGGACTGGATAATCTTTAAGGTCCATTGCAATCCAAACCAGGCTGTGATTTGGTAATTTTATGATTCTAAAACAGAGTAATTAAATAGGTACCAACCTGCAGCATTATCATTTATGCCTCATTTTACACACAAGTGTACACTCCTATCATACCATCATTTTACCATACTTATATGAACTACTTATTCCCAAAGTAAATTCCCCTTATCCAAGACCTTTTCTTTATAGAATTGTTACTCCTTTGCTCTGCTTCTATTTAACTATACAACATATAAACTATAAAACTGTATAAGCAGGAATTTTACACAGAGACAATGACATGAAAAAATATTCTATGCTGTATTCCAGGATGCAGCATGCATTGAGTGAACTCTTGTTTCGTGACTACTACTGTATGCCATACAGTAGTATACTGTGTGTATACTCCTTCCCAAAAAATATCACCACTTTGGGAGTAAGGATTGCAGGCAGCTTGTTTACATCACTACAGTATTTCAACAGTGTCAGTCTAACAATTTGCTAAAAAAACATGAAGCAGACACCTAAATATATTTCGTCTTTATTCACTTATTTAAAAAAAATCAGGCAAAACCACATCACCTTCCAAGCCTCTAAAATTTTAAGTACACTAATAATTTACTTCTGTCTAACATAAGTAGCATGCTCATTTCTGCTATGGCCCAGCATTTGGCTTTGCTCCCAGCTGTCTTGATTAATAAGAATTTTTTTTAGCTCAACAACTCTCAAATTCTGGTTCAAGGACTGGCAGACTCCTGCAGAAATCTGGCTGGTCACACAGCCCTGCAGTTCCTCTCATGGAATCAGCTGTTTCTAAAGATAAAGGTACTACTTTTCACACGTCAGTGGTTTCCTTCTTAGGCTCTGTAAACAAGGAAGCAACATGAAATCTCCTTTCTAAACAAGAAAATGTGCATCTGAAAGTTCTAACCAGTCTCACCAGAGACAAACAGCACAGCTGCAACAGCAAACTTGGGCTGGAGCACCTCTCCTGTGAGGAAAGGCTGGGAGAGTTGGGGCTGTTCAGCCTGGAGAAGAAAAGGCTTTAGGAGTTCTGAGGTTTATAGCAGCTTTGGGATACTTAAAAAAGATAAGATTGAGAAAGACTCTTATAAGAAAGACAGACTTTTACCAGGGCCTGTAGTGGCAGACAAGGAGCAACGGGTTTAAACTAAAGAGGGCAGGTTAAGATTGGACTTAAGGTAGAAATTCTTCCCTGGAAGTGTTCAAGGCCAGGTTGGATGGGGCTTGGAGAAACCTGGGATAGAGGAAGGTGTTCCTGCCCATGGCAGAGGTGGAACCAAATGATATTTGAAGGTCCCTTTTAACCCAAACCATTCAGTGAATCCACATTTGTTTTGCTGACAGAAGTGTGATACTGCTGCTAATTATCCACTGCCATTCACAAGAACTCAAGAGATTTGCATCACACAACTGTTTAGTCGTGAGAATGTCTCTATACAGCTGTGACTGATTTATTTCTTCTTGCACTACATTTAATCCTGTTGTTTAAGCAAGGGCTGCTCAGAATTTTGACCCTGCCCTACCAAGACAGTATCATTCACACTTTTTTTGAGGCTTTTCCCTTTTGATTACTGTCATTATCCTCAACCTGCTTTCAGAAAGGAACATGTGAGCTCATCCACTTCAATGGCTTCACCATTTGAGAATGAACTGGTTCTGGTTTAGACATTCTGTAAACAATTATGCACTCACCTTATGGAAATTATATTTGGAGTGTAGATTACTTATGGAAATGACTTGAACAGTGTGAAAGCTTTAGTCAAAATATCTAAACTCCACATCTCCTTTGTCCCACTTATCCCATAGCCCTGTCAAACAAGGAAGGCACATTGATTTGACATGACTTGCTCAGAACAACCCAGACCTAGTTACTTGCAAAGTATTTCCAAACTTATTTCCAAAATTTGAGTCAGATAAAAATATCTGTAATTGTCCAGGTCTTTCTTCTCTCCCCCTTTTAAACACAAATGTTATTTTTTTTTTAATCTCCCACCCTCAACAGTCTCTTTGTAACCTATGAATTCCTAAAGATAATTTCAAACAGTAAAAAATTATTTCAGCTGCATCCTAAAGCACACTTAGGTAGATTTTAACAGCTCCTGTACACTTAAATATCTGTCTTACCCCTGCATTTTTAGCAGTTGTTCTCTGCTCTGGCCACTACTAGGGTTGCTATTTCTATTAATTAAAGTAATTATCTGTGTTATTATATAACATAAATGAATTCACTTACACCATAACCCTCCCCACGTTATGTATCTTGCTATTAATGGATTTACACATTGTTTTCCTCTTAATTTTTATCTATCACAAGACTGCCCTTGTTCTTATTTAAAACCTCTGATAATGGAAGTGTATTTTGTGATTTTGCACACTTGATTTTCACATTATATTTAAATCCTTAAACTACTCTAAAGCAAAAGGAGTATCTGATCTAGCCCTAACAGTCTCTCATTGTGTGTCTCATCTGTCCTTTGCATCAGGATAGATAATCTCCATTATGCATTCAAAAGTGCCTCCTTAGCTGCTAATTCTCATGTTCTTCTTGGTCTCTCAGATAATCTTCTTAGGAGACACTATTTGCCAGCTGAATAAGGTCACTGAAAATGACTTTTCAGAAAAATTATTTTCCTCTAACTTCAGACTTTATTTCAAAAGCTAACTTCAAAATAATTTTCACCAACAGTACTTGCCATTATTAATTTCTTCAATTGCTAAAATCAAAACTGAAAATCAAATAAAATTACCTACCTCCATTGGCTAAAAAAACTGCACCCAGAACAGTCTCATAATTTGATATATGTTTTACTGTTTCACCTACTGGTTGGATATTTCCAACAGTTTAAAAATTACTGTTAATTTGTTTCTAGTATCATCTACCACACTGAACAAAAACAAGGGAAAACACAAAATTCCTTCTTGCATTCCAGGAGAATGAAGCAGAAAGATAGAGGAGGTGGGAATAAAATATATTTTAAAAAGAATTTTTTTTTTTTGGGTAAGGTTTCCAAATTCTTTTCTGTCCCATACATGCATATGTAGCCTAGTCTAGTCATGTTCAATAGTTTAATTCCTTGTGGGACATTTAGCAGCAAAAAGTTTTGAGGAAGGAGCTGGAAGCATAGTGGCAGCACCCCAGAGTGCCCATTCACAAAGGGATTTTGTTACCTGGAGGTGGGATGGAAGCCTGTGGAAGATACTTTCAGTAAAGCAGAAAGCTTTACTATCAAGATTAATTTAACTAAGGTTTCAAAGGTGCTTAACACCTGCTTGATGAAAGCTTTGTCACAAAATCCTCCTTTTTTTTTAGACTATCAATGAGTTTTTCCAGCATCTTGTATATCTTTTAACCTTAAATCATTCCACTACAGCACAAGAAGTCAAAGTCATCTGCTCTCACCTTGGTCTTCCATTATTTCTCTTTTTTTCATGAGCTCTCCTTCCATCCCAACTCCCCTGCTGCTGTCACCCCCGCAGACACCAGTCCTGCCACCATCTGCCACCACCTGCCCCAGCCTCCACAGGAGTTTTCTCCACTCTTGGTCTTTCCCAACAGAGGAACTTCATCAGAGTGACTTCCCTCCTCACAGTCCCCATGCTCCCCCTCCTCATTTTGACCACATTTTGAATAACCAATTGATTTCCTCCTCCCTCAGCTCAGAACATCTCCTTCCTCAGCTCCATCTACGATCTGCCCCTCAGAGATATTTGCTTCTCTTAAAAAAATGTTCTTCTCTGAGGGAGAAAGGCCATTTCTGCTGGTGTGTTGCTTTTGGGTTTTTTTTCTATCAGCAGTAGGAAATAAAACAATAATCCCCCAAACAAAACATATTCCACCCCACCACCAACACCTGTGGTACACCACAACACCACCAACATTTGTTTTGTGGTTAAAACAAATTTGCCAGTATAGATGTAATTATTCAGACAATTCAAAAGTTTTTATTCTTAGTGGTTTAGTTATAGGTTTTCTCTAAGAAATGTGGACAAGTAGCCAAAACTGAATTGTCACCAGGCACAAGGATACACAGCAAAGGATGATAAAATTTGAGGATGGCAATGTTTGAGTAAAATTTGTACAGCAAATAAAACAATCATCTTCTTATCTTCTCCATATATGGAATTTCTTTCATTGAAAGGTTTTATTAGCAGGTTTTTTACCATTATGTGTTCATCTGCCTCACACCAGCACATCTGACCTACATGAATGAAAGGACAAGTGAGATTTCAGCAAAGCAGCTTCTCTCTGCCTGTGCAGCAGAAGTCCTGCTGCATGATTCAGCCCTCTGGATGCCTCCACCTTTTAATGGCAATCATATCCCTCACTGTAACAAATGAAGCAGAGAGATTCTTCTGCAAGTGACAAATTGAGCTGCAGAAATTCCGCTGCACAGCTGCCTGTTGCTACTGGTCAGAGCTCAATGGGTTCATTGGGTTTCTCAACTCAGGGACTATTACTTCAACAGGTTGAGCTACCTGGTGCTGCAAAACTGGAGGCTCTTCCATGCTCCTGATAAATACGAAGCCATCCTGTAAAATAAAGTCAGTCTTTCTGTCTGCCAGAATCTAATGCAGATTCTGAAAAGCAGCACGTTTGGACTAATTAAAAATAAGACAACAAACACACACATCCCAACAAAAACAAACCACAAACCCCCCCCCCCCAACAAAAAAAAACCAAAATCAGCTACTAACTCAGCAAAGCTCCTTGGTCTCTGGAAAATGCCTAGAGCTCAATGACATTTGAGACTGAACATCTACAGAACATGATTCATAAAAACAAGAATTATTAATTACACCAGCTCTGCATGCCAAATCCAGTTTCATAATCAGAGAACTTACTTCCTGGTGCCTTAGTGTTCCATCTGCAAACGAGAACAATTGGAACTTTTTACCTATAATATCACCTTGAGGTTTTCCAGCAACTCCAAGTGTACAGAAGAGAAGGTGCCATGGAGATGCTGCTGCAGCATCCAGCTCTACACAGACCCATCCAGCTCTACACAGACCCATCCAGCTGTTTTTCCACCCTGCAAGGACAGTGGAGCTGTTTGCTCCATCACAACTGCTACAACCAAATGCTTCTCCTTGATTCAGCACCAACAGAAATTCCATGGGGGTCAGTTAAAGGCATCACAAGGACACTGATGTTGTGACAAGGCAGACTGTGCTTCCAGGAATGGACATAGACAAAGCAGAAATCAGCCAGAATCCTAGATGGAAAACACAGGCTGGAGCCAAACTCCACGGCTGCATGTGCTTTTTAGAGGCATTGCCAATTAGGAAAGGAAAGGGGAGAAGTCTCCCCTGGGGGAAATTTTAATTCTGTTGGCCTTTAGAAGGAGAAGGTGCTTATTGAAAATCATATTAGTGGGGGACTCTTCAGGAAGGACTCATGCATACAATGCTGGTGACACTATAAATATGTGCATGGAAAGCACACAGTTTTCCAGCAAGTGGCCACTGACTGGAGGCTTTGCTTGGCCGGTTTCTGGTCCTTGGCAGCCTGTGTTAGCCAAGTGTTTGACAAACTGTGGTACAATTTCCTCAGTGTCTTTTTGCCAAGGAAGAATTCTCTGCTCAAGACCACACTGTCACGGTTGTTTGCACTCTAGCATATGATTAGGCAGCATCTTCCAAAGCAAACAGGCTGTTTAGCACTTGAATGATCAAAACGGAGTAGATTATTTAAGGCTCTGGTAAAATCACCCCTAGAAAATTTTAAAGGAAGACCTCTCCAACCACAAAGCATGTTCATTGTCTATGAGCAAAACAAAACCCCAAAACTTAGTAAAAATTACTAAAAAATTAGTAAAGATACATAAAGGGTTGAGCAAAAAAATTACTACAAATTTCTAAAAAGTTACTAAAGATACATAAAAGGTTGGTGCAGACCTCTGCCTCAGAACCTGCAATGCTGCTCAGTATCAAATCTTAGTCATGCTAAGCAGCAGCAAACAGCAGCAGTAAAATTTGAGACAAAAGAGTGCACATATACAGCACCTTCAGAGGAAAATGAGACTGGATCACTGCAGACCTGAAAATAACGTGTCCTTGATTTTTTTTTTTTTTTTTTTTTTTTTTTTTGAGAGGAAGAAAAAGGACTTGAGTGCTTTATCTTTCTAGGATCTTCTGAGAATTTTAATTTAATTCTAAAATTTTAATAATTTAAGTAATTATTTAATGAAAAATCAGTATCACACATGCATCCATATTACAAGTATGTCAATCCACAGCTGCACTGATTAATTTTTCAAATCTGCTTAAGAAAATCACCATCTCTTCAGTCCTCCTCAAAAAGGCTGGACCATTTGTCAGTAGAATTACAAGCTCCATCTTATCTTATTACCTGCCTGGGATTAATTCTGCACCTTCTACCAACACATTCTAGTTGTTATTTATTTTCATTTGACAAATTACTCATTGTCCAGCTATCCTTATGAAAGGGAAGAATCTTCACGTGACTTCCAAGAGAAAGCAGGAGCAGAGAGAATACAAAACCCTCTGACTTGCTTTGCTGTTCCCTTTTAGCATTAAAAGGATGAAGAAGGAGAAGCAGAAGGTTTGCCATATTCAGAGGTGTGTAAACACCTGCAGCTGCCACCAACCTCTGATGAAATAGCAGCATCCCCTTCGTCTGAGGCGAGGGAAAAGCAAGTACAAATAAGTGAAGATCAGCCTAAAGAGCATATTATGACCATTAGAAGTCTTACCATTCTATAATTTATTTGGGAACTTCCCTAAAGAGTCCAGCTGCCTTCACATAAGGGTGTTAGAAGAGAGAAAGCCCAACCTGTGACTGCAACTGGGAGCACCTCAGTGTGCAGCAGCACTGGCTGCACAAGCCCCAGCTTTGCTGTCAGAGTCTCTCTGTGCTGACCCTGAAGCCAAGAGCAGGGTCAGAGTCCTGGAAACAGCACTACAGCATTTGGAAAGCCCCTCTCCATTACCTGCTCCAGATCAACACAGACAGTAAGGAGAGATCAAAAGACACACAAGTCAGTCTATTTCTCCAGAACTCTTGGATTGTGCAGATTTCACAGACTCAGCCTTATTTGCAATTAGAAAGAACTACCAACTACGGAAAATGCCAAGAGAAGGTACAGAGCAGGCCTTTCAAGCCATCAGGGTATTTTTGGCAGTCATGCCGTTGTTTGCTTCCCTCCTTATAGCCCGTCTGTGGTGTCTTATGACTGTGCAACAGACTCTTCCCACGGATCAAGCTCACATGGCTAAGGAGAAGGAGGTAAAGGCAGAAACCCAGAAACTTTCCCAGCAAGTCATGCTTCCTGCCACTGGACAGCTGGCATCATCCACAGGGGCAGCAACACTTCTCCCCCTTTCTCCAGTTTTCTTCACTTGACTCTGGCCTTAGAGCACTTAAACTTTAAACCTCAGAACATCTTTGTGAATGAGCTACTTAGACAAGTGGAGAATTGAAGTGGAGAGCAAAAACCACAAGCATCTAGTGGTTTTGCCCTTTAGACCTCAGAAGTTTAGACTGCTAAACCTCTAAAAGGCAACTGCAGGACAGTGACTGAACCTCCAACCCATCCATCCCAAACTATTCCCATTAGCAGGGTGCTCACTGGAGCATCTGAACTGAGTAATGAATTTACAGATTGAAAGAGATCCTGATCCAATTGGGATGAATCCTCCAAAGCAACAGTCCAAACAGTGCAATTATTCCTATTATTGCCCTTTGCTGCCTCATGCACACATTGGGTTTTTTTCCCTGTGTTAAGATAATGGTTCCATCCAAATTACATTACTGTCTTCAGGATGTGATTCATCTGGATCATTAGTACTTCTTCTCTCTTACAGTAGTGCCAAGTTGCCCCAGTCCTACCTTGTTTCCAAATGGTCTGTGTAAACAAAAATGAGGAGAGAATATGTAGAATTAATCATATAAAAACACATTGCTTAGAGTAAGAAATACAAGTTTAGATTCTCTTCCACTGTTTCAGTGATGTCTGGGATTCCTCTATTAGAAATAAACAAGATATTCATTAACTAATTGCTTATGCAACAAAGATCATTACAGGAAATTATCATCTAGAGGCACTGAAAGAATCTTAATTATCCAGGTGAACTTCAAAGCAGAGCTGCACTTTGTGATTTCTCTGGCTGCCTTCTCAACTTTTCTAGCTCCTGATCTACAGTCAGTAGCATGTTGATTAGCCTGACCCAATTTCTGGATTAGAAAAGACAACTCAAAGCAGCAGCTGATCAGAAGTGAAGGGCTTGTTGGATGGGTTCATGGGTGCCAAACCCACAGTGTCAGTGTTGGGGGCCAGCTGCCATTGCCAAGGTACCCATACAAGCCTCTGTTCATTGAAAGGATGAGCAGCTCCAAATGCAGCAAGCAAAAAGCTTTGCCTTCAGTACTAAATAACTGCTCCAGAGGCCAAATGGAAACAGAGTGTTTCCAAGCCTGCCAGGTGCTAAGAGCATAATGCCTACAGAAAAAGGTCTTCAGAGGTGGAAGAGCAGCAATAAGCTGGAGAGCTCCCTCTGCTCCAAGTCCTGTGCCCAAAGCCAACTTTGTACAAGAATTCCCCAGCTCTGAGGGACAGATGCTCTTGAGAAGTGGCAGCTTCCAAGAGTCCCCACTGCCACCTGCTGTGGGAACTGCTGCTCCAGAACCCCAGCACTCAAAGCTCTGCTACTGCAGTCCTGGCAGGCTCCTTATACCTCCTCCCAGCCTCCAGCTGGGGCCAACACATGCTGCAAAGTGCAGAGCGACGGCTCCGTGTTGTCAACATCCTTCTCCCAAACCTCATGGGAGAACAATGGCTCAGTAACATCAGCATCCTTCTCCCAAACCTCATGGGAGAACAATGGCTCAGTAACATCAGCATCCTTCTCCCAAACCTCATGGGAGAACAATGGCTCAGTAACACCAGCATCCCTCTCCCAAGCCTCATGTCAATTTTAAACCTAAATTGAAATAAAAGTGAGATATGCTGTAAGCATATCCCAAACCCTGAACACAACTCTTACTGACATCAGAAAACTATTCTACATGACTAACAGCTCATCTTAGCAAATCTCATCAACACCATACTTATTCTAAGATCTTCAATATCTGTTCTACCACTGAGTGAACATTCCCTTCATACAGGGAGAATTATTCCCTGCAATAAAACCTTCTATTGGAGAAGTGACAATAGCCTGGACTACAGTTGTCAGTGCTACCTGTGCCTTCAGGCTGACCCACAAAAGGGCTGGGCAGAGGGGTACTCCCAGGATGAGTGGAGAAGACAGGAATTCTGCACTTGCTTTTGCTCTTCAACTTCCACACCCATCTCTTCTCAGCAACAGCCTCCTTCATTTTAACCCTTAAATCTGTACCTCATCCTATCAAAGTCAACTTTTCTATGCAGTGACCACACTGTCACCAAAAAACCTCACTTTGAAGTGAACCCTTTTGCACAACAAGAAAAAAAAAAAAAAGCCATACTGTTTTTTTCCCTGCAATTCTCCTGGAAGCGAGCAAGCAGCAGTAGGTATCTCCAGCTTTACATTATCAGCAGCAGTGAAACTTTCACAAAAAGGATGCCCACACTGCAGGCTGCTGCATGGGGAGCCTGGGGATGAGCACAGAGCTGGCCACAGCCTCCACAACAGAGTTTGGGGACAACCCAGTGGAAAGGAGCTGCAGTGAGCTGTGGGTCACAGAGCACACGCTGCTCACAGCCTCTAAGCCAGGAAACTTCCAAGTAGACTTTGCGTTTCTAAGCTGCAGTGCAGTCTGCAGTGCAGTCCCCACTGTAAATATACCCAAAGTCCTTGCAATCAACATTTTAATTCTAACATAAGGGGGGAAAAAAGCAAAACAGAGCAATTTCAATCAAAGCAAACAAGAAACAGAAAGTCCAAGTAAGACAAAAGGGTTACAATTCCTGTAATGTCCCTGTAACCCTCTTGTTCTCTTATCTCATACTCCTGCCCCACACTTTATAGATGCTGCAGCTTAAATCAGGCTAATCTGAATCTTACCCAAGCCACTGGAATGCTTTCTGCCTGGTTTATGTTAGTCAACATTTTGCTTTTGCATTGCTACTGACATATGACTAGGATACAAGAAGCTCACTACAACTTTAATTTCTTGCATCAAACATGGACCAGACACTAAAAGACCCAGGTACAAGATCATATCAGTGCAGGTGTAAATCCTATATGTTAAAAGAAAATGCTCTCAAGTGAAAAAAAAAAAAAAAAAGAGAAAAAAAAGTAAAGAAAATAAAAAATTAATAAGCAGATAAACATTTTACTACTTCCAAATAATACAAGAAACATGTCCCAATGCAGGCAAGACTCCTCATCTGAATCGTTCCTCTGAATTACTCACTTTTTCATCTCTAAATTCAGTATCACTATCAAACTGTTAAGAAAAAGCTTCTTAAATTAAGAAGAATCTCTTGATGCCACACAAAAGCAGGTGTGTAAGGTATAAATGATCTCACACATTAACAGACTAACAGGCAAATAAAAATCATCAGAGCCTCTTGCAAATCAAAGTAGTTTTATTTACAGTGGCTTCAATGTTTGACTCAGAACCAAACACAACCACGGTTCAAAATTTGACCTCCAATTTGTAAATCCTTTTTACCCTGTTCCAGGCTTTCAATATTAAGAACCATCAGATTAGAAACTAATTTTGTCTGTACCTTTGTCCTTTATAAACTGCTGAATATCACTGTATTACATCTATGAGCTCTTTCAGATGATCTGTGAAAAGCATACTTAGAATTCCTCTTTCAAACTTAATTTGCAGTGATTTTCTTGCAGTAATATGAGAATAAATGAAAAAGATAATTGATTTCAACAGTAAGCAATTACACACAATGACTTTTCTACAGCAGTTGTCTAATTAAGAGACTATGAGCCCTGCATATCAAGCCTTAGATTTAAGCATTGTTTTTCAGGTATGCATATGATATGCAAGATGCATAACTTTTTGTGTTCTCTTACACTGCAGATGCACAAAGATACTTACTACAAACTTTTAGCCCTTCACAAAAAATTTATGTTTGCATATTTGATTTGAAAATGAATGAAAGAAACAGCTACTGTTCAACTGAGAAAGATATCTGAAGGTTATCAACATCAATAAATAACATTTACGGCAAGGCTGATCTAAAAAGTGATACTGGACTAAAAATAACTTGACAAAATTAACAATGAAAGATTTTTTGTGAATATGAAACATGCATATGCACAGATGTCAGTTATATAACCCATTTCTTACATCATTAAAGAGTAAATACCAGGCTATTCTTTCAGCTCATCAGAACACAGTAAAAAGCAGACACATTTCCTTTCCCATATTTCTCTCCCCTAATTAACAGATTTTTTAAACTGCGTTTCTTTTACTACCGCAGCAGAATCTCATCTGCCCCTTACTGTCAATTGCTACATACAAATGCCTATTGCTCCCAAAGGCTTTTCTAAGAAGCAACAAAAGGATTGCAGGCGCATACCTTAACCTCTTGGCTGGCAAAAACCTCCACATCAACCCCACAGGCAACCAGAGTGGAAACATCACAGTCCATGCTACGGGCTGGCATCCCCCGCCTTTGTACACAGAGTTAGGCAAGCTCAGAGTCACAAACGATGCAAGAAAACAACAAAAGAATTAAAAAAAAAAAAAAAAAATCTTCAGTACTGCAATTGAACAGCCCAAGATTCAGTTTCAGCGCTGGCAATGCCTGCAAGCCTCCAACACGAGCTCTGTGCACTCAAAGTGAGTTGCTGGTTGCCTGTCCCCCGTACACCCACCAACTGAGCAGGCACAGCATAGTAACAGCGCTATTCCATCTCTCATGGCAATGACATCACCACAAAGACTGACA
Organism: Onychostruthus taczanowskii; assembly: GCF_017590055.1. Taxonomy (NCBI): domain Eukaryota; kingdom Metazoa; phylum Chordata; class Aves; order Passeriformes; family Passeridae; genus Onychostruthus; species Onychostruthus taczanowskii. The sequence goes on along the minus strand of NW_024506994.1, from coordinate 155,710 downwards.
TAAGCTAAATCTATTTTTTCAACCCTTTTTATCTCTAGGCAGCACAGTGGATCAAATTGAACATGATTATGTGCTAAATCTGAACTCGGACTAAATCAATTCAAGCAGCATTCACTGTCAACTGAGTCATAGCTGTTGTTTCAGCTGAGTGCTTATGGTGGAAAAAAAAAAAAAAGAAAAAGCGATCGCCTGACGCTGAAAGCTCCACTCCGAGTGTAAATTAACCCAGCATTTAAAGCCACTAATCTCAAGGTAACATTTGTTAGTTTACTATACTTGAAAATCTACAGCAGAGCACTAATAAAAAACCCCTCAAATCAACAAAATCTCAGCACTCCGCTTTTAATAGCACTAAGTCCTCTTTTTTAATAAAGCACACTCTACAACCCCACACATGGGATTAGAGAACATCTTGTCCTGTCACCAGCAGTGATCAACACACTGCAAATTTGATGCCAGTGGTTTGCATCCACGTTGCACTGTGACTCATCCCCAGGAAGATCAGAGGCATGTCTGTGTGTGATTTGGAAGTCAATACCCCTTCAAAGAACAGAACATGAAAATTTCCCTGAAATTAGGACTTCAAACTAGGCAAACTTTACACCACCCATCCTAAGGGTTAACCCTTCACAAATAGAAATGTATTCAACAAAAGAAACAAGTAGAAGTGAAGATGCTTTACACCTGCTGACTCAGTGATCTGTTTATTCTTTGCAAGTTTTATCATTTTTTTAATGATAGAAATAAAATATCTACATGTGTGGGACTTCTAAAGTGATATTTATCCCAGACTGGCACCATTATCTTTCCTCTACCATTTCATTCTTGTGATCCATAAATTACTATTAATTGTTGTAGGCCTAGAATTGGCATTTATGGATACGTCAGATTAATAAGGATAATTAAATATTTAACTACTGATATGAACCTAGGAGCTGCTTATGGCTCAGTGTAAGAGACTGCTCTGCTTAGCTCCACTTCACTCACAGATAAACTCCTAATTATACTAACATTAGGTGTTAGGAGCAAATTCTTTACTGTGAGAGGGCAGTGACATTAGATGCTGACACAGATGAGCCAATATCTCTTATCAGAGCATTCTTTTTCAAGTTCTAGTAAATAATTTTCCCACTTTTCAACTTGCATTTATAGCAACCTCCCCAGCAGTAATCACAAACTAAGATCCACAGCCAGGACAAAAACCTATCCCAGCACTAAATATTTTTAAAACCCAGACTCTACAGACCAACAGAAATGGATAGGGCAGCAGAAGGCAGAAAATGAATCAATATTGTTTGTCACGATTATCAATTGCTTTGTGCACTGGTCACTTCATCACTGTCAAAATTTTTTCATAAACCACAGGAAACCACTTTTTAGAAAGAATTTGAAGTTAACATTTTTGTGAGTGTTTATAGAACCTTTTATTCATATATTTGAATATAATATGTATGTGCTAACAGAGAAAAAAAGCCATAAAGGCCTGATTGAAGTTGTAGGCAGGCAGCAAGGGAAAAATCATGGCATCTGAAAAGTGAGAAGCCAGTAAGTGCTACCAAAGAGCTGGAAGGAAACACTGAAAAGCAAAGATGAGTCATGTGTCTGAGTCTTATGAAAGTTTTAACAGTGCTGGACCAACAGGATGGAAACAAAACAAGCATTTGGGAAAGGAAAAGATCAAGAGCCAGATGATGATGGTCTCTAAGGTCCATAAAGGCATCCAGAGTGGAGTGAGGGCGATGCCTGGCCTGAGTGTGGATCCACAGCAGTGATGGAAAAATGATCTTACATTATAGAGCTACACTAGATAGTTGTGGAATTATTTTTAACTTTCTTCTTCTTTAGAAACTGTCACCTATCAATTTCAATAGCTTTAATCATATGAAAACTGGCACCTGATGTGCAAACAGATCTGTTCCACTTCATGATTATTCCTGCACTTCCACTGCTCATCTCCTTTCAAAAGAGAATCACTCCAATTTTTCCACTTCATCTGAATAAGGAAACCTTACTGAGATTACAATTACTTTCATTTCTTGCTTTTTCTTGCCTATTCCAAAGTGTAACCTAATTTTTCCCCTTAAAAATCACTCTAGCTCACTAGGGTATTTTAGTGAGCTCTTTACAAAGATAACCTAGTTGGTTTTGCCTCTTGAAAACAAAGATTACCTAACAGAAGAACTCTACAAAGCTTTTGAGTACACCAGCTAATATCTTTCAATATATGTCATATTCTATTTGTTAATGCTCACTTCTCATTTGAAAATCAAGACATATTCCTATGTGAATGTGTTTTTTTCAGGACACTCCACAATTCCTTGTAGTTTCACCTAATGTTAATGAAAAATTTATTATTGAATACTTTAAAATTGGTTAATATTGACTTATTTCTCCAATTCATGAGACTTGCTTTTCATCCAAATTTAAAGAAAAAAGCATTTCAATTTCTTTCAAAAAATTTCTTAACTCTGCCTCTAGATGGTCTTGCTAGTTTCAGTTCACCAAACTCCCAAGAAAAAATGAAGCCATGTTTCATGAATATTTTAAAGTATTATATTTAATAAATATAAATATATATAGATGGACCTGCACTTCAGCACTGTACTGATACTCAGTAGGTTCTCCAGATCACAAACTGGTACCAGTATGTAATTCTACTGCCATCCCTCAACAATTTTATATGGAGTTTAAGACCATGACCATAAATTCTGAGAACAGAAAGTGAAGAGTTTTGAACAGTTATTCAGAAGCTTAATTTGTTTCAATGTTTGTCCATAGCAACAGTTTTGCATGGAATTCAAGGGGCCCTACTCACTACTGTGAATATCTCAGGGGGCTGAATTTAGGAGCAGTTAAGGTTCTCATGTAAAATCAGGCTGAGCATGGAAATACCAAGTTTTCACAGTTACATGCATAGAGATCAGACAGGTTCTAGAACTCAGAGCAATATTCCAGGTTATTGTTCCTTCACAAGCACCACAGATTTAATATTTTCAAGCTCAACTCTCAAGTCATTAAAGCAACTACTGCAAAATCTTGACCCTCCTTTTGCAAGCAAACTACTACTGATTTAGCCTTAGGGCAGCTTCACTGGCTCTGGACCTCACAGTAACATCAACCACATGGTAACCAAAACCAGCAGCTAAATTCAGATCCTGACTTTTTTGCTTTATAGATGAAGCTTGTGATTGTTATCACTGGTACTAGAGGGGTTATTTCTGTAGCAGCTCTGCTTGCAGGTGCAAACCTTACTAGGTCAATGTACAAATTCAGAAAAATAAAAAGGAGGCCTCCATCAATGACCCTTTGAGGGCTGAATGGAACACTGGGAATGGATTCACATTATGGCTGATTGAAGGGCTTTTAATGATGTGCATCTCTATTGATCTTGTTCAGCCTACCACACAAGTAAACAGCATTTAAACCATGCTCCTACCTGTCAGTAGTAACACACTTTTACAAATATAATTCCATTTTTAATTGGATTATAAGTGATAAATACTTTCAAAACCACATAAAAATTTAGAAATATAAAAGACAGCCCTGAAAAAAAAAAGACAACAGAAAAAGAAGACAGTTCTTTGTCTACAGCAGAAGATAAAAAGGCCAACCACAAACATTCTTCAGGAGCAAAGTTAGCTCCTTCAAAGAGGTGTTTCACAAGAACATAAAGAAAATAGAACACTGAAGACTGGGCAGAGTTCAGCCCACCCATAGAAAGAATTATCTTTTTTTTTAACACAGTGAGCATTGGCTTGTGCTAAGGTCAATCACCCCCAAAACAATGGAAGCACCAGACAAATCCAGCCAGAGGAACACACCAGCAAACTGCATAGCCATCAAACTGCTTGGAAATGTATATTTTAAATGGAATATTTAACTATCATTTTCAGTAAATAAGGAACATTAAACGACCCAACAGCTACAAACCCACTGATTTTCCCATGATGAGTCTGACCCCCAAGCTAGTTTCTACAAATCTTAAATTGGCATCAATCGTGGCAAAAAAAAGGACTCCAATTCACCACTTCTCATAATAAATCAGCATTCCTATGAAGATTTTAAAGACATAGAATCTTGACCAGACAATAAAAGTTCAATTAAATTTAGAATAATCCTAAATGGGTAAGTTCCTCTTACATGCAGAGACTTTTGATTTTAGAAAATTCCTTGGCTGGCTTTGCTTTCAGGAAAGGTAGCTTTTCTGTATTTTAAGTGATATTTTGCTTTTCTGTAGGCAATAATTTTCTGTTAGTCATGCTTCTAGGTCTCGGAATCTGAGGGCATCCAAGAAAATAAAACAAATCATCAGCATTATGAAGGATTTCTCCCTCTTTAATAAAGATAATACCAAACAACTCAAAGGCCTGCACATGGTGGGAGAATACTTCAGTGACTGCATAAACAACTGTGTCAGTCAGGCAGCATCACTCTGCTGTCTCATTTAGCTACACACAAACTGCAACTGTGAGTCAGAGCTGCTCAATTATTTCAACGTGGCTGTACCATTCATAGTCCTTCGCTTCCAAGTAAATTCAGGGAGGTGTGAGGGGGTGGAAATCTCTGCGTGTGTCTTCTGTCAGCTTAGAATGGTTACAAATCCTTTTCTGTGCCAGATCCACACATGAAAACAACTGTTATGGTCCCAAATTGCAAACCTCTCTCTCTGGTAAAATAAACTGCTGCAGTTCAGGAGTCAGGACATCCTTGATTCATCTGGTGAACCCATGACCACCTACAGAATACATAACACACACATGAATCCCTGGCAACAGAAGAAGATCATAACCCTGCAGTGTAAGCTGAATTTATTTGCAGCCTAGCTACACAGGATCATTGATAAATTGCATAGGTTTCAAATTAAGAGAACTAAACATAGATCCCCACATGCTGGTATACACATTGCCAGTATAAGCAACAGATTTGGGAATTAATTTCATGGCTCCAGCATGGATAGCTAATGCAATGGGAGATGCCTCAGGGTATCCAAGACACACATACAAGCTTGACAGACGTGATCCAGGACCTCTGGAACATGCCCCTCCTCTGAACCATCAGCCAGAGGCCCCAAGAGGTTCTTTAAGATATTTAAATTAGCACTTATTATTTGGGCAACCGTTCAACACACTCCCTGTTCAATGTACTCCACGGACTATTAGAGTGGGATTTTGCTGATCAATCACTTGCTGTGTAGTTTAGGATGGACTGAATTTCTCTCCAGACTCTGACTGCTAATGAGACTTCCAGCAACTACAACAGAAACGTAAGCATCTAGCATATATGTTCATATGTATGAACTGATGCTGTAATTTTAGTGCTAATCCATAACTGAATTCTACACATAAAGTTATCACTGTTCTTGCTGTTGATTTCTCCAACAGCAAGATAGGAATGGTGATACCTGCTGTCAATGCATCCAATATTAATGAGCACATGTAAAACAGATTTTTATGCTGTCTTTAATTTTATAAAAGTAATAATGACTGAAGACTACAAAACAGGTGAAATCCTTACATATGTTTATTCTTGCAGTAGTTGAAAACAGAATTAAAACCAGGTCCCATAAGGAGTCTGTACAAAATTCACACACACAGAGGATGCCAGGCCAGTGCTCTGACAGCTGCAGGAAAGTGAAATCCCAAACACCTCCCTCAGTTCCCAGCGGGAAGATGGAGGTGCTCAGGGGCTGTCACAGGAACAAGACACTGAAGAAATGGATTCAATTCTTCACAAGAACTAACTTTGTGACCTTGGATGAAGAGCATGCAGGAACACACACTCAGAATGGCTGAGAGCTTTGTGTTTTATTTAGATTTTAAGTGTAATCTGGGCAGGACAAGGACTCTCCATTACTATTTGTTATCTAATGGATGATGCCAGTTGGAATAGGTCTGTAATGCTCCTGCCTAAAACGGTGATTTGCAGTTATCCACAAGCTCTGTTAACAGCTTCAAAATGTATTTTAAAATAACTTCCATTTACCTTTACTTGTCTCAGACTAGCAAGGGTATTTAACATGTCTGTATGTTTTCCTTGTCATTTCAGACACTTCATCACAGCAAAATGCCCTTGAAAGAAGAGCCTGGAATACCAATGCTCACTGCTGTGAGAGAGACCAACCTTATCTCTCAACTGCAGCTCTGCACAGGACATGCAGGTGAGAGATTTAATGGCTGTGCTGAGAGAAAACAGCCTTTACTGCCAAGCTAGCAAAAGCAGCCCAGTTCAAAGGGGGGAAAAAAAAGGAGAGAGAGAAAAAAGCCCACTGTCAAACAGCATGCAGTCAGACAGCAAATAATGAAGCAATGAATAATAGATTTCTTACGTAATTGCTATTTTATCCTGATATTATAGGGTGGGATTTATTTTGCTGCAATGCTTTAAAACAAATAGTCTGTTCTAAGGTGTTGATACTTAAAATTTGCCATATACAAATATTACTTCTTGTCTTCATTACAAGGGACACTATTGTCTATTTCAATAAATTCTCTGCTATTACTGTTTTATTTATGTTCGAAAGACAGATGGAGATTAGATACAATGAGACCTAAAAGTCAGGCACAAAGATTCCAATGGCTCTAAAGTGAAATAAGAATACTGTTAAGGAAGTTTTTTCCCCCTAGAGTATGAACATGATGACCAGGGGAAAAAAAAAAAAAAAAAAAGAAACCCGAGTAATTCTAAGATATTAGTGCACTTGTAATGGATTTATAAAATAGATTTATCCTAGTTTTGTCTTACAAGACTGATTGACTGATTTAATTGATTTCACAAACAGAAGGAAGAGACTGTGATGGGCCATTTCAGAGCCTGTATCTTATCTGAAGACAGATCAGATTTAGTTTCCCCCTTTTCCTCTCTCTAAAACCCACACTTATTTTCCTAACCTGAACTCAAGAAACAGTCTTCCATTGACCCAGCCCAGGAAAGGACCAGAACTAGTTCTGTTCCTATGTTTTGAACTGTCACTTTATTCAGCATCTCCATATTTTTATGAAGTGTGATACAGTTCTAAAGAGACATCAACAGAAATAAAACAATTTAAAAATTAAAGCAGAACTAGTTCCTATACAGGCATTTAATATTTGAGGTATCAGTGTGGTTTCAGAAGGTATTTAAAACAGTTTCAAACCATTTAGATATTCTATAACGTTGGTCCACTCTCTAATATAAAAGAGCTTGACACTGCATTGTCAATATTAAATTGACAGTAATTAAATAGCAAATACATTAAAGTACAAGTGAGTGACAGAAAATTGATCTTATTTCAAAGCAACTGATCTATATTTAAACAGACAGCTTCCTTCTGAAACATGGAGCTTCAAACAACGAACCCAGATGCATGATATTCCCCAAACCAAGGCATCTTCCAGTAGCAGAACATTTCCATACAAAAATGCCAACTCATTCTGCTTTTGATAGAAAAGTAGAAAAGGAAAAAAGGTTTAGGAAAGCCAAAGGCAGAAGGGGGAGAACGCAAATATTGGGTCCAAATAACCTACAGCAAGTTCAGCTGTTACCTTAGAATAGGGTTTTATTTGTAGGTGGTTTATTTGGTTGTTTTTTTGGGGGTTTTTTTGATTCATTTTACTTTAAGTAATTCAGTTTTAATCAGAAGCCCCTGTCAGAACTGGAGAAATCAGAAATAACTGTTCTGTGAAGTTTCTTGTTTTCTTGGAAACAAGACTTTCTCATCCTCAACTTTTTTATTCTTCCATAGCTTCTTATAATCTTCTGGTCACTTCACACCTATCCAAACCCAGTTTATGAACTGGTTTAACTTTGGGAATATGCTGGTTAATTTTCTGTAGATTTCACATTAAGTGGCTACACATATTTGGGACCTAGAACTGATTCTTAAACCACACCTGCAGGTGACTAAGTCTGCCGGGAATACTCTAAGCTTGGTTTTGAGACCCAGTAGCACACAACAGTCCACACCTGTGCTGGTATTGTTGGCCATGTTTAAGATCTTTTAGCTGCCTCCACTCCCAGCCACACTTAATCAATCAATACTCTCTAGAGCCTAATGGACCTGTTTAATTTTTTTTGACTGTATTAAAACATTCTAATTGCAAAGGTCAAAACCCCATATAATCACTGGATCTCAGAAACTGTAAAGTAAAACTTTCATGAAGTCATAACTTCAGTCCCACAGCAACTTCCTTTGACTTGTGCATGTCCAGATGCAGACCTGACAATCTGATGGGAGTTGTACTCTGTAGCCCAGTCCATCTACCTTTGTCCAACATAGATTTAAACATCCAAATGAGGGAAGTCTTCAACAGAAATGGTAGTTAAAATTATCTGTTAGTACACAGTGACTTTACCTCCTACTCATTTCTGCATTCCTAATCATGACCACTTGTGCCCTAGTTAATTCTGCTCTGAGTTTTGCTCACAACCTTATCACAGCTGCCTTCACCTCACCATCAGGCAATGTATATTTAGTTATGTTTGTACTTCTTCACAAGTAAGCTCATTAAATTATCTGAGAATATTTATTGGTGATTTAACTTTAATTTGCTAATTATTTTTGCACTCTGTTAACACAATTTCACAGTAATATTATATTCTGGTTACATGAATCAATTCACAGAAGTTATGGATACAACTCCAATTAAAAGCTTATCACCTAGCTGTAGGCCACTTAATTTTCTCTTTAGTCACTTCAATTAGAATAATGCAAATAAACTATGAATGGAGAGTGCTGGCACTGAAGCACTCAAAAATTTCAGCCATGAAAGAGTTAATCCAATAGCCTCATTTTTTATACAGTGCAGAGTATCTCAGTTAAGGGGGAAAAAGTGTCTGACTAAAAAAGTCCAGTTCTCTCCACCTTATGCCTTTGATGTGAGGTGTTCCATACTAATATTTACCATAAAATATGAATTTGTTTCAATACTTTCTTTTTCCTTGCAGCAAGCAGAGCTTACTGTAGAAAGCTGATTGCTTCCTCATTGTTGAAAAGACAAAAAATATTTAAGTATTAATTATTATGATTTTTTAAAGTAGTATCTATGCATTTTAGTCATAAACTGAGATTTTACAGTTAGAACTTCATATTCGTCCTTCAACTTGAGATAGACAAGCAAAATCCTACTTTGGTTCACTTGAGATCCCACCAGCTATGTTACAATTTTCTCAGGACATGGAGATAAATTTAGGCTCTTACAATTCAGGATAATTTAGGATATTACAACACATAGCAAGAGGCACCTTGGCTCTACCACCTGCTCCCTCAAAGGATCACTTGGAACTGCTTTGTTTCATTCCATGGCCCTGGCTTCATTAAGTTGAACAAGAAATTCATGCTCCAAAATATGTGTAACACTGGAAGGTCACAACTCTTTAAATTAGCACTTAAAGGAGTGCTAAAGAGAATTCTAACATTGGATGATATCCAGTGATAGCAACCCCTTCTCATGGCAAGGACAAGCCCTGCAGCTGATGCAGGAATTTAGACTAGGAATAAATCTTCAGTGTGTCTGAAGCATGTTTGTGTTTCTGGGACACATGAAGGCAACTGGAGACAATCATGGATCAAGAAATATTCCTTGAAGGTAACTGAACTACAGCTTGAAGAATAGTGTCTTATCTTTTGGACAGAGCAACTGAAAGAGTTACTATTTTCTGTTCTGTTGATGTCCTTGTAAATCTTAAAAATGTGATGGCAATGTCTGGTTGCCATTTACAAAGTATTTTACATACATCAATAAGGCAGCGAGATTTCTGAAGGGACATGGACTGGGCCATATACAGTGATCAGATTTCAAAAATAACCAATTTGCCAATAAAATAATTCCTGTATCAAGTTGCAGATTGCCTCAGGGCAGTCTGCTATGTTAGACTGTACTAATAGAAGCCCACTGAAGCCTTCAAGGCATCACATTCACTGCAGTGATGGACATAACATATAAAACTGGCACATATAAAAAGCCCCTTGCTAAGCACCAGAAGACTGCCATCAGTCTGCCAAGGCTACAGCCAAGGGAGTGCAGTGTTCATGGACCAGGGGCACTGTGCAGCCACAGGAGCTTACACTGAGCCCACCCCGGCAGCAACACAAACCCACAGGGACTGAAACCACACTCACTGATAAAGATACATATTCTGGCATCCCTAAAGTCAGTCCCAACTTGCTGCCTCGTTTCTGTAAAGGAAAGGTGGATGGCAGACAGACAGGTTTCTATATTAACATCCACTTACACGTAGAGTTAGTTACAAAGCTGTGAAATAAATGTTCAAAAGCTATTAAATATCACAGGATCATAGGAGGGACCTTTAAAGGTCATCTTCCCCACCCCCCCTGCAATGAGCAATCTGTCGAATCTGACCTTGGCTATTTCCAGGTATGGGGCATTTTGAAAGCACAGATTACAAAAGCTTTTCTGGAAGACAGAGTAGCTACCAATACAAAATCATGCCATGGAAACTATTCAAGGCACTGCTAGGATTTTTTAAACATCAATTTAAGTCTAGAAAAAAATTATTAAAATTGTAATGGCCCACATCTTTGACTTTTCCTCTAATGCCTTTGAGCCATTCCCCAGTTATAACTGCTGTATTTCAATTTGTTAATTAAATTCTTCCATTTATCAGGATAAACACAAAATAATTATTTTTGCTGGATTATTTACTACTATACAAATTTCTGAAGTAAAACATTTACGCAAGCTTAATACTCAAAACCAACATCAGTTCCTCTGCCCCTAAAATGCAGGCAGAATTACAGGTTAAGAAGTATTTTAGCAGTACTTCTAGAGGAAAAGGTGATGAAAGGAACATTTTTTCAAAGCAAAATTTTAAAAGGCAGAAAAAGAACCCAGACGTATTTTTTATATTGTTTAAAAGTCATTATTCTCAAACAGTGATTGTATAATCCACAGGACAGCTGCATGCTGCAACCAACAGAATATTTTTTTAATATGCAATAATTTTCTGTCCATAATTCTTTGCATGTAATAATGATGGAGAATTCAGTTATACAGAATTTGCTTTGTCTGGAATTGAAGCATTACTTCCTTTGGTGAATGGGAAGCAGAGTCACTGGTATTTACAACAAGGATTTGTTAAGTAACAGAACACTGCAGAACTTACGTAAATAAAAGTGGCCTGAAGTCCGTGCAGTTTTAAATTCAAAGGAAAAGAACAAACAGATCCCAGACAGAGATTTCAGTCTTCAAAATGGCAGATAACAGAGAAGCAAACCCAAGCTTCTTTCTTTCCACTGTCTCAGACCTCCATTTATCAATGTACAGAATCTGCTGCAATCTGGAAAACAACTCAAAGTGGGTGAACTAGAAAAAGAGACTCCTGTGTTCCCTCTACATCCTGTTTTTGCAGAATAAAGTTTTCTAACCATTTAACCTTGTCTCTTAAATTAATTTTGAGATCTCATGATTTGAATGCTTTCTTGCTTTAGTGCATTGTTTACAAATTCTAAAAAAAACATCTGAAACTTTCACAGCTCAAATCAAAAGCAGGGGTTAGGACAACCTTAAATTTCATCAACCCGGGGTTGTGTCACCAACTCATAAAACCCCATGACTGGACAAACATAAATACAGCTTTCTTAAATACAGGCAGAAATGTGGTAGGTAAGCACAGGCCTGCACAAATTAAATTCAACAATTTGGAAGATTTTTGAAAGAGATCATTGCAATCCATACACCTAAATTCTAAAAAAAAAAAAAGCAGCAGAAGTTTAAAGTTGGACTCTTCCTGAAGAGAATTTTTAATAGATTTTTGTCTAGTATGGTTTATCTCAGATAAATGAATGGGGGACCACATATAATACATAATTTCAAACACAAAATTGCTACCCCTTTTGGGGGTTCTCTCCCAAATTTGCCCTGAACCAGGACATGCAGAGAAGGCAGGACTGGTGCAGAACAAAGTGCAGAAGGGAGAACACTCCCTTCAGTGCCAGCAGCAGAAGTACCAATCCATGAGAAGATTGTGAATTTCCCCTATTGAATTGTATTTTTAGCAGCAATTTTATCTGTCATATTCATGACAACCCACGCGTGACCCATGACAACTCACGAACAGGTCAGCACTCACAAATCCACCGATGGCTCAAAGTCTTTAAAGCATGAAAGATCAAGATTGGGACCAAAAGCTGACCAGGACCAACAACCCAGATAAGAGAACATAATTAGCATTTGGAAAAAGCCACTGCATTCCCAGGTTTCAGGAGCAGAATACTTCCAGGTAAAGAAAGACAAGTGATTATGTCACTTCACAACATCTTGGCACAATTTAAAGAGAAAGAAATAAAAGATGACTGTGGCATAGGAAGTGAATAACTCCTGTGATTGAAGAACAAGCTCCAAGATGTCTGTGGGAATGTTAACAGGACAGGATGATTGGCACTGATGTGGGAAAGAAAAAGAGAGGAGTGATTTGAAGAATTTTTAAGTGTGGGAGGGAATAAATGCAGAGCAAAGAAGGCGATAAATTTGAAACGGAAATGTAAAACAGCAGCATGAATACGTAAGAGCAATTGCGTTGGAGAGGGGAAAAAAGAATCCTGAGCACATTCCTATCTCACACCATTTTACATCTTCCAATCCATCAGAATCACGGGCACAATGATTCACAGGGAAGATGCTTAACAGCAATATGAATAATGAAATAGCCTGGGATAAAGTGTGGGATTTGTGACACCGAAGTGCCTGACCAGCTCAGCTCAGAGGCTCCGCTGGTCAAATACATTCCTGCAGCCACGGAATCAGACAGAGAACAGTTCTTGAAGTTTGCTGAGCACAGATAAACTTAGATTGATTGTCTGGGCCTGCCACCTGGAACCAGGGCAGAGGTGTTTGCGACACACTCAGCATAAAAGAACAAAAAAAGGCATCAGAAAAGGAACAAGCGTTTGGTTGAAGTCATTCAAGTCTTTACATTGCCAGCAAAGCACACGTAAGTGAACACTAAACCAGGCCAGCTGGATGTAAGCAGCCAGGTAAGAATTGGGAAGCTGAATCAACTCCAGCTTTTGTACTGATGACTCAAGTTGGGAGAAAAAAAGCAATGATCCAGGACAACTTAAAGAAGATTCCTAGCAAAAAAGCCAACGAAGCACAAATAACAGTGGGTTATGTCTACCATTAAAACGGGAATGCAGTTTCAAACCCAGATCTAACAGGAGCTTGTTATAACCTAAACTAAGAACACACTAGAAGCTATTTTACTTCCAGAGAGTTTGATGTTAATTTGGGTAAAAACTTCAAGAAGTGCTAGTCAAGAAAGTGCTCAAATTTGTGTAATAAAGTCTGTGATAAAATGATTCTAAGGAGTGTTAAATCAGTATGAGCAATTGATCATTTTAAGTTAAGTGGTCTGCAATGCGAGGGCAAAGAGGAGCCAGGAGTGGTCTGATACCAACACATCAACACTCCTGAATGTACCAAGAAAATTCTCCTTATAAAGAGCTTTTGTAGGAATGTGTGGCATGAAGTTGTGACTTTTTTATAAGGGAAGGAAGATGAGTAAGAATCAGGGAATAGCTGCAGCTGAAGGGCAAGTCTGGAGATCATTTAGTCCAACACCCTGCTCTGTGCAGGGTCAAACCAGAGCAGGTTGCTCAGGGGCATGCTCAGTCAGGATTCAAATATTTCCGAAGACTGAGTTCACAGTCTGTCTAGGCAAACTGTGCTAACACTTGATCACCTTACCATAAAAAGAAGGCTTTATTGTAACTTTTTTTTAATGTTTAAATTGATTTTCCATTTTTTCAGTTTGTGTCCAGTGTATTTCTTTTCACTGAACACCACTGAGAAGAGTCTGGATTCAGCTTATTCACTCTTCTACAGGAGATGCTTACACACAGCACTGGCCCTAGCAGCAACCCTAGGGGTGCACCACCAATGTCTGACCTCCAGATGGACCTTGTGCTGCTGATCTCAACCATTTTATCTCATCAGCTGAGCCACTTTTCAATCCTCCTGTTGTGGTTTAACGTAGTTTAGTTTTTAGTTAAGGAAAAAATCCATGAGCTACAGAAGTGATTCTCTTTAAGGACCTTGGCAGCTTCCTTTGGAACTGACAGAACCAATCAGCTGGCTAGTTTTGAATCTTGACATCCTGTTAAACCACTTCAGAGAGCTGAATAAGCCTCTATGAAATCACATTTAAAGACAAACAAACCCCAGGAAAAACTCTCTTGCTTCCTGCCTTTCTCTTGAGTGAAAGAAAAGGAAAGGGTGAAGACACATAGAGAAAACAACATGGAGACACCAAGGTCAGTGAAAAAGGAGTCAAACACCAGATGGGAGAAGAATGAGGAGATGCCTTAGTCTTGGGCTGAAATCCTCTTGTAAGGCTATGGTGAAGACAGAATTGATACATCAGACTCTTTTTCACAGAATGCACTGGGGGGATGTAGCGTTCTAACTACAGCCGTGAGCAGAGGCACCACTGTTGAAGCAAGCAGATGTTGCAGCAGCTGCGATCCAGTGAGAAGCTTGAACTGAGAGAGATGAGAAACCCTGCTCCAGGGATAGAAGAAGAAAACCTCTGTTCCCAGAGATAAAAGAAGAGAACTTCTGTTTCTATGCTAGAGCAGTTCATCCTTAAAACTGCACCCACTAAGGTGAAATGACCCATGGTGGTAGTTGTGGGAAGAGTGGGAAAGACTTCACGATTGCAGATTTCTGGGCAGCTGCTATTTGTCAAAATTAAAACCATGAGAGAACTGTTTCTTGAGGAAAGGTCTCCATGGCATGGCAAGGGAGACTGCTCTCCCTAGGTGAACTTAAGAAAGATTATTTTACAAGTGGTAAACTGACTGAAAATACCAAATTTTGTCTCTTTATATTATCAGAGAGGAAAGGAAGAAGAGTTGGGGGGAGGAGAAGTATTCTGAAGGTTTATTCTGATTTCTTATTATTTTTCTTTTAGTTCTGTAAATAAAGTTTTCTTTATACCCTTTAAAGTTTTGAGTCTGCAATGTTCTCCTCCTAATCCTTATCTTGCAGCAGAAAATGAGTAATTAATTCTAGTGAGAGCACTGGCATTTGGCCAGCACTAGACCCACTACACCTCCTGTCTACTCATCTAGTACCTACTTCAGTACTTTGTGCATGGGGATGGTACAGGGGGCAGTGCCAAGAGACCTAAAGTCAGGATCAAGAGTATCTACTGCTCTGCCCTCATCCATTGGGGTCATCACTTCAGCACAGACAATCATCAGGTTCATCAGGCATGACTTTCCACATACTTAACATTTCACACTATAATTTAAGAAATGAACCAAACACTACATTTAATATTTTTTCCATTATTTGCCCTTCTGTTTCCTCTGCTCTTTATTGTCTCTCTCCACATCTGAAATTCAGCTAAGCACACCCTAGCACAGCCACAGATGGCTGTTCAGTAGCTTCACAACACAGATGTGTCAAGATCAGAATACAATCAGAAAACAATGGTAATGTGGTACTCATTCACTCCCAAAAATGTATTTTTCTTTTAAAATGTTTGAGAGAGTTTACATGACTTAGGTTCATCCTGTATATGGCCCCAGGAATAAATTTTAAGTCTCCATAAGCAGGTAAGGAAAATCTCAACTACCATACATTTCACACACACAACAGTATTTTATAGGTGCGACTATATTTGCATTTAGTTCAGACCAGGATTGTGCTTTTGAAGCAAACCTCCTGACAACCCTCACCTATCACACTTTGTTCCACACCACTGCTCAGGCTGAGTGTGCAAATTGGATTTCTTGGAACAAAACTGAAATGGAAGAGGCATTCCAGGCATGCTCAGTCCAGAGAACACAAACTAGGTTAAAAAGTAGTCTGAAATACCACATCCACACACAAGTACGACAAACCCACTCTGGCAAGATCTCAGCCCAGAGACAGTTTCCATTAAAAGAAATTGTCAGAAAGTAAGAACTTCAGCACAGGGCATTTGACCACTATGTGGAAAAAAATTAAATTTAATCAATGCAAGAAAGATAAGGTTGGTGTCAGAATGCTGATCTAGTTTCCACTTCTTCCCAGTCATGCAGGAAGGAACACTGAGTATGAGAACTTCTGATTTGTAGTAACAACAATGCACAGAAAGGCCAGGAGTATGTCCAAATAAAAGTAGGATTTAAGAGACCTGCAACCACCCACACTCCTTCTATGGCAGGTTATACAAAAGGAAACTCTACATTTGCCAATCAGACATGAAAAAGGCTGGCACCAGACTCAGTGAAATCAGTTTTCCTCAGTAGATGTCAGTCCTCACATGGAAGGATTAAATGCTTTACAAAACCCTAAGAGAGACAAAGCACAAAGAAATGACTGACTTTGCTGAACAACCTTCAAAAGTCAAAGAACAAAGAAACAGACATGCACCTAAACCCACATCACTTTCCAGGATACTCCAATAAACTGCCATGTAAACACATGTCTAACAGGGCAGCAGAATAATCTACCTTGGAAGAGACCTCTGGAGGTCATCTGGTACAACATCGTACTCAAGGCACAGGAGCTTCAAGATCAAATCAGATTTCTCAGGGCCCTGTTTAGCCAACTTCCAAGAAAATCTTCCAAGGATGGAGGTTCCTCAGCCTCCTTTAGCAGCTTGATTCAGTGCTTACCCATTGTGAAAACTTGTAAGTTTTAAGGTGGGAAATTCTGATGGGGTTTATTTGCTGCCTTCATTTGCTGCCTTATTTCCTTTCATGGTGCACGTGCAGTAAAAGCCTGGCTGTCTCTTCTCCACACTCACTTGGCAGCAGAGGACAATTAGGTCCCTCCAGAGTCTTATTCTTCTCCTTTAGGCTGAACAAACCCAGCCCCACACACAGGCTGTCCTCATTATATGCTCCCCTTCAGAGCCCCTCTCCAGCTTGTCTACACCTTTTATCTGTGTACAGAAGCCCAAAACAGGACATGTTATCCTAGATGCTGCTTCACCAGTAACTAAAATAAATCACCTCCTTCAGCTGCTGGCTCTGCTCCTGCTGACGCAGCACACGAGGCTCTTACCTGTGACTGAAGACTGGAATCTCAACATGTTAAAATAAGGAAGTCTCACGGTGAGAAAATAGAAATGAAACACAGCTGGAAGCAAATTTACCCGTCTGCTGCATCCTCAGAGATAGAAGGGATACCCTGTGGGGGGCTTTCCATCCAGCAATACAGTGGCCTCTGGCACTGCAGGAAACTCAGCGTGTTCTCTGATTCCCTGGGAAGTCCTTCTGCAGTTTGTGCTTCTGTCTTACCAAAACTGTTACACTGCAGGTCTCTTCCTCTTCACCTTTCTTCTCCCCTGCTACTTCCTGCTCTGGAAGCCAGCTTTTTCCAGAGCTGAGCTGCTCCCAAGGAAGAAACAACATCTTTGACTGTTCAGCAGCTCAGGTTTCAGGGTCCAGTAGCTCATAGAAGGCAAACTGAGCTCTGTAAATCACTCTCAGGCATAAAAAAATCAAGAAAAAAAAAAAAAAAAAAAAAGAAAAAAAAAAACCAAACCAAAACCAAACCACGGACAGAAGAAATAATACACTAATACTAAGCATTCAAATATTACGTAAATATCACCTATTTCTTAAGGACTTTAAAGAGCTTTGACTAAGACCAACATCTAAATCCTGACCCAATGATCTCGTTTGTGAATTGAGGAAGTATGGGCTGCATGAGCAGTCTTTTAAAATGAGTTGAGAACTTGCTGAACTGACAGGCTAGAACACTAATTATCAAGTGCTCAACATCCATTTGACAAAAAATAACAGGTGAATATCACAAGGGTCAGTATCAGGGCACAGACTGCTCAGTATCTTCCTAAGCACTTTGGACAACAAGGCAAATTGCAAATGTGCTGAAAAAAAAAATTCACTTGAAAGATAATACAGACTTCATCTCCCCAGAGAGACTGTGGAGTAACATGGAGGTTTGCAAGAGCTGATGAAAAAAAGTCAGAGTTGACCTCAACTAGTGTTGGCAACAGTCCTAACCTTGGAGGCAGAGGCTGGACCAGAGGGCCTCCAGAGATCCTTTCCAACCCATGTCTCTGTGATCCTGTGAAGACACAATGCAGGAACTTAATCGTTCAGGACAGCAATAGTAATTTGGGGAACAAACAGTCCCAGTGAGGAAAAAGCATACCTTAGCCTGACATATAGATGCACCAAATAAAACACTTCTCGTTCTACTCAGGGACATGTTACCACTCTCAGATTCAAAAAGAAGTGTGTTGGTTTCAGACCTTCTCATTACACGTTTTTAATTATAATGTACATAAGGAAAAGCAGGGAGATCTGCTTACTTGTAGACTCAAAAAACCTGAAGTAGAGAGAAAAGTTAAATTCAAAGTCAAATAATACAATATACTTTGTATCGCCAAGAGCTTAGAGAAGGGTCTCTCTTTTGTCTGACAAATCTGTAAACTCCTCCTTGACTGCCACTTAAATACCACCATAAGCACATTTTAAATACCTCACTACATCTAACCAAACTTTCAATTACAATATAATTCATCACAATGACTTCTGAGCATATAAAGCCATCCTTTACCTAGTTGGCCTATAGGATTTTTCATCATTGCCAAGAGAAATAAGATGCATACAGGGTTGAATTGCAGTTTGAGAAAACTGTTTTGCAAATAAAACAGTAACTCTAATGAGTGATGAGTTGACTCTCTACCTAAAAAATTTCTTGTGCTCAGTCTGAGCTGCTTAAACTGCTCCACTAACACATTTGTTTGAAATCTGGTAAGCAGACTTCCTACTGCTGTTCCTAAAATTACCTGGCTGTTCTACTAGTCCAAGAAAATCACAGTGAGCTTCCACATCAGAATTATTGTCCTGAAGGTTGTACACACACTATATGCATATCCACATGCAACACAGAAAAACAAACAGCAAAAAAATTCAACTGGTAGGAAGGTTTATTATCTGCTCTTACATATTCAAAATACAGAAAAAAGTAATAATCACACTCAGTTTATGCGGACATATTATGCTAATTTTTTTCTACACACAGCAAAAACGTTTTTAATTATTACCTTAGAGCAGGAAGTTCATAATTAAACGTTCTGGCTTAGGATTAACTGAAAAGTCCGAGTTGCATAAATGACATGATATCACCAAGATTACTTAAGGTATTAGAGGGACATGAGTCATATCTACGTAAAAAAAAACCAAAAAAAACTGTTCCTGGCATCTCTAGTGTTACATTATTCATTTTGGCCATGTTTATTCCTCTAGAGTCTAGGACATTATATTAGGTGCTGAACTAACATGCATCACAGTCCTAACACACTTAAGATAACCAATAACCACATCAAAGAGATCAGTCTCATTCGTAAGACTTGAAAATTATTTTTTTTCCTTATGTTTTATGCATTTAAAACTACTGATGTATTCAAATATTTCAGGAAGCATTCTCTTCAGTCCATTCATTAACTACCTTTTCACATTAGAAGGTAACTGTACCCAGTAGGCACCAATTAGCTCTGCTAAGTATTTCTGTGCATATCTGGAGGACATTCCTCCTCCCCCACAAAGATAAGAATACCAAAGGCTTCTCCCCGCCCCTTAGCAGTCAAGTGGAGAAGGCACAAGCGATATATTCTTAAATTAGAAGATTCAAAGTTAAAAGTAGAGCTTTTTATCAAGTTATTTTTACCAAAAACAGTCTCCTTAGCAAGGCTGTGCTATGAAAAGCACAAGTACTCAATCTTCTCATTTAGCTCAAAAAACACTGTAAATGTATTTAAATAATTTACTACTACATATTTCAGCTGATCCCATTCATCTAAATCAGGATGAAACTTCATCCATCTTATGCATTACCTTGCTTTCAAATAATCCTATATACTTCAGTAGGGTTTTGCCAAATAAGACAATAAATATGCATAAACATGGATCAGATTTTAATCTTCTTAATGCAGCAGTACTTCTCCTCCTCTACCAAAAAGAAAAAAAAAATTACGAGGGGCTCCCTGTAACAGCCAGGCTTAGGTGCCTTAAATCACTCCTGGAATACATTTGCTCTGTACAAGTGCCTGACAAGAGGATGTATTCAGGTGGTCTCTTCTGCTGGGTAAGAAGCAAAAGGATGAATGAAAATGGCCTCAAGTTGCTCCAGAAAAGGTTTGGATTGCATATTAGGAAACATTTCTTCACTGGAAGGGTTGCTAGGCATTGGAACAGGCTGCCCAGGGGATTGGTGGAATCACCCTCCCTGGAAGTGTTCAAAAGGAAGGTGGATGTGGCATTTGGGGACATGGATTAGTGGTGCCCGTGGCAGTGCTGGGTTAATGGTTGTACTCCATGATCCCAGAGGTCTTTCCCAACCTAAATCACTCTGTGATTGCATTTATCCCAACAACATCCTGCTACATAGGTAGAATTGTAATGGTGTCCTGGTCAGGAGAAAGATAAATCTGTACACAATTTGGGTCCCAAGTCCTAAACAGACCAATAGTCATTTGGTTGTGCTTCCCCTCCACAGCATGGAAAGCAAAGCTGCTCCATGACTGAGGATTAGCTGGAATCTCACATTATAGTTCTGGAGTCCTTGCCAGAACAAGATTTGATTTACAGCAGCCCATGAGAACAGCATTACATATGTTATATTTATTAGGATTGAATTCCTTCTCAATAGATGATCACCAACATTCAGTTAAGTGACTCAAAGCAATAAATCTATTTTACGTTTTAAAGAAAACGATAACAAACAAGACAAAAGAGAAGTTGCCTTTAAAACCAATTTAATCAGTGGGCTCTAAACTACTCTAAACTAAACTGTTCTCCTCCAGTTTGCCCCTTCTCTCAGCTTTGTTACTAAATCAGGTGTAACCACCTATTTACACCACTTTACCTGGTAGTGCTGCTGGTATGGTCACAAAGGACAACAGAACCTATTTTACCAGGTTTCCAAGCAAGCACAGCACAGAAATTATTTCAGTCTGATTACCTAGCTATATACAGCATTCCATAGATGAAATAAATGCATGGCATGAGGAAAGACTGCAAAAATGTTGAAAATAAAATGCTAGAAGCCGAGTTCAGGTGCTGAGCCACAATACAATGAGGCAATTAAGATCTACGTCCACCACAGGGAAAAAGAAATCTGATAGTAATAATAATTCCTCTGTAGAACTATTTTGCAGGGCTGAAATGAAACTGAAACACATTTAGGGTGAGCACTGTTGTTCTAACGCCACAAAACCAGCAAGGATTAAAAAGTGCATTTTGTATTTAATATTCCAGTGGTGGGGTATTTCAAACTACATTCCTTAGCATATATTATCTTTCCCTCTTCCAACAGCACGCGCTGTGTGGTGCAGGGACAAGTCAGCAGATGGCACCCACGAACCAGAGCACACACACCCTGATGGCCCTTAGTTCACACACATGGGCTGGGTTATTCACAAAAACTTGGGATTTCTTTCTGTACCAGCCAGGATTTTCCCTTACACCGTGTAAATGGTCTAAGTTTGTATAAATCAAGTTCACTTTCACTACCAAGGTGACTTGCTGCATGATATTCAGATTCAAGGAGACATCAGAAAGAAGTAGAATGGTGCTTTTCACTTTCATAATTGTAATCTCAAACTCCACAGTATCAGTGTTTTTACTCCAGTTTACATCAGTTTCTGTGCAAGAATGCCAGTTGCAAATACTCCCTTTCACCTTGCCAAACATACACCTAAGATACAACCTCAAAAAATAAAAAAATCAACATACAGGTGGCAACTTCGGTCAAAAGCTAGAAGGCATTAAAAAGAACCTAAAATTCTCTTAAAAATCAGTATCACAATACTGCCAGAACTCCTGTTTTTTAGGTCTGGGATTAACAGCAGTCCTTATGCTACAAGAATGTGGATAAAAGGTAGCTGAAGGTCCTCAATAACAAAATAAGGTAGGGAGGGCATTAACTGCTAATGTGGAAGGAAAAGCAAGACAGGTACTAGATATTTGAAAGAGACTGGACTACCCAGAAACTCTATACTGCATATTTGCAGTACATAAACCACATAAGATTCTAAAAACGTCACTGTCTTTACATGATTTTCACCTTACCAAGAATTTTCTGAAAATCCAGTGCCTGTTACTGTTCTCATTCAAACTCCATGACTGCTTCTGCCCTTCAGTTATACCACTAGAAAGTAGTTGGTTCTTACACAAAACTAATTCTCGTACCAAATGCAGATCTGTGCAACACTTTTTTTTTCCTTCTTCCTCCTGTTAGAGAAAGAACAGGCTGGAAAAATACAGGGTTGTGCTGGGAATGGAAGACATGGAAAAATCTCATCTTCACTCAAGCTACTGATAAGGTGTACATCCATCTCTTTCTGTTTCAAGACTGACAAATATCAGATAAGGATTTAATTCTCAGGCCTGAAGTAAACACATGGAATACAGACACGTAGCTTGGACCAGCTATTTTAAGCAGTTGCTTGTGTTGTCGCCACACGGCATCAATCACATCATACATTTTAGATCAACAGAAAGACTGGGATGCAGCAGGGTTCTGAATAGATAATCAGAACTGTGCTTCACTACATGACAGCTCCACCAAAAAAATTCTCAAAATCTAAATACATGCACAGGACAAACTGCATCTGCTATATATAGGTCAAAAAAAAAAGGCAGGGAGTCAGAAAAACTTTCATTCAGAACTGCAAGAGTGATGGATTAAGACAATAAAACAATTTCTTTAGGAAATACTTATTAAAAGGTATAAACTTTTTTATTTAAATAATTTGAAATTGGAATATAAAAACAGGAAGACAGATTATATTCCTAAGAAACACTTCTATACCATTTATGCTGTGTGTTTCTCCCTCTTAACTGTGAGGGAAATAAGAGCAAATCACAGGAGCAGCTGCATCACAGAGCACACAGCAGGTAGAAGGGACACCAGGTAAAGAAATACCTGAAAGGAAGATTTGTAGTTAAAGATGCAATAGATAAAGGGATTTCCACAAGGACACAGAAAGGAAGGATTCTGTGATATATTTCCACAGCTCCTGTTGGCAGCAGCAGACTTTAAAGGAATTTGGAAGTGTCTGTGACCAAATCCCTTAAGTCAGACAGTTTGAAGCAGCCCTGCACATTTATTCAGAGGAACAGGATCACCAGTATGTAAGAACTGAATGGGTCCACAAGTTGCTCATTTAAGCATCTAATATTATATATCCCAAACTGGGTCTCTGCTTGTTAAGGAAACATTCCTGGGAGAATCCACACAGAAGCTTTGCAAAGACAAAAAAGTGAAAGCAAGCAGTGCCAACTTGTTGACGTACATAGAAAATGTTTGATATCACATAGGAGGCAGCCTCTGAGCTATGTCAGTGCTCTCAGCCTGTACATGGCCCTGTCCCAGGAACTCAAACAAAACCACGTAAAAATAACTCCAGTCCCTAAACCAGCAGAAGGCTGATTCAGATGGCCCTGTGGCTCAATGCAACACAACCTCAGCCATGTGAAATACCCACTCCCTTCTCTTCAAGACTGCTGGTATTTCAGCCTGAGTGAACGGACTTTGCTTTCAGTCAGGGAAACCACAAAATGAAGCTGTTTAACAAAAAACAAAACAAAACCAAACCAAAAAAGGAAAAAGAAAAAAAAAATCACCAAAAGCTTAAAGAAGAAATAGAAAAAATAATCAGCATCCAAAAGAGTAATGAAGAATAAAAATGGAAGAAACATGGGTTTCTTGACTTTATCATGGCTTTTGTAAGTCAGCCCATGGTACGTGTCAGTCTGATATTGAGGCCTTAACACAGGGGACATCTCCCCCCATTCAGGGCTAGTAGCTCATTTCCTCAGCATCTTCTGAAGTTCCCAGCTTGTTCTTCCCTTGTAAGGCAGCCACACACTGGAAACACAGGGATGAAACCATCAGATTTCTCCCCAGTGGTGGTTCCAGTAAAAAGAAATGGAACCTTTCTATATTCTGCATGCTGCAGTCTTACAATGCTTTTTACACTCACCACAAGGCCAGGTAAAGCCAACACACAGACTTGAGTCCACCCTGCAGCAGTGCAAGAGTTGCTTTCATTACCCTCTTGCTGGAGCTATTCTACATTTTTTTCCCATTTTACTGTCATCTTAACTTCCAGCTCATTAGTCCCTATCACATGGAAAGCTTCTCTTATCCCTCTGAGACAAACACATTACATCTACCATATCTGCAATGCCTCTGCTTCTGGATTAAGTTTCAAAGCCCAGTACAAAAGTTATGTAACTTAAGCAGGGTAGAGTGTCCGTAATTTGCAATCGAATTAGAAGAAAACAACCTAAAAGTACTCACATTAAACCGAGACAATTTTAAAAAGTACATTTTAAAAAGTACATTCACACACACTATGCAGGAAACTGAGAACTCAAGCAAAATCCTCACTGATGGAATGGTATCAGCAGATCTTGTTGCCCTGGGAATGGACCTGAGAACAAAACCATGGAGAAATCTTTGCACCACTGCAGCAAATGCTAAAATTTCCATCAGCTGGAAAAGAATCAAGAATTTTCTTCTGGCACAGAAGAAAACATGTTTTCAAATGCCCAGAAGTAATTGATAATTTGTATCACCTTGATCAACTATGATCTCTCACCTTTGTGCTCAAATCTGTTGCAGATTGTTAATTAATACTACAATCTTAAAGCTGCCATTTCTCCCTTCTCCACCCTGTATTTTCTCACACCACCTTCCCATATCCCTCATTTTCTAAGACAATATTTCTCACCAAGCAGTATTTTTTATCCACCTCTATTAACCATTAGTTTATTAATTGCATTTAACTCTTGCACAGTGTTAATATAAATTTTGTATGAAATATTTGAGAAATTCCCTTAAATAAGTGGAAATTACAGTTGTAAATTTACTGTTTTGAATGTGATTAAACTATAAGGTTGCTTCTGTAAATGCAGTGTCTTTGTGCACTGCTAATGAAGGCTGACCTTCATTTAGCAGCCTTTTCCTTGGGCCAGAAAACTGATATCAGAACTTGTGGTTGGATTAGGACTTCTGATGCTATTAAAATAAAGAACAGCTGCTGCCCTAACCACATTAGAATGGCTTTACTGCACTTTTTGATTACTATCAGCTAGAAAAACAGGATTTTTGTTGACTTCAGAGCGACAGTTTGCTGGAGGGAGAAGGGCAAAACTGTGTTTGATTATTAGCAGATATTTGCTGATAAGAACTACTTAGTGGAACAAACCAAAGACTCTTCTATAAATTACATAAAGGCAGCTTTTCCCTTTGGGAGCTGTAGCTCTTGCTTGTGTCAGCAGATACCAGAAGGGTTGACTTCTTCCTTTAATATGCAATATTCCAGAGTTAGTTTCAATGAGGCCCAAGGAAGCTCCTGCAGAGTTCATGGCTGTGCTTCATTCCAAGTGTGACCTGCTGTCTTACCATCTTGGCTTTTATTGCTTTATAAAAACATGCCATGACTTAGATTGCCAGACAAGAAAAAAAAAGGGAAAAAAACCCCAAACAGGAGTAACACTGCTCAAGAATAGCAAGTATCACCAGTTACAATAAATCTTATCATCCTAGAAAAAAATATATCCAGCCATAATCCTGGAGAAGAAAGGCTCAATATTCTGTGCTCATGCAGTCAAACTCTAGTATTTTCAAGAAAGATAATCAGAAGGAAAACTCTATCAACACCAAAACTCAGTCAGCAGAAGTCCCTGGCTGAACCCCTGTTCCAGCTAACCCTGGTGGAGTTCAGAGGAAAGCCACACCAGCCTCAGTGTTCCAGGCCAGATCCAACTTCCTCAAAGATCAAAAGGCATTTGAGTCCAGGAATTTAGTTCAACCTATTACAGGAGACAGACAACTGCCAAGTGGAATCTTAACCTAAATTTGTACAGTGTTTAGGGATATCTAAATCAGACCTACCCACAAGTTAATCCTACAGTGGCTGTTGTGCTGCAGAAAGGAGTAATTAAGAGGATGATTTTTTACTGACTTGCACACAAGACCTTGCAATTCCCTGTGGCTCCCAGAGCCTGTTTACACATGTCATAACAGAAGGCCCTCATAAACCTTGGCATGGATTTACTAACACCTTTGTTAAAATGTCTCATTATTCAAAAGTCTGTATTTTAGTAGAACTGGTAAGAAAATTATATTCCTGAAAAAAAATAAAAAAGGAAATACCCTGAATGGTCCTTTCCCAGGAAAGATTTCCCACCCATCCTGGTTTGAGATAACACATTCCCTCTAGACTGCAGAGTAGAACACAGCCACAGAAAACCAACACTAGAAGAATTTTTCCATAGTTGCTCTTAAGGAAAAAAGTACATTTCCAAATTTAAAAAGCAGACAGTAACTGCTGTCTTGTGTGTTCTGCAAAGAACATTAATCAGGTTATTTTTGTAATTTACAAACAACTAGTATAGTTAAATGCTTTGAAGCACAACATCAGATTTCAGCTGCAAGGAATACAGGCCTACCTTTAACCCAGTTGGTCTTTTGCCAGGCACGTTCTCCCATTGAAACAAGGGCATTTGTGCTACCAAGAACACTGTGCATGGATGGGAAAATAACCTCAAGTACTGTAACAATTATTAGACAGCATCCACATGACAGACTGTGGCCTTTCAGGCCCAGAAATACTTGTTACTAACTTTTTGGTTGGTTGAGGAGTTTTTTTGTTTCAAAAGAAAACAACACCAGCAGCACCACAAAACCACCAAACCACATCTTCAGAGCAGAATATTGATGCAATTGAGGAATATTCAGAGCTGGGTAATTCCTGCATGCTAACAGCATAATCTCCAGAACAACCCAAGAGAAGATGGAAGGGATGCCTAAACTACACTGACAACTCCTTACAGCTCCTTTGGAAATTCTGGAGATCACCTCAGAGGAAATTACCATCAGACCCTATACACATACATAAATGCAAGTTGTCTTGTTAAGAGCTAGCTACAAGAGCAGCCTTAAATCATCTCCTTATAAATATGCATTGACATTCTGAATATGCAAAACACACCAATCAAAATTAACTCATTTTCTGCCTCTGAACCACAATGAATACTCAACAGATCCCAAATGTCAGTGAAGGTGAACTTCCCTACTTCCCCTTCTCCAGAAAAACCTCAGCTCCTTATGGTTACTGTTGCTTGAGACCTAAGGAGTTCCAGACTGAGATGCTTTGTGGATCTTACTGCCAGTCACATTTAGAGAGTGCACATGCTACAATACATCCAACTCCATGAAGTTACTGCTTTTCTTATCAGAGCTCCTCAATAGAACTCACACCTGAGCTGTGAGCAAAGCACAGGAACAACAGCTACAGGAAGAGCTGTGACACCACATCCCATTCCATGTGCCAACACAGAGCTGGATAACGAGGTCCAGCACCTCGTTACCCTTTTACCATGGTGTAAAAGGGAGGTTTATGAATGACAAATAGAGAATTGTAGAATAGTTTGGATCGGAAGTGATCTAAAAAGATGATCTAGTTTCAGTCCCTGCCATGGGCAGGAACACCTTCCACTATACCAGGCTGCTCCAAGCTCCAACCAAGCTGGCCTGGAACGCTTCCAGGGATGGGGCATTCACATCTCTTGGTAACCTGGGTCTCATCACTCTCACAGTAAAGAATTTCTTCTTAATATCTAATGTCAGCCTACCCTCCCTTTGGCTTAAGGCCATTTTGAGGCTAAATATCAACAGCTTCTTTCAGTTGTAAAGAGAATGTGCATAATGAGGCTGAAAAAAATCAGGCCTACCACTCCAGCAGTGAGATGGAATATCAGATGCAGAGCATGGAAGATCACAGGTGTTTTCAGACAAAACACTGTATTGCTCAGAGATGGTTCATAGGAAAAGTATTTTAAATTAGTTACAGAAAAAAAAAATGCAATAGAAAATGAACTTCTGAGTGCATATTTCTTAAAGCAAGAACAGCCTCCCAAAGCTTTATTTTAGTGCTTCCAAAAGTGCATATAAAAAAAGCAGTGCTTGGCTGTCTGCAAACAAGCACCCAGGGAAAAGTGCAAAATAGGATTCCCAGGGGGCAGCTGTGATTCATGAAGGACACTGCTCCTGCAGCCACTCTTTGCAAGCTCTCTGGATTTTCATTTTATTAGATGCACAGACAGAGCATAGTAAAGAAACACTTTCACAGAATGACAGGGAGTAACACTCATCCCATTTATAAAGCAGGGCAAAGAAAAGTAGGTAGATTCCACAGCATGAGGCACACTCTGCTTCAAGAGGCAGCTTCTGATAATGTTATCATATCAACCACCACCAACCTTAAAAGGTAGAAAAACTGAAAGTAAAACAAAGCAACAGCAAGTGTACCAGGAAGGCAAAGTGAAGCCTGCATTCCTTTCCAGCCTTGGAGCCTGACTTCATCTTAGCTAGGGTGACCTTGCACCGGGTCCAGGCTTGAATACTAATATTAGACTAAAAAGAAGTGTGCCACCCTCTAAACATGATGATGACTCAACACCTAGAGGCTTCAGTGACGTAATATGAACAAAGAGATTCTGACTTCACAATCTAGATGCTTAAAATTCAAGTCAAAAGGAATAGATTTTCCTTCCCCTGCAGACACAAATCCTGCTTAGAACCTCCCAGAGCATCATCTTGAATTAGCCTGTAGGAAAAGGGAACTGAAGTAACATTTCACACATGGCAGCAGACACACTGGCTCCACTTTGTTTAAAAGGAGCACTGAACAGACACATTTCAATTATCTGCTTCAGTCAAAGCATCAGCAGAAAGTTTCGGTTCCAGAATTAACATATAAAAGTTAAAGACAACACAGCACACCAGTGAGCAGTCCAGTGTATTTCACTGAACCTTAAAAATAAAAATAGGTGTATGAAAAGGGGCTTTGTTTTTGTAAGTACAAAGGGGAAAAAGACTTTACAAGTAAGGCTACAAAGAGCTCTTAAAGCATCATCCTTGGACAAATATTTCAGCACCCACCTGAGGGAACCTCAAATATTTTTCAGAATCCAAGTTCAATAATACATCTTAAAAAAAAATGTCAGAGGAAGTCTAACAGAGGCTTCTGCAGCAAGAGCAGGCAATCATCCAATATACGTAAATAAAGTTGTAATGTGAAAGAATCCCTCATGAAAATAGTAATTGTTTTCATAGTAAAGTCTTTCTATTAAAATAGGATTATCTTTTCCATTGGCTTGTTAGTTTGACTTTTCTCCTTCCTGCCCCACCCCACCTCCATTAAGCTCACAGTTGAGAGAATGCATTTTTAATCACCTTCATTCCCCCATCTTGCATTCCCACACTGGCCCTCTGCATCAGAAGAATTAATACAAACTTCAAGAGATGTTCACAGATTCACAGATTGGAGGAGGTTGGAAAGGACCTCTGGAGATCATCTTTTCCAACCCACCCATGGCTCAAGCAGGGCCAGATTGAGCTCAGCTATCCAGGACCATGTCCAGACAGCTTTAGAGTATCTCCATGGAGAGAGAGACTGCACCACCTCCCTGGGCACCCTGTGGTATCACTGCCACAGTAAAAATCGTTTCCTGATGTTCAGAGGGAACCTCCTGTGTTTCAGCTGATGCCCATGGTCCCTGCTCCTGGCACTTGGCACCACTGAAAAGAGTCTGGATCAGCCCTGTTTGCACCCTGTCTTCAGGGGTTCACATACACTGCTCAGATCCACCTGAGCCTTCTCCAGCTCAACAGGCACAGCTCCCTTGGCCCTTCTTCAGAGCACACAGGCTCCCATCCCTTCATCTCTGTGACCTCCCTCCAGTATGTCTACATCTTCCTCATGCTGGAAATTCCAGAACTGGAAACATTTGAGCAGTATTTTCTCATGCAGAAAAAACAATAGTATCTCCTATTGGCTTAGATTACATTGGCAAGAAAAAGCACTTGGTGGGCTTTGGCTATCACTGCCTAGGTAGCTTCACCATAACTAAAATGCTCAGAAACTGATGAATCATTCTTTATCTGAAATAAAACCATCAACTTTAATGGGTGCACCTTTCAATTTGAGTCAAAAGAATGGTAAATAAAGGAGCATGCAACTTCTAAAACGCTTGAGGAAACACATCCTTCCCTCATAAAAACATACCCTAATAATGAATATTATTAGCTTTGTGTAAGCATCTCCTGAGGCACTACAGCATCTGAAGAAACCATCGTAAGAGACAAAGATGCTTCACTTTGACAGTGTGTTTACCAGCCCCAGC
This sequence comes from Onychostruthus taczanowskii, assembly GCF_017590055.1. NCBI lineage: Eukaryota > Metazoa > Chordata > Aves > Passeriformes > Passeridae > Onychostruthus > Onychostruthus taczanowskii. The sequence goes on along the minus strand of NW_024506994.1, from coordinate 125,547 downwards.
CTGAAGGAAGTTCGGGTCACAGAACAGAAAGGTTGGTTTTACAAAACAGTGATACATGCATAACAAAAGCACAACAAAAGAGTTACCAGCCAGAGTTTAAGGGCTATGGGTAGCAATTAATTGCTGAAACACTCTAATGCCCACCCTCAGGAGTTATCAGTCATGGCCTTTGGCTCACCAACACAGCTGCTTTATCAGGAAAGCTAAAAGGAGCAGCACCTCCCATTCAGTCACACTACGAGCCAAAAATAAGTCTCAATTTTGCCATATCTTGCTCACGCATAAATAGTCCCATCAATATGATAAAACCCAGGGTTAAAGGTGTAGTTTTATTTTTTGCTTCTTTATAGTAAGACTTCCATGACCCAAACAAGTCAGTGCTGTACACTCCAAAACACCAAATTAATCTGCCCCTACCATTAACAGCTTTATGCCAAAACAAATGATCAGAACACAGAACAGTGACAGGAGCAAAACTGAATGTGATCCCAGCTTAGCAACAGATTATCCTGTTGGACAATCTTCTCCACACCTTCGCTGGATTTTAGGAATTAAAAAGCTCTGTATTTTGAGCACACTGTAAAGAAGGTACAATTTCATTTTGCATAGGAGGAAGGCTGTCCATGATGGGAGTGGAGATAAGCAAAGCCATCTCCCCTCAGCTGTAGCAAGCTGCTATCCTTCTGAAGCTGCTAGAACATCCTGCACAAATCCTTAAATGCCCATAGTATCGACCCAGTTATCTGGGGCATTCTCCTGATCCAAGCACACATTTCTTTCAAGGAACACACCTGGAAGGTAGGGAAATATTTTTTGACCAGATGCTCTGTTACTGAAGCAAGATCAGTAGTAGGTAGCATTAATCTATATTCCCCTTTTCTTCAGTGTTTCTGGGCAGTCAGTTCCAAGCAGCTTCCTTGAAGCCTGATGGCAACTTCATCTTCAGATCCCAGAGTCCACAACTCTTCAGGCTCAGGATAGTGAGACCTCAGGGTGCCAGCCAGGAGAAAACCCAAGCCTGTGTCTTTCCCTGCAAAGGACATGGCCTTCAGCTGCCAGAATTCCTCACCTTCAGAGAATGAACATCCAAACTCAGGCTCCCTGCAGGTGCCATCATTGCTTTTGACAGGAGACCAAATCCCTTCTAAGAGGGATTGTAGACACACAGCACTGGTGAAAGGGCATTTCTGACACAGGACTCAGAACAAACCAAATCAGCTTATCCCCAGCACAGGTGTACGTGCTGCCAGTAGCTGCTGCAAGTCCCCATTCCAGCACAATCTGGAATTTACCCTGTATCTGATACAAAGGAGTTAAATGCCTTCAAATTAAAACCTGTCTTTAGTGAGTGTATTGCTTAGATATTAGTGTGTTAGAAGTTTGAACTTGACATTTCAGCCCCTTGGACACCTCAGATAATGTAACTTTAGAACTGACAGAGTAACTTCTTTACTTTAATGCTGTTTCATGCTAAAGCCACTCAGAACATTCCACCCCAAATCAAACCATTACAATGAGGGCCTTCTCTGGCTTCCTTTACTAGCTAACTTGTAACTTCCAATCACACCTTCATTTTACTCCTAAAAGTGCAGATCAAAAGTAAAAGTAAAAAAGCTTTACTTTTTGCAGAATGAACACCACAATTAAACAATTTTAGATATAACCATTACTGCAGTACATACTTTTTAGAAGCTTAGTGTACCATTACATATACTTTGGATCAAGATACAATTGAAGATATGATTGTTAGCACCATCTATGAATAGTGATCACGTGAGATTTTAAAATTTAGCTTAGCAACTTGACAATATTTTTATTTGGAATTCATGTGTGCTCTTATCTTGCAGCAACAGTTATTAATAGAAAGGATTATGGATATTAATCAACTTGGAACACAAGACCATGTTCTACAGGAATAACAAAAACCATCATCAACTCCCCAAGTTCTTGGATTTAATGAGAAATCTGAAGGTAATCCCATCTTGTTAAATAGAGACTTAGAGGAGTAACTTACCTGCAAACACAGCTTCAACCCACAGCACACACAGGGCGTTCACAGACCCGCACGTGGCACAGAACATCCACCTCCACAACCCAGCTGCTATTCTTAAGACACATCCTTAAGTCCTGCAAGTCTTTGGGGATTGCTATCCCACATACTTACATAATCACCCATTCCATTTTCTAACTAAGCCATCAGCTAAATACCAGAATGCAGCTCTCAAAAGGGAAAGCTCAGGAGCAAGTGGGGATAGAATCTCTGCAGGGTAAAGAGAGATTCTCTTCTTCCAGGTGGGCTTCTGTTTCCTCCCTTTAAAACTGGACTTTCAGACCCCTTTAACTTCAGTCAAGTTCATTACCAGATGGTGAGAAAATTCTGGAAAATGGCAGAATGTAAATGCAAGATGCTTATTAGCAAAAGGCCTGTTCAATAGAATAGGGAACTATTTTTCAAAATTGCAATTTAAAGTGTAGAATTTGTAATATATAAATGCCCATTTTAAAGCTCATATTGCAGCACTAATCTATATTACTCAAACATACACAAGACATTATTACAGAAGACAAAAATGCCTAAAAAAAGTAAACCCAAATAATTCCACTTGTACAGCCTCACCAGACATCACTTTCAGTACCTTTAACAGGGAGCCTGTATCCTTAGAAATCTTGTTTTATTCCTCTTTTATCTGGAAATCCCCCCATTAAAAGTCTTTGTCCATTCTGGCCAGCTCTAGTCCCAGTGATTTTGTAGTTATATCTGGGTACCTCAGACAGTTTCAAGCAAAACCCACTGTACCACTGTCATCTTGTTTCTGAATTGCAAATTCTGAACAGGACACTCAAGCAGCTTGAGATGTGCCTATAACAATTAGCTCAGACTCATTTCATCACACAATAAAGCTCTAAGCCGTCAGATTTATATTCTTGAAGTCTCAGACAGAAATAATACTAGACTAAGAAACAGGAACTGAATGCTTCCTACAAGAGTTGTTTTTTTTGTTATTGTTATTATCTTAAGACCATGTTGTTCTCAACATTGTTTTAGATTAATTGCAGAGTTCAAGATATTTTCATGAAGATTCTCATGTGTTTTTATCTAGAAAATCTGAAGTGAATGACAGGGAGAACACAGTAGTACAGATAACTTAAACATGCCAGACCTTATCTCTCTTCTCTGCAAGTACATGAAAGGAGGTTGGAGTGAGGCAGGTGCTGGTCTCGTATCCAAATTAGCATCAGTAAGACATAAGGAAAAGGTCTCAAGGCATGCCAGGGGAGGTTTAGCTAGGATATTAGGAAAAAATTATCCACCAAAAGGATTGTCAGCATTGGAACAGGCTGCCTAGAGAAGGGGTTGAGTCACCAGCCCTGGAGAGGTTTAAAAGATGTGTACATGTGGTACTTGGGGACACAGTTTAGTGTGACTTGGCAATGGCTGGGCTAATGGTTGAACACAATCCTAAAGGTCTTTGCCAACCTAAGAATTCTCTAATTCTGTGAGAAAATACAGAAAGGCAGCCTCCCATCTCAGTGATCAGCAAGCAGGAGCAGCAATCACATATTTGACTTTGCTGTTCCCACCATCCCTGCAGCCAAGGTTGCCATGAAGACACAAACCTCCATTTCAGTATTCTGCAAATCTTAACAAAAGAAAAACATTTTATTTTTTGTTGACCTCAGCTGACAAAAGGCTTTTAAGCTCTTGAAATAAATGTCAAAGCAGAATGCTGCCGTTATCTTAGAAAGAAGTCATATTTGTGATCAAGTTTCTTTGCATGAAACTGATCAAACTGTTTCACTGGTAGCAATAAACAGATATAAAGCATAGGTTTCTCTTACAGGGAAAATCTGGAAACAGACACTGTACCTTACTGTCCTCATCCTCAAACACGGACTGGTGAACATTACAGGCGAAGAGAGAATTTGGGAGATCGTTGAAATCAATTATTTCATGAAAATCTTCCTCTGCAAAACATCTCTTCAGGCCATTGTCTCCATTGATAGAGTAGAGTAGGAACTGTCCTCCATCCTCCGGGATGCAGCCGTACTGGCCAAGGCCCCGCATTCCAAAGAAGTAAGAATCTCCCCTCATCCCTGGCAGCACAGAGAACATCACACAGTTACACAATGTATTTAAACATTCCACACCCACAAGGTAACCCAGAGATTCTTAAGTCTGGGGGCTCCATTTGTAGAAAGTAAATTTCAGGCTATTTCAAGGCAACAGCTGGCCTCTGACACAGGGCACTGAGACCAGTCTCACCAAGGTTCAAACATGGGCTTTAACTTCATTTATTAGCACAGAAAAGGCCTAAACATACCAGTACAAGCTTCTGAACACAAGCAGAAGAGACATTACTTAAGGGCCCCTTGCCCTGTGAGAAAACACTGTGCTGTACTTGAGTTTAAGAGAACCATGTTTGTTACTGGGAAGGCTGCTGGTGCTTTTGAGTCTGCAGGCAGCTCAGGAAACATAATGCTCAGGATAAGAAGAACTTTGAAAATAACTTTGAAATTTAAACCAGGCTTCAAGAAGGGAAAAAAAAAAAAAAAAAAAAAACCAAAAAAACACAACAACAAAACAAAAGACCCTTATGGAAAGGAGCATGAACACAGCATCATCAAAAAACCAGTACAACCAAGATACATCTCTGCTTTAAAGAACACAGCCAATTTTTTCTACAGTTTAAGTACAGAACTTAGGCTGGTCTTCAAAGCCCATTAGCAATTTCTTTGTATCTTAATCACACTAGGAAGCAAATAAAGTTAAGGGAAGAGTGAGCTCAAGATGACTTTCAGCACTTTTAGGAAAGTCCTGCTGATTTTGGAGCCTTTATCCCAAATGCATTAGTACAGAAAGGTAATTTTAAGGCACACAAAATGAGCCCATACATTAAATGGTATCACCACTGTTGTTATGAGAGAAAGCTTCATGCCAGCCAAGGGGAGTAAGTCAAGGTCCAATTAATGATCAGTGTGTTAATTAGTATTAAATCTGGTATTTAGCAGTCTTTAGCAGACATCAACCTATTGCATCTACAAAGCCCCAGTAAGTTAACTAGAAGTTTACTGGATAATAATCTATTCCCTTTTATTTGTGTCTTTCAATAACAATATGCAATCATTAGCTCCTTTTCCTCCTAGCACAAGCATTTAGAGAGTTACATAAACCCAGTGTGCTCATCTGTTCTGCTCTGCCCTTGCTCTCTTGCATACTTGCTATTCTCTATAAATAGCTGTAAATATTAGCTCAAACACACTATATAGAACTGCTGTCCAAAATTAAACCATATGGGTTTATTACACTTAATCTCAGTAAAGCTAAGTTATGGAGCTAATTTGCCATGGCTGTGCCTTTCATATAACCTCTGCTCTGAAATGAGATTTGGATGATGACAGCGCACATCATTCCATAACATCAGGTTATGGAAATATCAGTAATTGTTATTGCTGGAGTCTCATGGCTAATGACAGTAGTTCTCAAGTACACCAGCTGAAGCCATGCTCAAAAGTACTGTGCTAACCTGAGGATGGGTTTTCAGGCTATCAAACACATGCTTTGCTTTCAGCAGCTCAGCCCAATACTAGCACAACTACCTCCAACTAATTTCAGTTTAGAAATTAAATTCTCATTGGAAAAAGGAAGCCTGAACAAATGGCAGAAGAGATGGCCACAAGTTCAGCAGTACACGTTCGTGTAGGAGAGCTCACCCTCACAGCAACGTTGCCTCTGGTATTTGAACCAACTCACTTCAGCTTTGTGTTACTGCACATTTCATGGTAAACACATCCAGGGAAATACTGCAAAGAAATCCTCACAGCAGCCAGAAACTTCACATCAGAATGCAGTATTTTCTCTAGCAAAAAGCTTTAAAAAATCATCTCCTCCAAAAACAATCATCTCTAAGCATGTTTGTCATCATGTCTAGCCTGTGTCATTAGGTTTATGGAAATGAAGCTCAAGCCCAGTGTGTTACAAAACACAAGTTACATGGCAGAGCAGACTTGTGCCAGGCTGTGGGAAGAATTTCATTCACAACAGGCAAACAATTTGCAGCCAGGGAAGACACTGACCATCTGAGTTAGACTGGACATGCTAAAGTTGTAGGAATCTGGATTATAATGTTAAAGCAAACAAGTTTCACACCTCCTTTCCCACGGCATAACAAAGCTAACTGTGCAGAGAAGCAAAGAATCTCAATCTATTGACAGAAGTCAGAAAAGTATATAGACTTTCTAATTAAACAGTTGTTTATTTTTCTCTCCTGGGAGAGCCATATTATAATGAAGTACTACATAGGAAAGCTGTTAAGTTAGGAATTCAGCAAAACCACTATGACAAACAACAAAACAGAGCAGGATTTTAAGTTATAACCATGAATGTCAGGTTTTTAACCAACAACAAAAGGAACATAAGCTGCAGCAGCCAGGATGAGAAATAAATAAATATTTGCATCATGTGGCAGCAGTCTTGCTCTGCTAGAGCTCTTGGATAGGAAAAGCTTGATTCTTTTTTTTCCAGCCAATTATTGAGACCCAGTGGGACTTGGGTATTGGCCAAGTCTTTTTAAGAAAGTCACTGTCTCACAGGCTTTTGGCCAGCTTTTCTCCCAGACTTGCAGGTAGGTGTCTGTGCCTGCACAGGCACCTTTTACTCTTAAGATGCACCCAGAGTTCTGATTAGTGCTCCCTCCACTAGCAGGTTAACTTATACCTGATTCCTAAATCCTCTGCCCAATTTATGATGGGATGGTTAAGAACACCTGTATGGAGTAACTGCTGTTTCACAGATTCTCCTTTGCCATGCACTGCACCATAGAAAGCACAGCACAGCACCACAGTTAAAACAGAAACCTCACTAAGAAAATACATACATGTTCCCAAGAGAAATAAACTGCCTGTGAGCCTGAGCTCAACAATAATCAGAGGGGACAAACATACTTGAATCAACATTTGTTAGCAGACTTCCATCAGAAGTTATCCACAGGCATAAGATGGAAATCTTACATATTTCTGTATTATGAATAATGTTACACATACAAAAATTTACATATATATATATATGTAAAAAATCATAATTACATATTCTTTATTATGTCTGTCAAACCTTAAGGCTCAGGTATCATGTTGGTACTGTTTTGTGGCTTCTTTGAAATTACTTAGAAATTACTTAGCCTTAGACTTCAGGCAGTCCTCAGACAAAAAAAAAATTCTTTTTCCAACTATTCAACTAATTTAGAATAAAAGAATTTACATTTCAAATCCCTTAAAACAATTAACTCCAAGTCATGTATCATCCATTAACTGAATTTCCATATAAAATCAGCCCAATTAAAACTAATCTTTTATGTTACGATAATACAACCACTGGATCACATTCCCATTTATGTTAAAGCTCCTTTCCACAGCTTCTGACAAAGTAAGTTAACTTCATCTCCTTAGGATCCTTTTTATATTAAAAAAAAAAAAAAAAACAACAAAAAAAAACCCAAAAAAAAACAATTACCAAAAAAACCCCTACATAATAGTAAACTGTACTCACCTTCCTTTTAAAATGCAATGAGTTTAGATAAAGTTATGCATTTGTTTCTCCCCTCCCACATCAGATTTTACAAATATTTAAGGTACCAGAAGTTGCCATACAGGATTAAAAAAAAGTGGCAATGCCATTAAAAAAAATATATACACGAATATAGGCACTATCTAGAACCAATATTGATGCTAAAATATCCAAAATCTTACCTGGGATAACAGCAAACTCTGTCAGGATTGCTCCCCTGAAAAGTCTGAGACACTGAGGCAGATTCAAACCTGGGGCAAACAACTCCATGTAACCCCCAGCTAAAGCTGGGCACTTGCCACATCCATTTATTCCCTTTATTTAAAGCACACCTGAATGTTATCTGTGTTATTTCTGAATTTGGTGTAAGGTTTGGACCCTCAACTTTAATACATCCCACAGAATGAGAACCTCAAGAGTGCTGCACTTTTAACCCTTGGAGAACCACAGCAGCCACTTCCCTCCCAGACCATACACATCACTTCACTCTGACGTGGGTTACTTCAAATTTCTCCTCCCGTGGTCCAGGTGTGCAAAGGTTTCTAATTTGGGATGGCTCCAAACACAAGGCAAACACCCTTCCCACTGGCACAGATCAGGTCGTGGCAGTGTTCAGCACTGGAGATGCTGTGACCAAAATCCCTGTAGAGATTCCAAGTGGGAGCTCTGTGTTCATTCTGTTACCTCACTATTTTTAGACACAGTACACCTCTAATTAAAATTAACAGAGGCCAGCAGAAAATTATATTCACTGGAAAACAGCAGTAGCTCACTGAAGTTTCTCTTTGAAAAATTACACTTATTTAGTATAAAACTGAAAGGGTAAAGATGTACATCTTCTCATGAAGTCAGATCCCTGCAGAGCCAAAACCTTCAGCAGAAATTGTATTGAATGAAGACAATTTGAGGACATGAAGTGTCTGAATGAACCAATGCCTTCTATATCACTGAGCATTTATTGATTTATCCACTGCTTTTATGGAAACTAATAAGGCATTTCCTTGGTGAACATTTCCCTGTCTTTAGAGTTTTTAAAAAGAATCCCTGAGGAACATCAAGAAACAGGCACATATCTCTTGAAATCACCAGGAAACTTAACTTTTTTTTATTAAACACTGCTTGCCATGACAAACAACATGACTAAAAATAGAATAAAGCAAACAAAATGTTACAAATAGAAGCTTTAAATATAATCACTATAAACTAGAAGTATTATTGAGTCCTGAGTGCAAACCTGGAAACCGTAATCTGCAGGAATTAAGGAAATTTGGAGAAAAAAAAACAAAGCAAGAAAAGTTGCAGTTGCTTTTGTAGTAGGGTCTAGGAGAAGTGTAGGGATTCCATCTTGGCTCCTATTGAAAAAAAAAAAAAGCCCCAAAAAAGCAATTTTTACCATAATCCAAAGGCAGGGAAAAGGCAGGAGGGGGTAAATCAAACCCAGTGAATAAGATTTTACTGAAATAATAATTTTTTACTTAAAATATTCACTGACTTTACAGTAGCAGAGCCACCAATTTCAGTGGTGTCAGCCTAGGGCTGCATCTCCTGCTGAATCCAACCAGCCCCACACAGAAGGCTCTGTCAGAAAGCACAAATGTAACAGGGAAGGTCACAAAGTAACTTACTGGAATTTCATTCCACTCTGCACAATGAACGCTGGAGACGAGCATTATTTTTAATGGTGCTAATTCTGCACTGTGGAAAGCTCCTATGGACTTAAATAGAGGCTTTTTACTTAATTAGAAAGAGCAGAACTGGACCTCACATGACAGGATTAATGAACCTCTGCAGCCTCAAAAGCAACAACAAGGACTGTAGTGACCCCCTGCCACAGCCTTCACCCTGATCTCCCACCTGGGCAAATTCCCTTACAGGAATCCAAATTACCAGTACAGGGCAGTCCACTCACATTTGAGCTCCAGTTTGGTTAGCACCACACAAAAATAGTGCCAATCTCCACTCTTCCTCTTACAAAAGTGGCAGATATGAGAAAGAGGATTTTAATTTTTTTTTTTTCTAAATGCTAACTGGTGCAAATCCCAAATGTTCTAATCCTTTCCATTGACATTCTAGCCGCATTAAATTTAGCTGAGACTTGGGAACTATTTTTGGAAGCTTTTAACATCCAAAGGGACTATTCAGTTTTATTCCTCTAAAGCAGGACTGGTCAGCTCAAGCAGCCCAAGACATGCACATCACACTGAAGGTTCAGCTGTGCCTCCCACGCCAGGGATGTATCCTGAGACCACAGAGGGACTCTGGCATTGCCTTGCTGAGCATCTGCATCTCCAGCACGGGAGAAAACGATCCAGGAGGCACTGGTGAACCCAACCAAGCCAAAATTCCAGCGCCACTGCACAACAGGAAGGTGATACTTTGGAGCAGCCAATGCCAGGTGTGAAGATTCCCTGTGCTGTTCTTAAAGTCAAGAAGCTGAGCTTCAATCAGCTGGGCACTACAGTAACCATGGCAACATTAAGGTATTCAAAGAAAAAAAAACCAAAAAACCCTCCCCAAACACAAAGAAACCAGAACGAGCCTCCTGATCACCTTCACTTGGCCTCTGTGCTAATCTATTTAAAGCAAGCCCGTTTCATAAGGGGCACACGGCATTAGAGCGTCACCGGCCTTCAGGCAGAGCTGTCACCTCACACAGGGGTCAGTGGAACACTCGCTCACTGCTCAAGCAGCCCTCCAGCTTGGAACCCGAAACTCAGAACTGCGCCCCAAATCTCACCCAGAACCACCTGCAGCAGGAGCCATTCACCAGGCTTAACACCCAGGACACAATGATGGCTTGGAACAACATTTCAAAGTTTCCTCCTCTAAAAGGATCTTCTGCTAGCACAATCAAGTAATTTATAAATTATTTAATTAATTACTCCAATGCAAGGACAAACCAAGCCACCGAACCTGGACACAAACTACAGTACTTGAAAAGGGACAGACAAAATTAATCACACACCTGACAACTTCTCAGAAGTTTAAGGAGGATAGAACAGATGCTGCTGTGACAGGTACCAAAGACTAGTTAACAGAGATGATCATCTACAGAAAATCTTCTTCTGTCCCTGTTTACTGAGATGTGTTAGCATTTTTCTGTAATGCTTTATATTCTCACAGTATTCAGACTTTTCTCTGTACAAGGATGACGGGCAATCATATAATTTAGCTTCACTGCAAGATAAATGCAGCAGTTTCTTTACAGTAATATGCATTTTCATAGAATAGGAGTTTTCCTTTTCATCAGGGCAGCCACTCTAACTAGCTAAAAGATCAAACCACTTCCAAGGGCAAAACTTGAAAGCCAAAGACAGAAGCTGGTGTAAAGTATAACCCCTAATTAAACTACAATTCTCATTTATATGATTTCTTTCAGCTGCATAAACTTATTATACATTTGTTTTTAGGAACCTTCATTAAACTCCAAACTCAAGAAATAAAGGAGCACAATATTTTAAAGAGGCACAAAAGAATATAGGAGAGGTGAGGGGAAAAAAAAAAACAAACCAGCAAGTTTGGAGAGCTATCTATTACATAAGCATCAAACTATATTGGCTTGGGATCACTGAATCACAGAATGGTTTGGGTTGGAAGGGATATTAAAAACCACCTCGTTCCAACCCCCTGCCATGGGCAGGAACACCTTCCACTATCCCAGGTTGCTCCAAGCCCCATGCAAGCTGGCCTTGGGCACTTCCAGGGATGGGGTATTCACATCTTCTCTGGGCAACCTCTGCCAGTGCCTCACCGGCCTCACGGTGAAGAACTTATTCCTAATATTGAATCTAAACCAACCTTCCTTCACTTCCAAGCCATGCCCCCTCGGCTACAGCAGCCAAGTGTAAAGCATCCCGAGGAAAGCCTCTCTCCCAGTGCTCCCGGCGCAGCCCTGCCCGGAGCTGCCCAGTCCGGGTCCCCATCGCTGCGACCCCGACCTGCTCCCAGCACGGCCGCAAACCCCTTCCCACTTCCCCATCCCTCCTCACAAGCTCCTCCGCACCTATGATTTCTTTCAGCTGCATAAACTTATTATACATTTGTTTTTAGGAACCTTCATTAAACTCCAAACTCAAGAAATAAAGGAGCACAATATTTTAAAGAGGCACAAAAGAATATAGGAGAGGTGAGGGTAAAAAAAAAAACAAACCAGCAAGTTTGGAGAGCTATCTATTACATAAGCATCAAACTATATTGGCTTGGGATCACTGAATCACAGAATGGTTTGGGTTGGAAGGGATATTAAAAACCACCTCGTTCCAACCCCCTGCCATGGGCAGGAACACCTTCCACTATCCCAGGTTGCTCCAAGCCCCATGCAAGCTGGCCTTGGGCACTTCCAGGGATGGGGTATTCACATCTTCTCTGGGCAACCTCTGCCAGTGCCTCACCGGCCTCACGGTGAAGAACTTATTCCTAATATTGAATCTAAACCAACCTTCCTTCACTTCCAAGCCATGCCCCCTCGGCTACAGCAGCCAAGTGTAAAGCATCCCGAGGAAAGCCTCTCTCCCAGTGCTCCCGGCGCAGCCCTGCCCGGAGCTGCCCAGTCCGGGTCCCCTGCGACCCCGACCTGCTCCCAGCACGGCCGCAAACCCCTTCCCACTTCCCCATCCCTCCTCACAAGCTCCTCCGCACCCCACCCAGTCAGACACCGGCCCCAGCCCCAATCCCTCCCGAGGGGCGGCCGCGGGCTCGCCGCGCATCCCCCGAGAGCCGCGGGAGGAAGGAGCCCCGAGGGCAGCGCGGCGCCGGGGCAGGACCGCGGGGCGGTTGCATAACCCAGGTCTGCCGGACAGCGCTGCGGCCCCGGCGGGGAAGGAGCCCCTGGGGAGGCGGCCGTGCCCTTACCTGCGGCTCGCTCGCCCTTCCCTGCCCGCCCGGAGTCCGCCTCACTCCGCGCCCAAGGCTCCCTCAGAGCGCCCCGCGCCGCGCCCGCCAAGGTGGAGGACGGGGCGGCCCAATCAGCAACGTCTCCGCCGAAACAGGCAGGAGGCTTGGCCAATGACAACGCGAGAAGCGCGTTGGTCCCGCCTCCCACACCCCAGGCCACGCCCCCAGCTCCCACGGCGACCCTCCGGGAATCGGCGACCGGCGGGGCCCGTGAGGGGACAGGGGACACAGGAGAGGGCACGGGGACAGATGAGTGGGGCCAGGCGAGCCGGGCAGGGGATGTGTGGGCACGAGGGATGACCGAGGACAAGTGGCAGGTGTGTGGGGACAGGCGGGAGGGACACAGGACAGGTGAGTGGCACAGGGCAGTGAGGGGACGCAGGTGACCAGGGCGGGAGCCCATGGCGCCCCAGCACACAGGGAGAGATAGGAACCTGGCAGCGTTTGTGTTCTCCTGGCAAAGCTGCCAGGAGTGGGGTGGGATGGGATGGCTTGGCTTAGGGCAGGGGAGAGGTGGGGTCAGATGGGATGGGGTAGGGACATACAGGATGGGCTGGAGTGGGAGTGAAGGGGGTGGGATGGGTGGAGTAAGGTAAGGTAGGGAAGAGGTGGTGTGGGATTGAGTGGAATGGAATGGAATGGAATGGAATGGAATGGAAGTGAGGAGAGATGGGATGGAATAGGAGTGAGAAGGGGTGATGGGATAAGGTAGGGAGAGGTGGGGTGGGATGGACATCCTCACAGTGCCAGGGCACCTCGCCATGGTTTTAGTGGCGACTAAAACCCTCAGGCCCTCCTGTGGTGATGTTGCAGGGTGCTAATTACTCTGGAGGATGGAGCTCCCAAGACCCTGTTCCCCTCTGACCATCAACACCCAAACTGTCCTTTGGAGTGAGCTCCATCTGGGATGGAGCCAGATCTTCAGGCTAACAGGTGAATCAGGGGTAACTCCCCACTACAGACGATGCCAGACCAGAAGAAGCATTTGTAGGGCTCTAAAGGAAAGTCACGTTTACAATAGAAAAAGGCTGATGCTGGTCATGATTTTAAAAATGGAATGGAATGGAATGGAATGGAATGGAATGGAATGGAATGGAATGGAATGGAATGGAATGGAATGGAATGGAATGGAATGGAATGGAATGGAATGGAATGGAATGGAATGGAATGGAATGGAATGGAATGGAATGGAATGGAATGGAATGGAATGGAATGGAATGGAATGGAATGGAATGGAATGGAAGTGAGAGATGGGATGGGATAGAATAGGAGTGAGAAGGGGTGATGGGATAAGGTAGGGAGAGGTGGGGTGGGATGGACATCCTCACAGTGTCAGGGCACCTCGCCATGGTTTTAGTGGCGACTAAAACCCTCAGGCCCTCCTGTGGTGATGTTGCAGGGTGCTAATTACTCTGGAGGATGGAGCTCCCAAGACCGTGTTCCCCTCTGACCATCAACACCCAAACTGTCCTTTGGAGTGAGCTCCATCTGGGATGGAGCCAGATCTTCAGGCTAACAGGTGAATCAGGGGTAACTCCCCACTACAGACGATGCCAGACCAGAAGAAGCATTTGTAGGGCTCTAAAGGAAAGTCACGTTTACAATAGAAAAAGGCTGATGCTGGTCATGATTTTAAAAAGAAGAGAAAGCCCTCAGATGCCCCCAAGGCGTGTTTTATTAAAAGAAGGGCTATTTTCTCTCCTCCAGCTGCACATCTGAGGCTAACACTGATTTTCTGAGGTCTCTTCTCTTTGGAATGTAATACAAAGGGATTTAATCAATAGGGTGCTACAGAAATGTAAATAGGTTTTTGTAAAGATGGCTTTGAAAATCTATAGAATGTAATGAAGAACTAGAAGACTCCCATGTAATTATTAAATACCCTATAAAAATCTATGTATAGGAATAATTCTCCATTAGTTAAAAGAAATATAAAAAGATGTATGCCATTTATAGCAGCACTTTCCAATAATAGCAGAAAATAAATAGTGTGAAGAATGAAATCAATAGTGTATCCCACCTCATCTCTGCAGGCAGCAAAGAGCAATGCACTGGAGATTGCTGTACTTGCAACAGAGGAGTTTCTTCCTGGTCCCTTAACTAAGGATTGACTTATGCCTTGATACCTTTCAGGGTTTCTGCTTCAGTTCTACTTTTATTTTTAAATGTATAATAGGTAACTTTTAATAGTAATTATTATTTTCATTGATTTGCCCTTGTGTCTAAAATATTGATCTCTGACCATGATCTTACTGCTTTAGGCATTATGCAGAACAGTAAGCAAGCTATGGAACCACATATGTCACTATATAAATTAATCAGGTTTTAAATCAAATTATCTGCTTGTTGGTTTTTGTTTTGGGAATTAAACCTGGTAGGATATTTTCCTTTGTCTCCATTTTTGTGTGTTCCCTTTGCATGATGTGTTATTTTAATACTCGGAGTAGGAAGAGCATCCACTGGGCTTTTTCTGTCCTGTGTTTTATGTTATACAATTTCCTTGTGTCTTCTTATCTCCATCCTCTTAACTGTACCTTGTGTCGCAATTTTTATTAATTTTCATATTGTGTCCTGTGTTTTATGTTATACAATTTCCTTGTGTCTTCTTCTCCATCCTCTTAACTGTATCTTGTGTCTCAATTTTTATTAATTTTCATATTAGGAAGGATGTTTCCATTGTGATGAAGCTGCCCTAGCATATGTTTTCCTTGTGGTAAAATAGGAATCTTTGCAGTTTTGAAAGCAAGTTAACCAACCCATGCTCAGGAAAAATCAGGAAAGCCAAGGTCAGCACTTTGGGTTTATATGCATCCAGGCACTACTGCTAAGATGAAGGGGGAAAACCCCTAAATTACACTGATTACAGTGAAATGGCCTACAAAGTAGATAATTATAAGAATGGCAGCAATTGCAGGATTTTAATACCCTTGTTATAACAATTAAAGATTTTTATTAGGAAAGGTCACAAAATAATATATTATTTAGACATGGAAAAACGGTGTTGCAAAAATAATAGGAAAAAAACAATTGAGAGAAAGTCCTTTGTGGAGTCCCACCCTTCACCCCAGAGCTGTTCAGGCCATGCACCCTGTGCCTCTTAAAGGCTGTGACCATTTTCCCACAACCCAAGCAGTTGCAGAGTGCCAAAACCTGGAGCAAGCTGTAATTCTGGAAAGGATACCAAAGGAGGTGATAAAACAGCTGCTGCTTGCAGGATCCACAAGCAGTGCTGTGAGCTCATCCCACAGAACTGAGTGGGAGTTTGTTACTGATATCCCAGAGCACAGGCTTAGCCCGTCTCCTCCAAATCCTGAGCTGCTCATTATCTTCAGCCTGCACCTGCTTCCCATCTCCAGATTTAATCTGTAAGCAAAAGTGGCCTCTCAAGTGTGCTGAAGCAGACGCTGGGAATTTCAACACAACTGAAGCACTGTAACCAAAAGATTTTGCCCCCAGACAGTTACCTTGATTTCTGATCATCAAAATACAAACTCTGGCCTAAGTCCTGCAGCCTTTACAGATGTTCTGGTAACAAATTCTCCTGTTTCAGAAGAAACAAGTAATGCCTGAAAATCTGTAGATGCTGAAGAAGTCAATGCTTCATCTTTTACATTTCTGCTTACTGGGATAATCCCAAAGTCTTTGGCCAGATATGGATTATGATTTCTTGCAAATGGCTGAGTCTGGAGATTAGAATGGATAAAGCAAGTCAAATTAATGTTGACTCTGTCAGCATTATAATCTCAATTGTTACTTTTTTAGAACAGAAAAAACACAGTTGGATCCATCTAGCTTTGTCTTTTGTCTCTAGCAGCCAAGACTGGATGCTTAGTAAATCAGTGTAAAAATAGGCTCTATGTTCTCCTATTTACCTTATCATATTCCAGCAACTATGGAAGTAGGGATTTCTGGAACTCATTGTTGAATCCAAGTTACTTCACTTAGTAGCTACCAGTGGTCCTTCTCTCTAGGAGTTTTTAATTCTTATTTAACCCATTTGTCATTTTTGCTTTCCACAGTGTGCTGTGACAGGATGGTTCTTCACTGTGTAAAACAATTTCAAGTCTTATCCCTGTTTAAGTGTTCCTTTGTTATAGGAACACTTAAACAGGGATAAGACCTGTTTTAGTCTTATCCCTGTTTAAGTGTTCCTTTGTTATAGAGGCAGTAAATTTATTGTTTATACCTTCTCACCATCGTTATAGGACAAGGTGGATTTACTTAAGATGAAGGAAGAGGGCAGGTTTAGATTAGATATTAGAAAGAAATTGTTCCCTGTGAAGCTGTAGAAGCTGTGGCACAGGTTGCCCAGAGAAGCTGTAGATTCTCCATCCCTGGAAGTGTTCAAGGCCAGTCTGGGGCAACCTGGTCTAGTGGAAGGTCTCCCTGCCCCAGGCAGGGGTTGGAACAAGATGATCTTATAGGTTCCTTCCAAACTATTCTGTGATTACTTTCTAGCCTTTAATTGGATTTTCCTTCAGCTCTCCCTTTTTAAATTTTATGTGGTTTTCTCTGTTTTCACTAGGAGACTTTATCACTATCCTCTCTAGCCTATCTAATTTTACAAGAAAACACTACTTTGAAACTGATTCTGCTAAAATGACTGTTGAATTTTGCTGGGTCTGGAATAGACAAGAGCTGTCTGGCCAAGGGACTTTGAATAACTCTGAGCATCTGGGCTAAAGAGTCCTATTGACTCTGGGGATCTCTTCATCATCAAAGGGGGAAGCTACTGATTCTTAACATTCAGTTTCCCTTTTTGACCACTTCCTAGCCCCACACTGACATTTCCAGAGGGCGTTCCACTTCTGTCTCCAGATCTCCTGCAGTGCTGGAAGCAGTGTCTGTGTGTGTGTGGTTGGGGTTATTTTTCCCTTGTGCATTGCTTTACGCTTATCACTGCTGAGCTTTGTCTGCTGGTTTATCACCCAGTCACTCAGGGCAGTGAGACAACATTGCCTCGACACCTCTCCAGTGTCTGTGTGTGCTCAGCAACTGCAGAGAAACTTAGCTGCAACATATTACAGAGAAAAGCAAAAATGTGCAAAGCAAATGCTGTCTCTTCTTGCTTTTTATCTACAGAGCATTCTACATCGTTCTGGGTACGGGAATAATAATTGCACAAATGAAAAATTCCTGCTGGAAAGGAGGCTATCCTCTACTTGCTGTAAAATTTCAGTGCCTGTAGTGCCCTTGTACACATTACTCCCTGAGCAGGTTGATCATGGAGCAGAGCTGTTTCCTTTGGGGGCTTGGATATGCAGGGAAGCAGGTACTCCAGCTGGGATGTCTGTTCTCTCCAAATCTGATACATGGGGGTCAGGTAAGTGTGAAGCCCAAGAGAGCTTCCAGCAGCTAAAGGGGCTGCAAGACAGATGGAGAGGGACTTTTATTTAGGGGCATGGAGTGTTAGAACAAGAAAAAAGACCTTAAGCTGAAGGAAGACAGGGTTAAATCAAGTATTGGGAAGAAATTCTTCCCTATGAGGGTGGTGAGGCCCTGGCACAGATTGCCCAGAAAAGCTGCGGATATCTCATCCCTGGAAGTGCTCAAGTTCATGTTGGATGGGGCTTGGAACAATGTTGGCTAGTGAAAGGTGTCCCTGCCCATGGCAGGGGATGGAATGGGATGATCCTTAAGGTCCCTTCCAACCCAAACCAGCCTGTGATTCCAGCCTGTGATTCCTGCTCTGGAGCCCCTGAGCTCCCACCTTTGCAGTGGGATGCCCCCTGCATTTTGGTTCTGTTACTCCCTAAATCCCCTCTCTGGCATATTCCTGTTGTTTCTGAGCACCTTCAGGAGCAGACAGAGGTCAGACAAGGAGCTTGTGTCTTTTAAGGCAACCAGAACAGGAACAAAGAATCTTTCCATTTAACATCTATTTCAGAGAGTGAGAGCTGTTGGAAAAAAATAAAGGTCTTTTTGATTTCACATTGCAAAAATTCCCTATCTAACATAAAGTCCCACAAAACAGAACTTTACGATCTTATAGCTAATCCTCTGCTTTAAAGACAACAAAAATGGCACGTCCCCATTTCTGTTGAAGGAATATTTTTAACCAAGAGATGTTTTTTCAGCCTAGATGCATGATAGATCAAGGGGAAAACCAGGTTTCATTGACTTTTAAAACAACCTCCATTTCAAGAAAGAAAAACAAACCTTTTGTACTGTAACAAACAACATCCTTACAGTACAAGTGCAACTCTCGGATCTGAAATATTATGGCCAGATGCAAATTGTCACATTTGAATGAAGATGCTGAAATAAAAGGTTTTCATTTTGTTCCTTGTTTCTTTAAAATTTCTTTTAAAACTCCTTATGTCCTTTAGCAAATGCTCTCAGCAGAGTCCTGGACTGTTTATTTCGTAATTGATTCATTAAGGTCAAGGCCTGTACAAGCTACTGTGCAAATTCAAAAGCAATCTTGGAGGTGTAGCCACAATTCAAGAGCATGACTGATGATGTCAGCCCAGATTCCTCAAGAATAAACTGTGGTTTGCTGCCATGTGTTAAGAAGCAGAAACATTTGGTTTCTAGGATTTACCCAGTCAAACTACAGGAAGCTGAAACATCTGGCTTGTCAAAATGGTCACAAGGTTATAGAGGCAATGACAAAGATGTCAGAAAATTCAATCCAGGAAATGAATACAGTTTAACCACAATTAAACTGTAAATTTAGTCTCTAAACACACTGTCTTACCTTGCTGATGCACTGATTTCTATCTTTTTTAGATTTTATTTCTCCATGAATGAAACTCCATGTATTTCCAGGAAATGCTAAACATCATGATGGTTTTTAGTAAGTAATTCTTACCACATCTCCTGCTATTTCTTACATTTCTGATGAGAATTATTAGAAGTGACTTGCCCGTTGTGACCCAAATGGAAATAAAAAAATGCAATGAGCCATAGCTATGTGACCTCAAGCCAAACACTTCAAACTCATGTACCTAAATATAGACACCTAAATAAATGGCCTGGTTTTCAGGAGCACTGTGTGACTCTCGGAGTTGTAGGTGCTCTTAAAAATCAAGATGCTTATTTAGGTACCTAAATACAGACTGAGCTTATGAATATATTATCTAATTTGCTTCAGAATGTAAACAACTAAGAAAATAAAAAAGCTACTAGAAATTCTATTTTTATATGTGCTAATTAGAAGGCCACAGAGTGTAATTCACTGCAAGACACAATTTACTCCTCTAAAGCAAATATTATGGTAATTAATGTTTATTAATTGTTGAGAAATAGAATTTAGGAGCCCTGGTTCTGAAGCAGTGCTAGGCAGGTTTGATGGAGAAGTCCACTGTCATGAGATTTATACGCCTTTTATTAATCTTTATCCTTAATTATTTAGATTGATACAGGACAGCTTTCCAAAATGTCATTTTAAGGAGCTTTGTTTATACTGAGAGATCATTAAAAAAATTTTGAATGTTTCAGTCTCGTAAAGTGTGATCCATAATCTTCAGGCTTCTTGTGTTTTTCTTTCTTCTCTGAAATTTTCATTCATTATTCTGGCACTTTTAAGTGACTACTGAAGGCATAATTGGAGTATCATTGGAAGCAGAAGGCTGTGTTATTAGTCAGCATGACACCACATACACATCCAGCTAATGGAAAATAAGCAGCTCAAGCAGGTAAGTGACAATTGAGACTGTATTTTTGAGCCTGAATTGTGCCTAGAAGTGAAAACTTAATTTTTAAACACTTCTACTAAGACATAGTTTGCTTACACACTTTATCTTTGTGTATGCTTGTATTTATGTTCCTTGGTTTTATATATTTTAGCACTGATTTTCTAGAGATCACATCAGTGACTGACAGTGGATGATGCCAGTGCTGCTGTCCTGCCAGCCCTTGTGCAAGGGGAGCACTGGGGATGGCAAAATGGAAACGGTCTTTGTGACACAGATATTTTTGGGCAGTCACAGCTTCCACAGCACTGAGTCACTGCAGCAGAGCAACCTCTAAGGAGTGTCCTCCTTCCACATCAGCCAGAGGGAAGGCTCTGCCCCCTCCTCCTGCTCTCCCAGCAGTGTGACACAACTCCAGAAGGGATAGCTAGTCCATTCAGGAGTTATCTCCTACTGAGGCACTGATCTGCCAGGCTTACCCTTGCAGTGTTGCACTCCAACTTGAAGCTTTTCAGGTATTTGGCAGCCTGAATGTCTTAAAAAACCTGAAGTAACATGTAAGCTGAGTTTAGAGCTGAGCTGGAAAGGGGAAAAAAGAGCACTGTTGAAGTTGCTAGGAAGGATGGAAACAGTAAATGGAAGATAAAAAGGAAAGATGAAGTCTGATTGTGCCCTTCAACTGCTCCAGGGCAACCTTGGGGGGCAGCCTGCTGTGCCATGAATGTCCTATTCAGGCAGCCCACCAAGACATCCAGTGGCATGGCACATTCCCAGGCTGTGACATCCGGTGGCATGGCACGTTCCCAGGCTGTGACATCCAGTGTCATGGTACCTTCCCAAGCTGTGAGAGCTCAGAGCCCAGCAGGCAGGACAGCCCCAGCTTCCAGCTCCTTTGCCCAGCTTGACCCCTGTACAAGGATGCCAATGCTGGAATGTCTCTGTGTGGAGGGATAAATGTTCCTTCCCAGGGTGTGGCAGCTCAGGGCAGATGTGATTGCAACAAATCACCTGGATTTGTCCTGGCTTGTGGATGTGTAGAGAATCATTTCCTACAGACCCATACATCTGAATGTACAAACTGTGCATGTGCACAAAACCTCTGAACCAGGCTGCAAGGCCAGAGTCTGCTGGAAAAATTTATCTGGATATATTGATTACTACCCAAAGGACAGAATAAAACCATCTCCTGCTGATTCTGGCCTCTTTATTATTTGAAGGAACAACTAGATCATTGTGATGAAACTGGCTTTTAACAAAGTGGTGCTTGATTTTACTTCACGGTAAGCCAAGACCTGTTGCCAGGTTTTCAGATAGTAAAACATTCCTTGGTTTATTTTCTCAGAAAAAGGAACTCCAAACCTCAGCTTTAATGCCTGAAAACGCCCTAGTAATTATCCTTTTTTTATCTGCGTATTATTCCAGTTCTATAAACAAGCTTAAAATAGCAAATTGTAATATTAAGATTTGGGCAGAAGAGCATCAAAGGCAGTATCTTCAGCTCTAGTGATTAACTTAAAGAGCAGAATTATTTGAGTATCTCAAGCTGCTTATCCATTTTAAGCTGGAAATCACATTCAGGGGGCCATGTTCTGATACTGAAAATCACTTGATTTTCTTCTGGTGTCAAGCAAACAGAAGGACACAATGCTTTTCTGGGCATTGATGGTCTTCAGAATAAAGGTCAGATAAAAGGCCAGTGCCTTGGAACTGCCTGTGCATCTGTGTCAGCAGTTACAAAGACCAACACTATGAACCCAGTGTGTTTAATCAAATGAGTCAAGTCTGGCTACAATTGACACCTTTGAGAGGAAGGTGTGTCAGAGCCCCATCTTCAGCTTGGGTCCTGCTTTGCCAGTGCAAGATCCCGCAGCAAGAGTAGTTTGGACATGCAGTGCTGAGGGACCACATCCACAGAGCCTCTCTTGCCTCTTCTTTGGGTCAGATCTTCACAGAAATCACTGGCAATTGCCTCTGAGCAAGGACACAGGAAAAAGGGAATGCCAAATTTTTCTGTTCCACAATTATGCTTTGTAAAGAACATGATCCTCCTTAGGTTTAGATTTCTCTGCCCAGCTATGATTACATTATCTGAGAAATGCACTTAGAAAAAGATGTTTTCTGCCTTTGTAGACTACCTAGAAGTTGCTTTATGGAAGCAGAATGCCCATATAGATAATTTAGATATTCAGACTCTGCTGGTTTATGTTTTGCAGATTCCTGAAAAGTAATGAGCTTGTCTTTTCCTCCTCCCTTCACCCCGCCAGTGCACACACTCCAGAGCAGGAGCTTCTGTTTTGGAAAAATGGGCAATTTTGTTGTCAGGATTATTCATACAGAAATGTCATTTCAGTGCTTGGTAAAACAATTCCATTTCCTCATCTGCAGTTCTGCCTCGTTCCAGGTAGGAAGCTGATCATTTTCATTTCAGTCCACTGCAAAAAGGCACAGCAAGCTCCAAAGGCCCATCCACTACTGGAGAGCTCTGATGTCTCTCAAATTTATCAGGAGCTGTTTGCAATCCCAGCCAGGGCTGTTATAGTGCTATTGATGGGAGATGTAGGATCTCCTCTCCAGCACTGAAGTTCTTGGTTTTGTAACCAAAATCCATGTTAGGGCCTTCAAGCAAAGTATCCCATGTGACAATCATTTCCCCATTTGCCATCACTCTTTCCTCACTTGCCTTTTTCAAGGCTGGAAAGATGATGTATGGTGTCTCTAGAGCAGGAAAAGTGCAGCTGGGAATGTTAGAGTATAGATGTAGTTCCTACTCACAGGCAGCTGCTACTCAGCCCTTCTAGACAATGCTCCTCCATAGGGGCTGGTTTTATGAAAGGAAGTTGTCTTTTCACTCAACAAGAAACTTGTACATAGTCTTTAAATGCCAAGCTTTGCATTAAAAACGAAGTATTTCTGGAGACTGTAGGGTACAGCTGTTTCATCATCCTCTTAAAAACTGTGAATTAAGAGATTTGAAATATTTCTCCTGAGTGTTTTGACTGTAACTCTACAAGTAGTGTAATCTACCAGTAGCACACATCAGGAAAACATGTAGCTCATCCAAAGCCTTCCAGACAGCCATTGCTATCAATAACCAGGCAGGAGTGCTCTGATGAGTGGGAGCAACAGCTTTTAAGCCATACAGACTTTGCAGCAGTAGGTAATTGTCATTATTACCCCAGAGTGAGGAAACAGGGATGAAGTGATTCACCCAAAGAGCACTGTGAGTCAATAGGGGAGCTGGGAATAGAGTGCAGAATTCCCTGCATTATCCATTGGAGGCCTCAGATAATATCATTTCATAAATGCTCTATCTTTGTAAAGACTTCAGTGCTATAATTATCCTCCCAGGACTCTCATGGAAACAAGATATTTATAACTCCATTAAGCCTTTCCTGGTAATTTTATGATCAAAGTGAAAAACCCAAATAATGCTGTGCCAATCAGTCGCATGTCCAATGTCATCCAGAATGGCCACATGATGAAAGCCTCTCCTTGGCTGCTGCAATTAAGTGCTTGCTATCTTCTGACTGCCTTTCCTATGTCCAATTCCCCTTCTACCACATGGTGGACAGGGAGTAATTTTTGCAGTGTGATGAGCCATGCATTTAGAATGTACCAAATAACTGGGAAAGATGCTTGTTGCCAGCAAAGCCTACTGGTTTGGGCTATAAATGCTTCCTAAAATCCTTTCATGTGTGCCAAGTTCACCTAAAATGAGCAAAGCCACCTCAGTATTTCCACTAACCTTTGTATGTCCTTAAAATTGCAATGCTGATGCCAAGACTAACAGTAAACAACAGGTTAGGGACTGAGGCTTTTGGACCCTGGTTCAGCAAAGCACTTAAGCCTATGCTTAAATCAAAATCCATTCTTATTCCCCAGATCCATTTTAAGTGTTTGTTTAAGGCAAAACACATGCTTAAGTTGAGTTTTGCTTGGCAAAATGCCTAAGCCCAGCACAGAGCAAGAGTCTTAAAATTAATTTCTTTTTGAGGGGAAGTCATTATTTTTAGACCACCTCTCAATGGCCACAACACTATCTTTTAGTCCCCAGACAGCTATTTTGAGGAGGGTATGTGCTAAGTCTAAACTTCTGGGTTCTGTGACAATCAGTGGCACAGAAAAGAGAAAGACCACTTGAAATACTTGGCTTGAGAGGGGCCTTTGGGGAAGCTCATTATAAGGAAGACATGAAAGAAGTTGTGATTATTCTGGGAGGTGGCTGCTGATACTGTGGGTGATCTTTTCACTGCACTGACTGGAGAAGATTCACTTACAGGAGGTCAAGAATTTTAACTCAAAATGTTTTCAGGAGTTTTATATTTCCACAGGAAAATTCATTATTTCAGGGAAAATGTTTATGCTCTCTTCAAAAGTATAAAAAAAAAATTTCCTGGAATGTGTTAATTTCCTTGGGTTTTTTTTTCCATGAAACACTTCTCTGATACACAATTATTAAAGGAAAATTAATGTAACAGAGTTTTATTTCTTATTCCTTGTAATACTACATTTCCTGTCTCATTAAGACAACTCTTACCATTGTTTCAATGACTTTGACATGGGAATTTATCAGGTAGAGCTGGCCTTTGCCACATCTGGAGGAGGAAGAGTTACATTTTCTAAGATTTTTTTGAGGGATGCTATATTACTTTCCCTTTAACACCCAGTCTTCACACAGAAGGTAGAAATAAAAAAGGTAGCTTGAAATACATTTTATTTCTCTGTGGGCTTAAAAATCTTTGGCTTCTTACAATCTTGTGGTAATGGCATGGATAAAACCTTACTCTGATTCCTGCTATGTCCTGATATGTAGGACAGCTTTCTAACAGCAGAGAGAGTCAGGTAAGAGGACAGATTCCCCATGGAAATTTGGCACTGCTGTATTTAAGAGGTGACTGGACAAGCACTTGAAGAAGAATAATTTAGATACTCTTAATCCACTCCTGCACAGGGTATCTCAATGACCTTTTAATGCCTGTTTAACCCTGTCCCATGGGAAAGTCTTTCCTTCGTCCAGAAGCTTCTGGATTATTTCCAGGCAGAAGACCCCTTTTAGCTCTATCACTTGACCACCACATTGCTTTACTAATCCACCTCCCTTGTTTTTTTCCACCTTGGAAAGTACAGTGAGTGCCTGGAGCTGTCACATACAACAGGGCAGTGTGGAACTCCAGTCAGGCCCACTTTTCTTCACCTCTGCCATGAACAGGTATTTCTTTCCTGTCAAAAGCCTGCACTTCCAATAAAAACATGTCCTGCCTTTCAGGACTAATGTTTTCATGGCTGATTCATGACTGATGGTGAGTTGCTAAATCCAGTAGCCCAACAGAGGTGAGGCTGCTGAAGCTCCACACCCCTGGATCCAGCAGACACATCCACAGATGTGTAAAATGTGTGTATCCACTGATGGTTCCAGTGGCCAGCTCAGACAGAAACACTCAGCACTCAGACAAACAGCAGCAGGGGCCTCATCCTGCCTCCTGCTCTGGCAGATCAGGGTGGAGGTCTGTGAGTGCAAAATATTTATAAATCATCACAGAATCATAGAATGGTTTGGGTTGGAAGGGACCTTAAAGATCACCCAGTTCCAATCCCTTGCCATGGGCAGGGACACCTTCCTCTAGACCAGGTTGCTCAGAAGCCCATCCAGCCTGCCTTACAAATATTATGGTAATTTCCAAATTTTAAAATTAAAATATACACTTCCAGGTAATACCATGCATGAAATCCAAGGGAATGGCCTTCAGTTATGGAAGAGACACTTGAACAGCAATTAAGATTGCAACTCTTACACATTTAACCATTATGGGCTGAAATAAAAGTTGGATGAATTATTTTCCAGCCATATAAATCACTGAAGTTGTTCTATCCATCACGAAGGTAAGCCAACCACGTAATGAATTATACAATGTGTTATTTTCCTATGCATGTTGTTCCCATAGTTTGCTCTGTTGTTCAAAGTCTATTTGTATGAGGGGATTTTTCTGCAAATACTTTTAAAATGATGAATAATCTTTACTTGCAAGACTAAAAATACATGCCAGCTATTATTGTATATTAAATCTGACAGCAGTTAAAGTGTTGCTATCTGAACTTATTTGACAGCATCTTCAAACAACTTTTACTAGGTATTCTTTACAGGATTAAATATTCTTAGATTTGTGCAATTTGTTCTATAACTCATGGAAGGAGAAGTAAAAGTGTTCTAGATAACAGACAACCAGTCTCATGAGCAGGAACAGCTTTCCTTGCAATCACTTTTTATTGGGAGCTAAACTTGGTCAAACTTTCATTGCAAATTCCTGCAAGGACCAATTCTGAATCCTGTGGAGCAAAATAAAGCTCAGCAGAAATTTCAGGTGCTCCAGTGGAACAAGATCCCAAATGCTTGCAATTTTTCCATTACAAATGCATTTTATTCACAAGAAGTTGGCACTGGTTGTAGGCAGAGCAGGCCGGACCTTCACCTGCCCACCCAGGCAGTGACACACAAGTCCCCACAGTTTATCAGGATGTGGAGCTGATCCAGAGGTCTCTGCTCAGACTGTCCTGGATTTTGTGCACACCAACACCAGGGAGGTGTTTGCTGTTACCAATGAGATTTCTTAGCATCAGACACCATTTTGGCCTTGATTTGAAGCGCCCTGCAGGAAGCAGTGACCTGGCCCAAGGGAGCAGCTTCTCTGCTGGTTCTGGCACAGCTTCCACACAGGATTTCCAGACACTGCAGCTTTTTGTCCTGGACGTTTGGTTGGTGAGTTTAGTATATCAGATTTGCAAAGTCAGTGAGTAACTGGCCCACAAATTATGAATGCAGCAGGAGAGCTTGGACTGAAGCACTGGGAGGTGGGCAGCCGGGGAAGAGCACAGGTACGACTGCACTGGTTTGGCACAGCACAGTGTACAGCACTGAAAGCTGAAATCAAGAACTCTGCAGGCAGAGAAGCTGTCTGAAGATGTGGGATTAGGAAGCAGCTTAGTGGTCCATCCATCCAGCATGGGCTGGCAAAGAAAGGTCAGTGCTGCACAACTTTCATTCCCGAAATTTATACCGGACCTGTAATGGTGCCATGGGTTGCTGTGTCCCCACCAAGTGTAAAGGGCTCTGAAGAAAGGAGAAATTCAGGAAAAACACATCAGTTAGTTTAGTTAATATAATTACCATTGTGCTTTAACATTAAGATACAAGCATCCTTGCATCTTCAGTCTTAAGAGAACCAATACCAAATACCAATAATTATTTTCTGGCTTTGCCGAAGCCAGCGAGTAGGGCCTTTATGCTTAATTATTATTCCAGTAAAATCTTTCTGTTGCTCATTCAATCTTACCTAACCATTTACCTTCCACCCCTGAATATGGAGTGGAAGAGCACTACAAGTGTTACATCTGATTCCATATCTTTAAAGTATTAGTGATCTCATTCCATATTTACTGTTTTTGTGAGCAACAAGTATCAAATCTCTGGTAATGTTTAAGCAACGATGAGACAAAACCTTCTTGTAAGCACTTTGTTGTACAGGCAGTGCAGCCCCACTAACTGGAATTGCTGGAATTACTCTGGATTTTCTGAGTTAAAACAAAGATACATGTTTTATAATACTCCTCTCAAAATTGATGTAACCACAGTTGAGCATGGCTGTTCAGCTGAACCTGATGAATGAAGGGTATAAAGATGGAGAATGCTACACAAATGCATGGATCTCTTACCTCCTTTGGCACTGCATCCAAGAGCACAAATTCATACTTGTACAGGAACAGCACAACCAACAGTTGGATTTCCATGATTGCAAACCACCTGCACAAAAAGGGAGGAAAGCACTGGCCCTCCAGACTGACCATCACATGTGTGTTATTATCAGGTAAGAAACAGGGTGTCTGACACATTTTACACTCTGTGCTTTAGTTCTGCCTGAAAGTTTATCTTCCATAGGAAAACTGCTGTAGTTTGGGTTTGTTACCCAGCAAAGAACACGAATGTGGCAGCTGCCCCTTCTTTCTCTGGTGAAACACTGGACTGACAGTATCCCTCTGACACCTATTTTAAACCAGCTCCTTATCATTATGGATTTTTCCACTGTATAAACATTTATGTTCTCCTAACACTTGCTGACTTGAAATAACTTCCTAGGAGTGAGAAGGCAGTCAAACAGAAAAGGCCATATGACTAATTGTGCTATATAAAGTTATATAATACAGCTGGGAGCCTGGTGACATCAGAGAGCGGTGACAGTGGGAGTTATTATTTAATGCGTCAGCATTAGGATGCAGTAGGAGACCCAAGGGCACGGTTTCTTTTTTCTGTAACACTCTCCCAAAGTTCTTTGTTAGGCCAGAGAAGATTTTGGATAACTGCAGGTGAAATCCTCCAGGCTATTGGTTTTTAAAGCTTATGTGTACGAGAGCTCTCTGCATTCACCAGTGTGCACCTATGTGAGGTCATGGGATTACTCACTTGCAGAGTTTAGACACAAGTCTTAAATACCCAGTTAAAATAGTAATATCACCTTGCTCTTGTACAGAGAAATGCTGGGAAACCTGGATAAAATAGCTATGGGGGAATTCACAGGGGAAGAGGCTACATGACTGCACATGGAGCTGGCCTGGCAGGTGTAAAGGGAAGCTAAAAAGCCTCACAAACCCAAGGTAACTCCTGCAGAGCCACCAGGCTCTGCCCATGGAGCCACCCTGGGCTCTGGAGTGAGATATCCTTGCTTGTTTCAGCACAGCTTCAGACCCAAATTATCCCTGTGATTTCACATTGCAATTACCTTGAGCTTTTGGTGGCCTTGGCTCAGGGGAATGGAGTGCAGAGATATTTTGAAGGCTATTAGCCCAGCTCAGGTGGGATGTAGCCCAAACTCCAACCCTGCAGCACCATGCAAGGCTGGGTCCCTCCAGTCCCAGATGTGTTTGCACAGCAGGGCCCTGGACCCCAGTGCTTGAGGGACAACACACCCCGCGAGACAAGCACAGCTACACAGGCACTAAACACCTGGTTCAACCAAAGTAGTCAAACTAGCATCAAATTTTTCTTTTAGGTAAAAAATATGGCACAGAAATGGCTTTTTGGGAGCTCTTCCAATATTCTACTGGTAGAATATTGGACAGCTAAGTTATTTACTAGCTTTCAGTTTGATTAAATTAGCTTTTAATTTTATGCTGAACTTCTGCAATGTAGAAATTAAATGTTTCATACATTTCATTTATAAACTGCAGTACTGAAAAAAATAAAATTGCACCTTAAACTTGAAATAACATTGTTTCATTCAGTTGTATGAAGGAAATCTGCGACCTGGAATCCTTGATACAACCCTTGATTTAATTTTTGGTTTTTTTCAAGATCATCACATTATTATTTTACAATTATTGCTGAAAAACCTGAAGGTATGTGTTACCATGTGGACTGCCAAAGGGTCTGAAAGGGCTTTTTTGTTTCTCAGCAAGAACAAGATTCTCCATCTGTTGTCTGTGTAGAAATGTTATACTTTCCTCTCTGAACAAAAACTTATTTGAAAGATGTTATCAGAGCCCAGAGAACAGCGTGAACAAAGATATAGGTCAGGATATATAAACAAGCAGCTTTCATTGTTTTGCAGCTTTCCCTGTACCTGCAGATGCCTCTTGTGAATTTTGCTGTTGCCCTTGCTGGGAATGAGGCTGTGCTCAGATTTAGCTCAGGAATGTGGTACAAGCCACCAAGGTACAGCAGTGAGTGAGCTCTTCCCCCTGGCAAGCCCAAATGGCAAAAGCAGTTTTATTCATTTTGCTCATGACTTTAATGCCTTCACAAAGTTTATCTGGCACTCATGTTGAGCCTGCCATAGGGTGCAGATTCCAGAATGCAGATCCTCTGCAATACCCTCCAGATTCCTTGCTCCATATGGAACTCAAGGTAAAATGACTAGTCTAAAGGATTCTAAGGAGACTTTTGTCTCAGAGGAGCTCAGGTTTTGAAAGCAGAGGATTGAGCACAGAGATGTTTGAACACAGGAACAAGGAGCAGCTGGCTCTCTGGGACTTTTTCCAGGAAGAGGGACAGCAGAGAAAACAGCAGAAGGAATGCAGGAAGTACCAAGGCTGGCATTGCTGGAGGAGTGAAGTGAGACAGGATCTGCAATTTAAGCCATTATACAATTCTGTGTGCCCTAATGCAAAGACCAGATTCAAACAGAGAGGAGGTTAAGATACCTGAAGATCAGCAGAGATGTCAATGGCACCACAGAGGATGGAAAGAGTCTCAGACCCGAGAAATGTTCTGTAGGTTTGTTTAGAACTGGTTTAAGACAACCTAAATAACTGTGTCTGTAAAATGGTGTGTTTCTCCTTTGATAAAAACAAACCTCAGCAGGGGCAAAGCCAGGCTGAATTTCCTCCCACCACTCCCTCGGTGGGTGGCAATATCCCTTGATACAATGATCTCAGATTCTGCCTGTTCACTGTGACTTCACCTGTCTTTTCCAGGAATGAAACCACTTTCAGATCAGTTTAAACAAGGTGCAAATGGTGCTGAACATTAGGAGACTGACAAAGAGCAAAGCAAACACGTTATCTCCAAGAGTAAGAGAAGCCCAGTTCAAGAGAGTTGTTCTCTGCAGGGTTTGGGAATAAATAAACTCCAGCTGTTTCACTGACCTTCCTGGACACTGATGCTTCCCTCCTCCGAATGCCACAAAGCTGTCCAAGAAAGCATTCTTCTCTAAATTTGCCTCTTTCCAACGATCCTGTGGGAAGAAACTTTTTTTTCCAAATCAGCCTTATATAAATAAAGCTTAACTTTATTTTTTCAAGCTAAAAATGACCTTGGACAGCTAATCCTCAATACGAAGTTGCACTAATACCATTTTTTTTTTGCATTCAACCTGTTAGTATTAGAATCTGGATCCAAAAGTCAACAACCGAATCAGGGAAAGACATGAGGGTCCCATTTGAAACATTTAGGTGTCTTAAAATGCTGGAGAAGTTTTCAAAATTACCCCTAAAGCAGTTCTCCTATACCTCCCCAATTCCTAAATCCTGCATCTTGAGCTATTAAAATGCAACCTTCTCTTTTTAAATGTATCTACAAATGCAAATGTTAACCAGTACTGAGAGAAGCCTCAGCCACAAAATTGTGTCATGACACACAAATAGCTCACATACATCTTGCACAAAAAAAACATTTCTAAGACACTCTGCACAGACAAATGCAAGGTCTATGAGCTTTAACTGGTGTAAGCCAGTGTGTGAGAACATGAAAGATTCTCCACAAAAAATAGCTTGTCTGTACCCAAAGGGATCCCTGCTCCATCCTAAATTGCTTTGAGAGGAAAGAGACTACACAAGGAACAAGGCAATATTGGCTGAAGTTCTGGTGAGTGACACTGAGAGAAGCAAATCTCATGACTGCTGGGTGACAAACTGTACCAGCCTTCACAAACTCGGTGCTACTCTGCCAAGTAACACCCTGTCAAGCTTCTGGTGGTGAACTCCTCTGATGAAGCTGTCCCAGAGAAGACATCATCTTGCACTTATCTATTTTAGGGTGTTTTTTTCAGCTAGGGCTGATTAGAGATTTCTGAGGAAGAAACCTGTAAGCATCAAAATCCAATAAAGAAGAAAAAATATCTCTGTGGTGATGAAGCAAGGTCATACATTTGGAATGACAATGTCCAAGGGGCACTCATCTCTTCCTCTTGAAAAAAAGGGAGAGTTTCTAAAAAACAAGCTCACTTGCTCTTTAGAAATAAAGTTACTAAAAAAATAAGCTGCTGCATCAGAGTTTCAGATTTCAAAGAAGCAGGAATTGTTAAAAGGGATTTCAAATCAGGAAGAGTTTGCTAGAAGGGAAGTTTTGTTTAAATTACTTCTTGATGTATTTCTATAAAAAAGACAAACTGTTCTATATTGGATGGTGCTAAAAAGAGCAGTTACAAGCCTGCCCACACAGCCACCTGCAGTGGAATAATAATCAAGAAACTAGATTAACTACTGAATTAGCAGAGATAATACCTACGATAAATCATCCACCAGGGAGAGGAGAATATTTGGAATCACAGAATTGATTAGGTTGGAAAAGACCTCTAAAATCATCAAGTCCAGCATTAACCCAGCACTGCCAATCCACCACTAAACCACATCCCCAGCTGCCACACCTACACATCCCCTCCAGGGATGGTGACCATTTTCCTGGGCAGCCTGTTCCAATGCCT
The DNA here is from genome assembly GCF_017590055.1 of Onychostruthus taczanowskii. Taxonomy (NCBI): domain Eukaryota; kingdom Metazoa; phylum Chordata; class Aves; order Passeriformes; family Passeridae; genus Onychostruthus; species Onychostruthus taczanowskii. The sequence goes on along the minus strand of NW_024506994.1, from coordinate 93,268 downwards.
GACAGTGCTTTCAGTCATGAAATTTTTCCGAATATCCAATGTAAATCTCCCCTGGCACAATTTGAGGCTGGTTCCTCTCATCCTATCAGCTCTTACTTAAGAGAAAAGACTGAGCCCCACCTGGCTGCCAGCTCCTTTCAGGGAGTTACAGAGAGTGATAAGATCAGGATCAAAGTGATACTAAAGTAGTACCGTATTACCTGCAACATGTCAGTGAATTTAAAAGAGTTTTTTATTCCTACAGGCTCCACAGGCTCCTCCTTTATGTCTCTGTATTCAAGGACATTCTCCAGCCAGATTTAAGCACATTTGTCCGTATGCTTTTATTGTAAAAGAAGTAAAGGGAAGAACAGGCAGCAAAATATCCACACTAAGAGTGACAACTTACAGGTTTGAACATTTCTGGGTCAGGAAAATGTTTTGGATTCCGGTGCAACCAATATGGTGACAACATCAGCATGTCACCTGCAGGGATGGTGAAATTCTGAAAAGAGAAAAATCTCTAAGAAAAGAACTAAAAATTTCACAAAATAGTCTCTCCTTGGTAGTTCTCTCCCATCAGCAGAAGATCCTAAGAAAAGACAAGTGAAGGTGATAAAGCCATAGTGGCCATATTACATGTCTCAAGTTTCTTCTTGCTGCTGCTATTTTTTTCCATAAAATCTAAACAATGGGGAAGTTGGAAAGATTATTTGTGTTCTAATTTGGGGTTTTTTTAGATATCAAAAGATCAGAAGCATTATTTCTGTCTTTCCTGCTTCTTGATTTATCATGTGAGCTGTTTTCTTTTTTCTAAATATTTTGTTAAATACTTCCTTCAATGCAAAGAAAGTCAAAGAAAGCCTTCTATGACAGTAGATACATTATACTGATAATTTGATCAGTAATCTTATATAGTCATGAGCACTGATTCCTTAAGAGTGTGGGTTTTTTCCCAAACATTTCTGTGCCAGATTCCTGAATGCTGACACCTCCCTTCTGAATGGTAGCGAAGAGGACAAAAAGGAGTCTTATCAGTAACTAAAATGTAGTTCCTTCTACTATACTTGTTGTGTCTGATTCCTCTTTTATATGCCATCAGTATCTGTAGCTCAATTCAATTCAATCTTAAATCAATTCAAAATTGAGGGCAAGACTGTGAGCCAGACAATCCAAACCACTCATAAATTAATGATGACGAATAAATCTATTAAAAAGAATATATATGTGAGGCTGAGGAATATCTCTATCTCTGTAATTTTACCCAGATCTATTGGGAGGATCCTTTACAGACAAATCACACAGCATCCTTTGGGGGAAAAAAAGCCCCACAACCAAACCTCACCTTAATTCTAATTGGGTTTATGACTTTCTTGGTGATTGCACCTGGAGACCTCAGCCGTATGGCTTCCAAAGTGCACCATTTAATGAAAGGGATCTGCTTCAGGTCTTCCTCAGAGACTTCCAGTTTATCTTTACCTGTTATGGCATGAGAAAGAAGACTCCATGTAAAAATTACAATTCATAGTTGCTTTGATACAGGCTGGCATGTCTTGCTTTAGGACTGTGGGTGAAATACTTCAAGACTTCAAGGCATTGTTTACACACAAAAATTGTCAATATATTTCAAAGTAAATAAACAGACCCAAATCAGTAAAATTTAAGAAAAGCCACTGGACATAATTCAATAACTCTAAGAGAGGTGTAGATATTGTGTTAGAAGGGGCCAAACAAAGCCATGTTGGAAATTAGAAGCCTTAAGAGTTTTTCTTTTTTGTGCTTTCATAGGATACTGCATGGAAATCTCAGGGACTGTAGGCACCAAGACAAGAAGCCATGGCTGAGCTCTTGGGCTCTGTTAACATTAGAAAATGAAACAAGGCCAAGAATTTTCTTTATTGGTTAATTACTGACATGTTTGTTTATACAGTTTTGACCCATGTCAACAAAGAGTCTTCTGTGAAAGTTTAACTCTGGTCCCAGGGACTGCATATGGGAATGACTGCTCCCAATAGGTGACTGCTTTTCGAGGGAAACAGGTTACTCATGGGGGGTGAACCATGCTGGAAAAATTTGCCTCTATTGACAGATAAGAGAACAGTTTCTGGTCTGTTTTTTAACCATGAATAGATATAACTCTGGTGAACAGCACACCATGAAAAGCACCTGAACTGAAAGACCTCACCTATTAGGTGCCTGGAAAAAGCACAAGACTGGGAAATACCAATCTAAGTTTAAGTGATAGGAATGAAGAAACAAACACACAGTGTTCTTTTCTGATAGGAATGAAGAAACAAACACATAGTGTTCTTTTCCTACTTCCTTCTGCTAACATCAGAGGTGTTTTTGCTTAAAAATATGTCTTGAACATATACTGAGTAAAGACCTGAGAGCTGGACTCTATGTTGTCAGTAGAACCCTTAACTGGAACACTCATTGTTCCCAGCCACTGACCAAGTGTGCCCTGTGCTGGGCCAACACAGGATAAATCACTTCCAGCTTCCAGAAGGACAAAATCACATTTATTACCTGCTTTGCCAAAAACAGAAGCCAGGTCTTCCATGACTTTCTTGTAAATGGCAGGATTAGAGAGTATGAAAGCAAGGGTCCAAAATGCAACCTAAACAGAGATGGAAATCCTTGAATTGAGGGACACAGAGCAGAATGACAATATCTTTTTAGCAAATCACAGAGGCAGGTGAAAACATTTGGACTTTTTTGGTATGTGCCTGCCTGTGGTTGAGATGCCTGGGGAGCTGTGCTTCCTGGGTAAATCCATATCTAAGGGTTCAGCTCCTGGGAGATTATGTCTAGTCATCTGCTGTGTACTTATCTTTAGTGAACATTATATAGCTTTGGCCTTGAGCTTTGAAACACAGAATCCTTTATTTTCAAATAACTAGGTGTTAAATTAACTACTAAATCATCGTGCATGATTAGTTTTAGCTGCAGGAATGAAAGAAAAATAAATTCATACTAGCATTTGCAGAAATTAGGTTAAATAATTTGCAGGGCATTGTCATAGTGAGTCACACTAAAATGGGCAGGAAAAGTTTTAATTAACAGCAAAACAAGGAGTAGTATATCCCCTTTAGAAATAATTTGCTAACTGATTATGCAATGAAGTTGAAAATCAAGAAATTTAGGAAAGGAGAAAATCCTCTTAAGCAGGATGAAACCAGAAGGACTGGCAGCAATGCCAGGAGTCTCTCTCCTCTTGCTGAGCTAGCAGGAGGTGCAGCCTGCACACAGATCTGGTCGTGGGCCATCTGTGCTGGTGAGGGATGAAACTCTGACTGTTATTTCCCAAACAGACTGACATGGATGCAGCCCTCACCCTGCAAAGCAAATCTTGTAGCTTAGATTTCCTGTACAGCACTTGGACACTGTGGCTTCACTCCATGGGCTAAGAAGGGATAACTGAATTGTTTCAGATAAAAGGGTTTAAAGTGCTTGTAAAAAATGCCCTTGGAAGGTGAAAGGCCTTTTCTTTCGTCATTCCATTCCCCAGAACAGTGGTTGTTACTATTCTCAGAAACAGAAAAATATCTGTATGTCTATTTACAGCTGAATATTACAGAAGTAAGTGTTGTGGAAGGAATGTCAGTTATCCTGATAACAGACAGCAGGCTATGCCTCCCACTTACACCAACACGTGAATCCACAGAAACCTCACTGAAATGGATGAATTTCCCCTAGGCTAAACTGCAGTAATATCCAATCTCCAAAAAACATAGATATATCCGTTAGGGGAACATATAAAAATAACTCACTATCATGTTTTTCTAAATCACATCTGTAATGGACATAACTGTGCTGGAAAGAGCTTAGTAGTCATGGTAAATAAAGGATGTTTTTGCTGCTATGGATTTTTCATCTGAGAAATTCCTATAAATGTCTTTGGTCAGCCTAAGCTGTCTTAGATATATTGGGCTTGTTAGCATACTTATATCAGTGTCATTAATCCAGCAAATCCTTTTCTAACACAGACAAAATGTAACAGCTCTAGAATCAAACTATTGCTTTTCTTCCACTGGCATTTGTACAGCAGATCTCCCAAAAATGAAAGAGAAAATATCACTCGAGGGTTTACACACAGATGAAGTTACTCTATATTATGCTTTTGATATTCTTTACAATTGGTAACATCAGGGTATCTGAAATAGTTTTTTCTATAATACAGCCACAGTGCTTCAAAACAGAGTTAAATGCTCTTCACAGCTTAAGACTGTGATCTTAATAGCTGTGAGGCTTATGTTCCTGAAATGTTATGACAGGGGACAACATAATTTAGGAAAAATACAAGAAGAGCTTTTCTTGTCATTGCTTCTGTGACATTGCAGCCTGGGTATATTTGTAGTGATGCATGTGGGCGTGATAATCCCTTCTTTGGAATCCATGGAGTGTGTGTGACCTCTGCTTCAAAGCCTTTCCTTCCCAAATCCAGGCTTTGGAGCAGGAGAGAGAGAAGGTGTTTCTGCAGCTGATGTACTTACGGGCACAGCGTTTGCTTGGGCAGCCCAGAGCATCAGGAGGCCATAATTGGGAGCGTAATTTCCCTGCAAGTTATCCAGGAGATGTTGCAGAAGTGTCTGTTAAAGATAAAGGAAATAATCTGTATTTCCAAGAATGTATTAAAATGTAGTTTGGGGCAGGGCTTACCAGAGTTCAAGGACTAGTTTCTCAAAGAGAAGGAATGTTAGTTATGGCTTTTTTGGAAGGCACAATGTAGAGATAACAGCTATTAAGAGAAAGTGATACTCACATAGGCAGAGGGCAAGGAGAACTCAGTGCACCACATGAATTCCTCCTGAATACTTTCACTGCTCTCCATTTCCTTAAAGTTCTAGAGGATTAGGTTCCCTCACTCCCCATTGTTGCTTGTATGTGGAAGAAAGGAAAAACAAAATCTCTATTCTAATCCCTTCTCTACACCTCTGCTTTAAAGAACCTCAAGATGGGAATGAGCCAGTTGAACGAATGAAAGTACAGAAAATGTTCTCTCTGTTCATGCCAAAAAGGTGCTTGTTATAAAGATATGGTCTGACACATCAGCAACCTCCCTAGTTTCAGGCACCTTGTTGGCAACCTAAGCAGTGACTGCAATGAGCTGATATTTGAAACTATAGGAACTGTGTAATGTTCTAGGATCAGCTTTTGTTTATAGTATTTCCTTGAATGCAGTGCAACCATGCACTTGAGGCAAAGCTTCCTGCCTACTTTTCAGAGGGGAAAAGGCTGATCTTGAATAAAAAATGGCTGATTTTTTTCCAAATTCCCATCCAATCTAAGACACCAAGTTTGTGCTTCCTGCACCTTCTTACCTCCCACCAGCCCCTCTCCAGCATTCTCTTTCTTTCTGCTGATCTGGTTTATTTTACTAAATAAATTGCAGTATGTAAAGCTTTTAAGTATAAATAAAACCTGTTTTGTTTAATGATCTGTCCTACAACCATGTGGTAGATCAAAATTCCCATGCCAGTCTGCTGTCACTTTTGTCAGCCCTATCAGCAGAATTCCTGCCAGAGCTCAGGAGAATAACCAGGGGAACAACTTATCTCAGCTTTGACACAATCAATATGTAGGGTACTTGGCTCCCAAGCCAGTAATCTGCTATTTTCTACCAGTCTGGCTGTTGAAGGATCTGCTCACTCTGCACCAGGGTTTATAAATAGCACATGTAAGGTTTTGAAGTTTCACAGCACGGTGCCCTCAGTGGAACAACTGAAGGGTCTTTCTCTCACCTCTTTCAAGTGCTCTCTGCAGCGTGGTACTGCAGGCTGGGGATGGGTCATAGCTCTGACCCCTTGCCTTAAATTCCCCAGGGGAAGATGTTAGTTCTCGGAATTGCTTGAAATGAACTAAATGGAGGAACAGGAGTCAAAGTTATGGGTCTGTCCTGCTGCAGGTGACAGCAATACAGGAACATTTGGGTATAGCTATAAAAGCTGACATATTTGACTTATTTCTTCCAGTTCTGAAGTAATTCCTGCTCTCCATTGCTTCAGTCAGAATATACAACAAAGTCATCTTATTTCCTAGCCTCGGATGTTTACCTTGGATGCAGTCTCTGAAGGGTTGGTCCTTTCAGCATCCAACACTACTTTCTCAAATAATTTTAGAAGCCATTTTTTGGATTTAGACCAGCTCCTGTAAAGAAAAGCAACAAACAAGAAGCACTTAACTGAGGCAGCAGAAACCAACATTTCCTTCCATGAGAAGCCCTCCTTGGGTTGTTTTCCAAAAGCCCCTGGGCAGCAGTCAGCTGATGAACAGCCAATGTCAGTCTGACTGACAGAAGTGATGACTGGCATGAGGAACAGCATGTCCAAGGCCTTCACCTAGGCCAGATCTCCTCTTGCAGACAGCACCTGGGACTGCAACACTCCTACAATTTCATATCTTTTTTATTACAGGTTTTCAATGTAGATTTGGACAGACTCCTTAGACCAATCTTTTAAAGAATGATCCTCTTGAAGAAAATCAAGGCCATTTTTTAAAAGCATCTTCAATTCTTTCTGAAGGTATTTTGAGGTTCTAAAGGTGCAATGATGGCCCTGAGAGCACTGACAGTGTCTGGAAGCCCCTTCTCAGGGTTTAGGTGTTTCTACCCAAGGTCAGTTCTGTGACAGTGCAGACATGTAGCCCGGGACTGGTACTGGGAAAACAGCTGAGGAGTGTGGAGAAGAGCAGAGAGACACCTCACTGGAGGCCCCCTGAACTTGGGACTCACATTTAGGCTCAGCCCTTTGCTCTTTACCCCATTCTGCTGCTACCTGACAGGTCCAAGCTGGCCTCTGCTCACCTAAGCCAGGTTATTTCTGCTTTATACCAGGAAAATGCACAAGACAAGCTCAGAACTATTTTGAAGCATTCACCTAAAAGCCTGCTTCACCTGAGGGCACACCATCAATAAAAACTGGGCATCATCCTCCAGGGGAAATGTCTCCCATGGTTGACACTGCAGCAAGATAAGTGTCTGTAGTGGGTACACCACAATCATCATCTCTACCCCTTTACCTCAGGAAGCACTCAGGCATCTGAGAAGCATATTCAAAGTCCTCATCATACTTCTGAAAATGCTCTTCAAACTCCTTGATTTCACTTGGACTGGTTGGGCAGATGCCCTTCCCAAACAGGGTGTTCACCACCGCTGGATACATGACATGCCTGCAAGGACAAGATGCTCAAGACTTAGGGGCCACAGGGAAGCTGCTGCAGCAGTTTTAGAGCAGAATTCAGCACTGGGATTGCCTGCCCTGGAAGCTGTGGGACTCACCAGTATGGAAGGGCTGGCACAAGGCTCACACCTCATCCCCACACTCATTTCAGATTTTAAAGAGAGTCAGGAGATTCTCAGACCTCAGGCTGGTCTTCTACACATGGCTGAACTTCACCAGCTAGGGTGTGGTCACTTGAGCAGGAGCAGAAAGGCTCTGGCCACTGAGGTCCCCTTCTCCCCATTAACCACCACCCTCATTTCAGTTTGACCCACATGAACCTTCGGGGCATTGCACAAACCCCTCTGGACCAAACATCCTGAAACATCCTTCCTCTGGCTGCAGCTTTCCTGGGCAGATAATGCCTTTTTTTTTATTCTTTTCATCTCACTCTTTCATGCTTGCTCTTCTGTTATCCTGCAAAATCTGAGCTCCTTCCTCAGACTCTTCTCCTGTACTCCAGGAAACTCTTGTGCAGTCCTTGCTGTGTCCTAGATGCTGCTAAATGAGTATTTCAGGGAAAAGTGCTCACTTTCTGACTTTCTGATAATTAGGAAGAGGGGGCCATCTGGTGGCTCTATGGATTTAATTTTGAGACAGCTAAATAACAATTCTTCAGAATGTTGCATTCCAATACTTTTACTTTGCTTTGTTTAGCAAAGCAGAACTGATCACCCCCTAGGAGATTTCAAGCCCCTCTCCCCCACATTTTTCCCCAGTTAATCCAAATTGCAGTAACTGCAGTGAGAGGTGCCAAGTGATTTAACTGCACTAACGGCTGTATCTTGTTGTATTATGCAGGAAAAGGCAGCAAGAGACAATCTGAATGTGAGGTGTTTGAAACAGGTCCAATCCAAAGGCAATATCTCTCCCCATCCCTGGGAGTCTTCAAGGCCAGACTGAATGGGGCTCTGAGTGACCTGCTCTATGGAAGGTGTCCTTGCCCATGGCAGGGGATGGAATAAGAGGATCTTTAAGGTTCCTTCCAACCCAAATCATTCTATGATTCCATTAATATTCAGCTTGTAATACAGATGGGACAGACAAGATACAGGTATTGTCCCAGATAATCAGGAAGAAGAAGGAGTTAAAAGCTTTGTTGCTGTCACATAAAACATTTTTTTTTTTCAATGTGAAGTTCTGGCAGCCAAGTCAGTTGCAGAGGGTCTTAGTTAAGCTTCAAGCTAAGCTTGGCTCAAACATGGAAATTTCTCAATTGCAGAAGATTAAGCATTTTTTCTAAGTTCTTTATAAATAATGTGAAGCTTTTATCCCATCTTTTGGGAAACAGGGTTTGTTGGAACATGCTGTGTTTTCTTTTTTCTTCCAAACAGACAGCTCAGATGCTTCTTCTAACTGGGAGAAACACCTTCACATGAAACCCTGTCCACCTTGTGAACCACCTGAAACCATGGAGCTGTGATGAGCATCCTGACAAAACTTTTGTAAGACTTTTGAGCCCCAGCTGCTTTACAGAAGTATTTCCCTTCCACGTAGGACACCCCTGAGTTAGAGATGTGCTGCAAAACTCCCTTACCTTACCAGGTCATTGAGGTCACCCGTGCCCTCTGTGCCCAGGTGAGCCATGTGCTCATGGAGCTCCTTACACAAAGTGCTTGAGAACATGTGCAGGTTACTGGGACTCATCTTCCCCTTCATCATGCTGTAGAGGTTACCATGGTTCTGATAAAATGCTTCTGCAGGAACAGAGACTAAATACAAAATGAAACAGAAACGCTTTGGAAAGTAGATTTTTCACTCAAACAGTGAACAATTTTACACTTAACTTTTGACTCTTGACTCTTTTGACTTTAATTTAAATGCCTTAACCCTCATTTTCCTAAAGTACAATTCCCTGGAAGCTTCCTTGTACCATGTAAAGATTTTGGTAATGACTCTGCTTCTCCCAGTCTGTGTAACATCTTCCTGCCTCGTGAAGCTTCAGTGCCAGGATCAACAATCCAGAGATTTCCCCCCAGTGGGGTGTACAGAGATGTGCAGGCGCACCACAAAACTGAATGAAGTGAAAAAAAAACCAGTTTGTGTCTCCATGCTACAGAATTACATCCTCATAAACACCTCATCCTTTTCTAATGACTGTTGTACTACTGTGTAGCAACTAATTATTGTTGCAAGCCAACTGGGAGAAACATATTGTCCAGGGAAGTGATACGATTACCTACAATTGCTCTTAACAAGGTACATGCACGTGGGGAGTCCAGCCACAGCAAAGGACCTGATCTCAAACTGGGGTTGCTGGGTGATAAAAGTAATAACATTCCCTGGATCAGAAACTTCTGATTCCTTGAGACTGAATCCAAATCCCTGGTTTACAGTACTGGGTCATCATGGAGAAATTGAATTTCACCGTTTCACAGCATGGTCATGGATTAGAATTAAGCATTTAAGGCATGACCAAAAAGCCAACAGGCTTTTGGTTGGGATTTAATGTTCCTGGGTAACTAGATTTGGTTTCCTTTTACAAATAGACAGGTGTCAGTTACCTGCATTCTGGACAGCTTGCTGTACTGCCTGTTCAAAATTTAAGTCTTCAGATTTAAAAAATGCTTCAGTTCCTTCTTCCTCAGTCACAAAAGTGAACCGTTTTCCCAGAGCAAATATTGTGAACACAGGTCCATGCTGGAACAAACAAAGATTTCCTGTCAGTACACTGTTAACACATTTTGCAGGAACCCCAGCACGACTTCAGTGCTGCTGAGAGGTCAGGAGGGAGGACCTTGTCATTCCTGCTCTCTGCACACCTTGGCTCAGAACTGCACAAAGATGAACATGAATCAGACCAAAATTTGCAGGCTTATGACCAGAAGGGAATGTGGTATGTGCCTGACCTCTTGCAGAGTGGAAGAGATTTCTTCTCTTAAATTAACACTTTATATTTGAATTACATTGCAGTTCAAACAATACAACCTACATGGATTTAGAGAACCCAAGGGATGGATTATCTACTGCATCCTTTGGCTGCCACAGCAAAGTACCAATACTGTAAATATCCTTAATCCTATTATTTCAGTCTACACTGTTTTAGCAAAAAGTCCACCTTCATGCATATTTTTTAGGTTCCAATATTTCATCCTTTTACCTTTCCTTTCCTTTCCTTTCCTTTCATTTCCTTTCCTTTCCTTTCCTTTCCTTTCCCTTTCTCCTAATACCAATGACTTCTTTCTTGCAGAGATTAATATCAAAATAGCTAACAACCTTTGAGCAGAACAGATTGCCTGACCTCTTGCAGAGTGGAAGAGATTTCTTCTCTTAAATTAACACTTTATATTTGAATTACATTGCAGTTCAAACAATACAACCTACATGGATTTAGAGAACCCAAGGGATGGATTATCTACTGCATCCTTTGGCTGCCACAGCAAAGTACCAATACTGTAAATATCCTTAATCCTATTATTTCAGTCTACACTGTTTTAGCAAAAAGTCCACCTTCATGCATATTTTTTAGGTTCCAATATTTCAGGTTTTTTTAGGTTCCAATATTTCAGGTTCCTTTCCTTTCCTTTCCTTTCCTTTCCTTTCCTTTCCTTTCCTTTCCTTTCCTTTCCTTTCCCTTTCCCTTTCCCTTTCCCTTTCCCTTTCCCTTTCCCTTTCCCTTTCCTTCCCTTTCCCCTTTCCCTTTCTCCTAATACCAAAGATTTCTTTCTTGCAGAGATTAATATCAAAATAGCTAACAACCTTTGAGCAGAACAGATTGACTGACGCTCAGGAAAAGTTTTTGATGCCATAAATTATTATTTCATCTTCCCTTAATCTAATATCCTAAAGCCCTCTTGAAACTTCCACCAATAGGAATTAAATTCTGAGTTCCTCCATTGTTAAAATGATCCCTGACACTTGCAAATACTCTAAAACAGAAAACAAATGTGTAATATCTTCTGTCAGACGTAGGCATAAAAAGATCATTCTACCTTGCTCACATTGTTTATGCCATTGACTTTAACTATTTCTTTTGCTGTTGGTGTCTGTAGTGTAAATCTTGCTTCATCAAAAGCTCTTTGAAGCCAAGGAGAAGATTCCTCCTGGCATCAGCTGAATTTTGATGGTGTCCTTCAACTGCAAATTATTAAAGAAAGAGTGACAGTTCACACTCTCTGGTGATAATAAATAAAATACTGTTTTAATAACAAGTGTTCCAGGCCAGATTGGATGAGGCTTTGAGCAGCTGTCCACTGGAATTTGTCCCTGCCCATGGCAGGAGGTGGAACAAGATGAGCTTTAAGGTCCATTCCAACACAGACCAATCTGTGATTCTATGACTCTACAGTAGCTACATTTTTAAGATTGCTTTTTGATGTCCATGTCCTCATCATCAGTCTGGATAAAAATTTGTGCTGTGCTTAAAAATTAGATTTTAAAAATTTTAAATTAACATTAAAATGTACTTAAACTAATTTTAAAATAAAATTAAATTAAATTTGAACTAATAGCAACCTGCAATAACACTTAATTATTCAATTAAAGTCGCACTCAATTAAAGATTGGAACACTTTATTTTAGGTGATTACATGTGAGCAAGATGTCTGAGCTCCCATAACAGACAACAGAAATCAAGTCTGTGCAGTCAGGGGATCCTAAACACCAAATCACCAGACCATCTCCTGCACTCCTGTTCTTGGAGGGAGCTGAGCTGCCCTTGGACTCCACTGACAGCACTGACTACATGTCCAGTGACCATCCTGGTAACCTGCAAACACCCACACAACAATCTGGGTTTGAATCTCATCCAACTTCCTGCAATCTATTTAGAATCATTAAAACTAGATCAATATTTAACAAAACTGAAATAAGCAGGCTCCATAGATGACCTTCTCCAGAATAAGTCAGCCTCACGGAGCAACACTGTCATGGCAGATATTCAAACAGATCTTTCAGAAAGCAGAATTTTGTGTCCAAATAGATATGACATTTGATAAATGCAATACAAAATTAAACTACTAAGAAAGGTTTGAAATCAAACTAATAAAGGCAATCTGCCTCCCCAACAACAGAGACTTTTCCAAGCATGCCAGATGCAGGAAGTCTCCCAGTGTGCTGCTGAGCCTGATAAACACTCAAGGTGTAAGGAAACAGAGTGGGGAGGAACCTGAGTCAGGGATTACATCAGTGTAAAACAAATCCTACCTTGCAGCCTTTCACTGAGAGCGATGGACTGAGACCTTGTTTTGAAGGAAGTATTGAGCAGAATAGACTTAAACAAGTTCTAGGTAAAACAGCCATAAATATTTCAATTCAGAACTCTTGAGGAATTAAAATAAGAAGTTGCAGAACTCCCTGCGGTGATCTGTTAAATCATCCTCAGCAACAGGAAGATGGACAGGCAAACGTGGTGACAGAAGGACCACAGAGTCCAGAAGCCTCAGAGTCATTTTGGTACTCAAAAAATTACAGTAAGCATTATTAAGGATTGAATTAGTAGTGGATAAATAGGATGTACTGTAAAAGAGCCCAGAATAGCTTTTAGGGAGACATAAGGTTGTGTGGTGTTAGAAGTATTTTCTAATTCATTCTTTGGAAGAAGAACTAAAAGTTTACTCATGATCTGGAGTTGAGAGTCTAAAAAATGAGAAGACCTAGAAATGTCACAGAAGAAGGCTTAGAATAATGACACTCTGAAATTACTCCAAGATCTGTTATGCAAGTGCTAATAAATGGCTTCAAACTGTAAGCAAGTAGGTTTGCACTGGATATTTGGGAGAAATTCTCTACTGTGAGGGTGGTGAGGCCCTGGCACAGGTTGCCCAGAGAAGCTGTGGATGCCCCATCCCTGGGATTGTTCAAGAGCAGGTTGGATGGGGCTCTGAGCAACCTGGGATAGTGGAAGGTGTCCCTGTCATGGCAGAGGGGCTGGAATGAGATGATCTTTAAGGTTCCTTCCAACCCAAATTATTCTATGATAATTAATCTGGAGCTCTTATCTTGCTAGGAAAGGTGAGGAAAAAGGACAAGAAACATCTAAACCCATTCTGTGCCTGCATCTTTAATTTGTGTTTCTGCCAATTCCATCTCAGCAGGATATTCTGAGCTAGTCAAAGTCAAAGGGATGCACAACATGCATGAATATTTCAATAAAAGGAGATTAAGTGAACTTAGATCCCAGGAAAAGAGGAAAAGATAATCATTGTTCTCAGTTCCTCATAATGTAAAAGCTAATCGGTTTGAGATTAGGAGTTAGATGGTTCAAAACCAGACAGAATACTTTATTCATATGGGTCATTATTAAATTAAGGATTCACTGCTGTGCATTGCTGGGAAGCCACATTTATACATAGGGTAACAAAAGAGATTAGGTCAATCATATAGATGCAAATTCCAGCCTAACAAATCCCTAAACCAGGAGCTAGGAAGAAAAAGCTGGAGGCTACATACTCTCACCTGGGTGTGCCCCTTACACCCTGCTACTGAGCATCTCCTAATGGCTGCTGTCCCAGACAGACAGCTGAATAACCAGGCTGTTCATCTGTCAAAATGTGTAATTACACTGATGTTACACTGCAATAAAATCAGCTCCTGGAATGAGCTGTGGGGCAGTTCTGCACTTGTGTTATGGGAAGGTACCAACGGAGTGCAGGCTCTGCTGCCAACACTGCAGCCAGGTTACTGCTCTGAAACAGCTTTTAAGGACACTTCAGAACATAGAGAGATATAGAAAGAAGAAAAAAAGTCCTTTTAGGATTTATTGCTTTCACTCATAAAAGCTAATTTTTTTCCAAAGATTGGGAAACATTTCAGTGCCACAGTAAGAGACAGAGTCAAGCCTAAGGAAAGTAACACTCCAGAGAAATAAAAACTTCAGAAGGATGTTCTCCAAAATCCTAATGGAAATCAAGGAAATAGTAATATTTCCCAGGGCTCCTTCCCAGGGAACAACCACTCTCAGCTGAGACAGCTGCACTGCACCAAGAGCTCTGCTGGGAGCTGGGGGCACTGGGTGTGCACACACACACAGAGTCAATGCCACGTCCCTTCTCTAGCTCAGGGACTGCAGCATTTTGGTCTTCTGCACCTGGGAGCAGTCACAGACCTTCAGTGACTGAGCTGGAAATGCTCCACCAGAAGTCTTCTCCCGCCAGTGATGGATGTCCCTTGCAGAGTAACCCAGTGAGCCTCACCCAGCCACACACAGAAAGGCCAACAGTCCTGGGACACGGCACCTTGTCCCAGTTCAACACTCTCTCTGAGAGGGATGTATGGATCCCACAGGTCCCTACAACAGTGCAGAGCAATCTCCTGGGTTTAAATGAACTTTTCCTGTTTGCTTAATTAGCAAACTGAGGAGAAGAATTTGAATTTCCTTACTAACTCTTACCATGTTTGCCAGGCCAAGTGGGGAGCCATACCCTTAGAAGGCCTCATTAAGCAGCTCACCCTGTATTTCATGTGGCATGGTGGCTCTGGTTATTTCCTGTCCATTCCAGACTGCTGCAAAACTTCTCTCACCAGGCAGCTTTAGGAGGAAGAGGTGGTATCTTTTATTAGACAAGAGATTAAATATTTTATTAGAGCAGGGGAACTTTCTTTTCTTAGTCCCAGTGATGACACAAGGGGAAAAGGAGACAATTCTTCCAGCCCACGTGTTCTTCCGTGGGAGGAAAATAGAAGCAGCAAACTCCAAGCAAAGGGCAGGCTGGAAGCAGTGGAACTTTACTGTGTTACCCAGGACTTGAGAGAAAAAACAGTGAAGGATAGACACAAAAGGAATTAAGGAAGAAAGTAGTTAAGAAAAAAGGGAATTAAGAAAGACATGAGTGTCACTTTGACAGTCTGAAGGATTAATCCAGAGGAGGAATTGCAAGAGTCTCCCCTGAAGATAATGCCCTTGCAGAGATGAGGAGGTTTCACACTGCCTAAAGCTTATTTCTGTAACACCTTTTACGAGGGCAGCAGATACTAAGGACACTTAACCTTGTTCTGGCAGTATTAAGGAGCCTGGAATTATTGCAGATGTATTTTGAAAGCCCTGTAGTGCCTGTTAATGACCCCTTTGGCAGCAGCACGTGTTTTGTTTGGCTGTACTCTCCAACAGTGCCTACTCTTTTAAAAAGGAGCAGGCAGGAAAAGACTTATTTTTCCTGGCCTCAGCACAGCATGCCAGTGTGGGAGGTGGGAAGGGAGGGAAGCTTTCAGTGCCTGAGGAGGGTTTAAGGAGAGGAAGGGGGCAAGAAGCAAGTGGCCTTCCTCAGAGGCAGGGAGAGTGTCAGGTGATGGTGCTGCAGGCAGCTGGCCAGCTGGGAGGGATGGATGGTCCCAGGGTGACCACAGGGAGAGGTCAGAAGGAGCTGCTAGACTAAGAGTCAAAGGAAAAGCCCTACCAGCAACCACACAGTAAAGGAAAAGATGTAAGAAAGCCTTCTCTTCCTTCTTTGCTTTGAGTTTTCAGCCATTGAAAATGGTTCTTGTTCTAGTCTCTGTCCCAACAAAACCAGAGGTTTATAAAGTCCTTCAGGTGTTCCCGGAGTGTGCAGATGTGTCAGCAGCTGCCACAGCATCAACCTGGAGCCCAGAGGGTCTCCAGGCAAATGAACACCAAAATTAATTAACCCAGAGCCAATGAGTGTGCATTTGCACAGATGAAAGCTACAGGGAAGACACAGTAATATTAAATTAAAACTGGCCTGTCAAGCACAGAGAAGCCAAGAAACTCCAGCTCATACCTCTGAGCTTACCCCATGATGTACCCAGTGTGCTTTAATACAAGATTGACAGCTCTTGTTGTTCTCAAAGATCAGATCTGCTTTAACACCATGAGTTTATAACAATACAAAAAGAAATACAAATATGAAATCTAGCAGTTCAAAATGAGAAAGCAAATTTTAAACACCCAGTATTTATTGATGTGGGTTTTTTGGGTTTTTTTCAAATTTTAGGATGTTACAGTGGTTTCATTTTTAGCTAGTTTTTGCAAGTAGTGGGGCTGTGTGATTCTTCAGCACGGAATACTCAAGGCTGATGACACTGTAGTAGCAGGTGATATAATCACTGAATGAAAATGGGAAACTGGGGTTTATATCAGTTATTATTAAATATCTAGAAATTAAGAATTTGATCTCTTTCTATCCGACAGACACAGAAAAAGAAATTCAAGTCCAAGGGGTAAATCCTGACCCCCATGTTTAATTAAGATTTTTAGGACAGAAAATTTTATCTGCCAAGCACATCCGTGTGTTGCTTGAATGCTGAGGGACACCAGCTGGTGCTCAAAAATCTCACCTAACTTTAGGCATGCAAGTAAGTAGTTTCCTGGTCCCAGCACTTGGCACAGAGCTTTCCACATTACCTGAAACCAAAACTAACACACAGCCAGACTGCAAAAGCAAAACGGCAGAGCTCCAAACAGGATGATCACAGCACAGAGATTATGCCTCGATCAGACCCACAACTCACCAATGCTGGTGGCACTAAGCCGATTCTTCACCATTTAAATGCTCCTGACGTTATAAAACGTGACAGGAAAGGGCAAAACTGAAGGCAGAAGTTTCTGGTTGCCTTTCCCCTTGCAGGCAGCCACCCTGAGCACGCACCCGAGCAGGCAGGCCAGCACACGCATTACCTTCTTTCTGGCTTGCTCTATAAACTCCAGAGGAGCTTTCCCGAACTGAAACGCAGCTCCAAACCAAGGGATCCAGCTCCTGATGCAAGGAGGGGAGCTCGGGTTTCTCAGCTGAAACAAAAGAGCCTTGACAATGAGGAGTCCCAGGAGCGCTGCCAAGAGCAGAGCGAGATCCATTTTGCCTGTCCCCCGCCCGTCCCGGCGCCGGGCGCTGCTCCGCCTGCCGCAGCCCCGGCATGGCCGCGCTCCGAGCGCCTCCGCCGAGGCCTCTGCGAGCGGCCCTGCCAGCCGAGCGCTGCCGCGGGCACGGCATCAAAGCCCTGAGCAGCACAGGGCACAAGCCCTTGCTCTGGAAAAGGCAGAGCCAGTTCTGCTCTGGTCTGGGATGAGGACCAACTCTGCTGCTTGCGAAAGCTGGATTTGCTGTGGCAAAGCCTTGGACTTTACGCCAGTTGCTGGAAGGCCACCCGGGCAGCCAGGGACACCGGCAAAGCAGTGCAGAGCCTTCTTCAGTTTAAAAAATACACTTTTTTTTTTTTTTTCCAATATTGAGATTAGAAAGCAAAGAACCTGTGATTTGCAGACATTTTGCTTTCAGCAACTCAGAGACGGCAAGAAACTTCTGCAGGCATCACCTGAAGCAGAAACCTTAAGAAAGGTGTCTCTCACCTGTCTGAGATAATTCATTAAAGGCTGGATGTGTCCAGTGTCTGAGGAGCAGAGAAATGCTTCTGAGGTTGAACTGACAGATCAAAACCTGCTGGCCACCTCTATTGTATCAGTGCCTTGTCAGAAGACAAGGTTTCATAGAGGTCAGATTAGTTTCTTTGCATGTGTGAAAGTGGCACATCAAAATTATGTACAGAATACATTAAGTATAAAAAACCTCTAGGAAGTGCTGTCAGCATCTACCCCCACACACCTTCAGCAGGTTTGAAGGGAACAGAAAACCAGGAGTGTCTGACAGACCAGATGAGTGTGCTGCCACACAGGGGGACCTCAGCAGCCTGGAAAACAGGCAGAGAACAACTTATCTCAAAATCAGAGAATAATGGCTTGGAAGGGGCCCCAAGGATCCCCTGGTTCAGCTTTTCCTGGAAAAAAAATTTAAAAAACCAGGGATTAATGAAGTTCAGCAAAGGGAAATGCCAAGTTCTGCCACTGGGTAGAAACAACACCATGCACCAGTACAGGCTGAGGGGGCACCTGGGTGGACGGGAACTTTGCAGATCAGGGATCCTGGTGGACACCAGGTTGAACACGAGTCAGAGATGGACCTTGAGCACCCTGGGCTGCATCAGGGACAGTGCTACCAGCAGAGTGAGGGAGGTGATCCTCTGCCAAGAGTGAAGTGCCAAAAAGGGGCTGGAGCATCTGTCATTTGAGAAGAGGCTGAGGCAGCTGGGACAGCTCAGTCTGGAGAAGGCTCAGGGGGAACTTCTCAGTGTGTATGAACGCCTGAAGGGAGGGTGCAAAGAGAATGGAGACAGGCTCTTTTCGGGGTGCCCAGTGAAAGAGGCAGTGAGCATAAACAAATACAGATACAAATACAGTTTAACTCACTTCCTATACAGGAAGAGGAGCACAAACAGGAGCCTTTGTACCTGTGCAGACAGGCAGTATGGTAAAAGTAGCACAGCAGAAATATACCTGATAGTAGGAGGTTCAGAGCTGTGAAAATTAAGTATATGTTCTTCATTAAACAGTCATTTTGAAATACCTTGGGATATTACATGTTGGTTGTAGGTGCAGAAGAACAAGCTCACATACGTCAGCTGTGACAAATAGGGTGTTGAACTCCATTTTGCAAACTGTCTGGAACAAACAGATAAATCACTGTTAACTGTGATATTTCTACACTTCTCTGTTTAGCTATCACAGCTCTTTATATGTTTATTTCCTGGTTTTATTTTATCCATTAAATTATTTCTCTTCCTGTAAAGGGGTAAAGTGATAAGAGAGCTAAAGGCCTTGTAATATTGGAGAAATGCATCTTTTCATTATATGCATGGTATATTTTCATTAACTGACTGAGTAGTGAGTTCAAAGTGATCTATGTATACAGGTCAGACAATTTCTCAAGCCTCTGTGAAGACATTCATTAAAGGCTTTTGTGTTTGTTTTGGCCTTTTTTGTTTGTTTTGTTTAGATTGTACTTTTAGGGCATGATTTGGTGAAGGACATGAGATGCAAGGCACTGTTGTGAGGAGGATACAACCAGTAGGAATGTGTAACAGTCACTGCCAAGCTTTCCTTGGGCTGGGCAGTGGTTAATGTTTAATGGTTTTTCCAAGTGAACTAACACAGAAGCACAGGTGAGGGCACTGAGCAGTCTGGCTGCCTTTCTCCAGCAGCACACAGCTGGCCCAGAGCCCGCTGCTGTGCTTCCACCCCATCTGAAGTCCACACTGTCTCCCTCTATATGCAGCCTTTGGTCAAACTGGCTTGGGACAGAAACCAAAAAACTCCACCTCACTGAGAGTTGAAATAAATTAATAGGAAGGGTCCTCTCTTCTGGTGCTGTCTTCTCAGGATTTGGGGATGTGGGAGATCCAGGTATTTGATGGCTCTCCCTGAGTACTGGTCCTACCCTTCTCCACACATCACAGAGCTGTGCATGCAAGCATCCACCTCTAGTCAGGCTCATTTCAAAGGTCCTGTGGGAAGAGAATATTCCTCTTCACAGCCATCCCCCAATCATCTGGTTTAAAAAAGAAGCTATTTCTTCAGGCTAGAAGTGACCAGGGAGAGCTGCTCCTTCCATAGGATGCTGCAATGCTATAAGGTTTACTTTAAGGAGAGATCTAGTTGTTGTTTTCCACTCCCTACAGCATGGTCATAGAGAAAACAGAATGAGATTGTACCCAGAGGTAATGGTTGTGAAACCCTCACCCTGGGAGGTTTTCAGGGCACCAAACAAGACCTTGGGCAACCTGCTGTAACTCCAAAGCTCTCCCTTTTGTGGCAGAGGACTGGCTGTAGGATGACTGCAGGTGAACTCTAGAGGTCCTCTCTACCCCACATTATGAGTCAATTATACACAGGCTGATAGAGTGTGGCACAAGCTGACCCAAGCTGTACAGGGAGGCACGAAGTGCCACAGCAGATGGCATGAACTGTCCAGAAACAGGCTCTGAACCACTCATATCTTCCATGTAGCCAGGCACATTCGCATTGGATTGCAATATGCCCTCTCCCCATTTTTAACCACAGCTTTGTCAGGAGTTTGTTCTAATGAACAAACTCCTGACAAAGCTGTGGTTAAATTCATTCTAATGAATTTTAACCCCAAGAAGGATCCAATTTAATACCAATTACTGGTGACCAATGAGACAGATTCATCCAGCTTCAACTGAATATTTTACCTGCAATGCTCCCTTAATTTGTCTGAATTATTTTGACAGGGACCACACACCAAAGCTTTAGGCAGTCAGAGGTGTGGGGAGGTGTTCTGAGGTAAGTTTCTGTGACCAAAAAAATCCTCAAATCATCCTGAGGATTACTGACTAATGATTAACTTAGGGATTCAGCTGAGCCTTAATGATAAATTAAAAATCTCTACAATAATGTAAGAGAAATTAGAACTGGGAAACAACAGGACTTCAGCACTTAGCCAGGAAAAGCTTTAAACTTTTCACTTAAGAGCTCTGAGAAATGATCAATTTCTGCCATCCCAGGCTTGCTGGGATCCTTGTTCAAACTGCAGCACTGCCTGCCTAATCCGCAGCCCCAGCACGGCACGTAGCTGTTGCTAATGCAGCTCTTACTAAAGCAGATCTGGATCAATTAATCCCTCCCGGATGCAGCTGCTTGACACGGGAACAGAGTTTGGGGCTCCCCAGGCAGTGCTGCCAATGACAGCACCCCAAAAGCAAACAGATCCCACGCATAATCTTCAGCTCTCATTAATGATTACTCTTTTTAATGTAGATAATGGACAAATCCGTGCGTGTGTCTGTACCTGCAGTGCCGCTTTCCAGGCACAGAGCAGCCTTGGTGGCAGACTACATTTCCCAGGAGCCTGTTGCGCCGGAGTCTCTTGTGTCACTGCAGCAGGACCTTGCAGCTCTGCGGAGCCACTCGGGCTGCTGCAGCTCCCGGTGCTGGCGCTGGAGAAGCATGACCTTCCGCAGCTTGTCTCCTAAAGCACCCCGAGCTGGTCTGCGCTAGGGCCCGCTCTTCCTGCAGGCACAGCCGGGCAGGGTGGCTGGTTACCCTCGGTTCATGTGAGATGCTAGATGTCACCTGCAGAAGAAGAGAGGAGCTTACCTCTTCCAGAGAGATGGCCCCGAGCCAGCAAATTCGCCCTGTCAGCCTGTGCAGCGGCTGTGGCAGAACTAGGTACAACTCACCATGGTTTTCCGAGAGGGAAGGGGGGTCAGATTTACTTACGGGGGGCAGGAGGAACATCAGTCCCTGAATGCCTCATTTCCTCAGTGTTCTGCTCCAGCAAATCTTCATTTCACTGTGCTAGTCATGGCTTTTCCATAATCTAAGTGTTTTATGCCACCTGACTGTGGCTGGAGGGAGGGTTTTTCAGCATGAAATCTTTGCCTCAGAGACCGAAAGGCTGCAGTCATTAACTCAGTGCAGTTGTGACTAATTTAAGCTTTGCACTGGCTGGGTTTCCAGAGAAAGACTAAAGAGGCAGGCAGATCTGTTGCCTAAGTTACTAGCAAGGCCTTATTCCTTCAGGAATTTCCTTTTCATAGTCAGTGAATGTTAATCAAAGAAAAATCAACTCTTAAGTTTCTGGTGACAGTGGAGATGCTTATAAAAATGGAGTTGGGAAACTGCTTGGTGAAACATGGAAGAGAAGCCCACTGGCATCTGTGTATCACTGCTTTGTGACCAAGTAACGTATTTTGAATATTTTTAGCATGTTCTTTATAATTTCTATAGGCTCTTACAAGCAAGTCAGTTACATTGCTCTAAAGATTTGTAACTTCTCAATCTTTGCTAATCTTTAAACATGAATGCCAAACATAATGCACAAATAGACTATAAACCTGCTGAGGCTTTGAGCAGTGACTGCAGTCCCCTGGCACCTGAGTCCTACTTTGGATGACCCTGGTGTGTCTCAGAGGTAACAAAACAAAGACAAGTCCTGCTCCTTCCCTGCCACAGGCTGGGATGGTCCATCACCAGGCACTCCTGGCCTGGAACTGAAATGAGGGGCACAAATATGTATCCATACTGTTTCAGGAGCTGCCTTGGGAAGCTGAGATCACCTTGGTTCTCCTTCACTGGCCACCAGTTATTTCAGCAAGAGAAATAACAGGCTAGACATTATTTCTGTGCCTGTGTAATGAACGCAAGCATGCTTTAGGGTGGTTTGTGGACAGATATGTATGTAAGTTTGTAGGTGAGCCTGAGTGTGTCACCATTATGATGACCTCTGTGGGGTTGTTCCTGACCATAGCATGTGCTGCCAGTGTGCTGGACAGAATTGGAAAGACCACATGATCAACTGAGAGATATGACCAGTCCGTGTTCAGGGGGAGTAACTGGAACAGGATTTTTAATCCCGAGTCCCTCACAAGGGACACATACTTGCATAACAAATCTGCAGAACTAAATATGGGAGAAAGACTGTGTGTTTGACAGGAATGTAATTTAGTTACTTGCGCCTAGAGCCACTTTTAACAGACCTGGATGAGAATTCTCCTTTTCTCCAGGGATCTCCTGGACCCTGTTGGGTCCAGCCCCTGCTCCCTGCTGGTGCCTGTCGGGTGCTGGCAGGGCATTGCGGTGCGGCCGTTCCCGGCACGGGAGGTCTCCCTGCAGCCGCACTCCTATTCACTTGTGTTCCCGGCCCTTTGCCCTCAGTGACATTTCCCCTGGATCTCACGAAAACCCGGCTGCAGATCCAAGGTGAAGCTGCCGTGCGCCGCGGCGGAGCTGGGCCGGCGGTGCCGTACCGCGGGATGCTGCGCACGGCGGCTGGAATCGCGCAGGAGGAGGGGGTTCGGAAGCTCTGGCAAGGAGCCACGCCGGCCGTCTACCGCCACATAGGTGAATATCTGCTCGTGGTGGGACACGATGCGTCCTGCCTTCTGTGGCCAAGCCTTTTGGAGTGAGCTTGCCATATTTTCTTGTTCTTTAAATGTATCTGTGAGGACTTTTCGGTCCAGCCTGCAATCCCACTTTGAAATATATGAGATTTCAGATCAATAGCATCTCTTCCTTCCTTTTCCTAGTCCTTCATGGCCTTATTCTGACTTCTGGGAAAACAAAGTATAAGTTCTCTGTCATCTTTGCATGAAGATCTCGTTCAGGAAGTCCAGACACTCAGAGTTCTCAGAACAATAAATGTCTCGCATGTGAGGGAAGTGGGGGCAGATTAGAAAAAAAGGATGGGAAAAAAGATGAGCTTGCAAGCACAAGGGAAAAATACAATTGCTTAAAAGAAATGCATTAGTGGTTTGCCACAAATTACAGCTTACTGTGCTTCAGCTGGAAATACGGTGACAACAAAACTCAAAAGCACTTGTGGAGGTTTTGTGCTTGGCATCAGCCCAGAAGGAGGCGATGCAGTCCCATCTCCTTAGGGTGCAGGCAAAGCTGTGCTGCCTCCTGGCAGACCTGTGGCTCAGTCAGAGAGATTTTTTGATGCTAAAACGCCCTGGCTCTCCCACTGACACCAGAAAAACCCCTCACTTTCCCCATCCAGATAACAAACATGAGAGCAGTGACCAGCTGAGCCAGGCGAGCTCTGGAGTGTTACAAACCACAGTCTTGATCTCCCTCTCACTGTGACCTCCAGAAATGGCAGACCCAAGAACTGTCTCCTGCTTTTGTTTTCCACAGTATACACTGGTGTTCGGATGGTTACTTATGAACATCTCCGTGACTCCGTGCTTGGCAAGGCAGAGGGTGAAAGCTTTCCTCTCTGGTAATGTTGCATATTCACGCATATTTATTGATTGCTTGGGGATTGTCCTTACTGTAAGAGACCTACAGCAATATCTTAGGTCCAAAATGTATCTGGTTTTAGAATGGAATTGATAAAATCTACTGCAAAATACTTGTCATGCCCAATGTTACAAGAAGGGGGACCTATGGATAATACTGAAATTTCTGATTTTACTAAAATAAATAGACCCATAAAATTAACACAACTTGTCTAGTACCAGTGGGAGAGAAAGAAAAGTATATATCAGCAAGCAGTTTGGAATTTCAGGTGGGCATTCAGTTATAATACATGGAGCATCATCCTTTACTTGTGTACTTTGCCATCCTGCCTTTAAACCTTAAGCAAAGAGCAAAATGTAACCTTGTTTTGTTTTTTTTTTTCCCCCAGGTAAGTTTTAACCCTTTTTGAAAATTGACAGAAATATTACTGACTCCTTTAACAACCTATAGCCACCACAATTATTACCTTTACTTTGGCTATTAATATATGGAATAATTGTTTACACTTGTTCCACCTGGGTTGTGCTGCTGAGCTCTTCAGCTTGAGCACTGTGACCTGTGAAGATTTTCAGTGTACTCTGGAGCACAATTTTTCTCCATTTGGCAGGAAAGCTGTGGTGGGAGGCATATCTGCAGGTGCCGTTGGACAGTTTTTTGCGAGCCCAACTGATCTGGTGAAGGTGCAGATGCAGATGGAGGGAAAAAGGAAGTTGGAAGGAAAGCCGTTACGGTTGGTTCCTCTCTGAGCTGGTGTTTCTTCCCCTCTTACTGATCACTCTTTGGCCCAGGGTGTGTTTCTCTGTGTTTTCTGTCACCCCTTCTCCCCAGCTTCTCTGTGCCCTTTTACAGGGAGAGCACCTGATGGCTCTGGGCAGTGAAGAGGGGAGGGATTCAAGACCTCCTCCTTATTCCATTTATGCTCATCTTCTTTATTCTGATTTATTGGTCCCAGGGACCACAAACCCATCCTCTGTGCTGCAGCATATCCATGCCAGCACTGCACCATGGGGAGGGAAGGACGCTTTCTGAAGATGGAAGAAAGCACAAGTGAAATGGCTCATGCAGGATGCACAGGCACAAGGAAGGCTGGCACACAGCAGGGCTTGAGACTCTTCTGCAAATACCAGTCTGCATTCCAAATTGCTGCCATCATTTGGTGTCACATACATTTAGTACTGTAAGCCAGTGTGGGACCTAAGGCTTGTCTGCTGTTAGGGACCAGATCACTGCTTTGCAAGGCAACTGGTATTTCTGGTAAAATATTGTGGCATGAAAGTCAAAGACAGATCCAAAAATGGATCTGGAGTGCCAGATCCTGGCAGGTATAAATTCCTAATCTTGTGTGAGGACCCAGTACAACAAAGTACTGGAACATGCAAAGATTTCACTGGGCTGTCTACCCACAAGTTGCATCTTGATTTCAGGTTTCGGGGTGTGCACCACGCATTTCTGAAGATCCTGTCTGAAGGAGGAGTAAGGGGACTTTGGGCTGGATGGGTACCAAATGTCCAGAGAGCTGCTCTGGTGAACATGGGAGGTAAATGGAATAACTTGGCCTGCAGCACTCAAGGCCCCACCAAAGCTTTAAGAAAAAGGAGCTCAGCTGCTCCCTTTGCCTTAGTGTCGTGATTACCTGGGCCCTGTTTGGAGCACCCTGCAGGTCACCTCTGCCTTGTGCACCTGTGTTTTGGTCCTGTGGAAATCAAATGGCTTAAAAGTAACAGTTTTTACCTGCATTTATAGAAAAGTGAACCAGGAGCTGAAGGGGTCCCACAGCCAGCAAAGCAGGAACTTCACCAACCACAGCCAGTGCCCCAGTGAGGTGAGCAGAGCAGAGCCAGCAAAGGCAGCCAGGCTTCACCAAGATCCAGATCCGTAGGGAAGTGTGTGGTGATGAGGCAGGTGTGAGACCAAGCCAGGAAGCTGAGCCAGCAACAGGACTGGTGAGGGTCACCCAGATACAGCTCAGCATCATCAGTAAGGTAAATCAGAGCAGATGGGAGCAGAAAGGAGAATGTACTCGTTTAAAGACAGGACTCAGGTGCCACAGCCCCCATTAAAAACTGGGGGCAGAGTGCCAGCTGTGCCAAAGACAGGAGCCTTAACAACCTGTGTTGTGAACAGCACAGACCATTCACTCCTGACAGTGCTGTTTTTTTCTCATTATCCTCTTCACAGATCTGACCACTTATGACACAGTGAAACAATTCTTGCTTCTGAACACGACACTTCTGGACAATAGTGTGACTCACAGCGTCAGCAGGTGATGTATTCTCCAATTACCCCTTTTCCACTGTGGAGCATTTCCAGCCTTGCTGTCTTCATCTGCTTCTCTGTGCCAGCAGAAGACCCCATTCTTTGATTTTGATACTGCTGATGAAATGCAACTTCAGAATTATTTTTTTCCTGAGAGAACATCACTTTATAGAAACACAAAAGAAAGGATGCAACCATTGCTACAAAACTGCCCTCACTAGAAGTGCCTTGTTGGTGCATTTAAACCCTTTGCTCTAATCTGTGGGAACACAGTGATACAGCTTCTGCAGAACATCCTCTTTTACTCTCTTAAGTGATGAAATAATCTGCTTTATATAAACATTATGAATTGCCTATTGTGGGTCCTTCATCCCTGACTCAGAACTGCACACAGAGGTGAGGGCAGCTGGCACTGGGAGGACATGTGAGCATGAGCAGTATTAGTAAGCCTCCCAAATCAAGTTTATGTTATGAGTTATTACTCATGATTTGATGATAACTGTTTTAATATATCTTTATTATAAGAACTGGAATCACAATGCTGAAATTTTTATGATACATCTTGGTTTCTTCCTGAAGTATCTGTTGCTGTTGGCAGTGCCTGCTCTGGGCTGGTAGCAGCTGTTCTGGGAACTCCTGCTGACGTGGTCAAAACCCGGATAATGAACCAGCCAAGAGATAAGCAGGGAAGGTATGGACACTTCACAGACCAACTTTTCAGCAGCACACTGAAACCATGGGTCTGACTGATTTCACTGGGAGTGAAATGCTAAATTGATAATTTGCTCTTCATCTTTCTAGTGATGATTTTACTGATTTAATAAAATGTCTGGGGGGTGTTGTTGTGATGGCCACCTCAGCATAACCAGTGGATTTCAGTTCTGGATTAGGCTTCAAGGAGATTACAAAAGCACTTTGGCTTGTAGAAAAATCTCAGCACAAATTATTTTTATAAGGGGGATGTTTTATTTTTTTAATTGTGTATTTGTAATCCTAACACTGTTTGTTCTCCTTGCACATTGTAGAGGTCTGCTCTATAAATCTTCCATGGACTGCTTGATTCAAACTGTCCAGGGTGAAGGGTTTATGTCTCTCTACAAAGGCTTTACACCAACTTGGATGCGAATGGTACATGCTTTTCAACTACCTTTACAAGAACAATTAGCACTAAAATGTGAGGAGTGTAGATGCAGCCTTAACCCTATGCAATATTACAATTTTTGTACGAAAGACATAATCATAGAATTGTAGAATGGTTTGGGTTCAAGAGACTTTAAAGATCATCTCATTCCAAACCCTCTGCCATGGACAGGGACACCTTCCACTTGCTCAGAGCCCCATCCAACCTGGCCTTGAACACTTCCAGGGATGGGGAGTTCACAGCTTCTCTGAGCAGACAGAGGCCTTGGAACCTCTCTGGGAACCAGAGCAATATGAGACTGAACTTAAGAATATGATTTTTAAGAAGAGACAATTTAATCTAATGGGCTTATTTATTGGGTTACTTTTGTTTTCAGCCTCTAACTTCAGTGTTTGCTTTCACAGGCACCTTGGTCACTGGTATTCTGGCTTACATATGAACAAATCAGAAGGCTGTGTGGAGTTACTTCTTTTTAAAACCTTCAATATTCACAGAGAGGAGTCAAGAAGCTGAATTCTCATTCCACACGGTAGTAGGATCACATGCATAGCTTGTTGCTCCAAGTCCAGTCCTTACTGTTTGGGAACAGCCATGATTTAAGGATACTATCTGATTGTCAGACTGCTCCATGAAATTTATATTATCCACAGGATAAAATTGTCACAACAACACTTCAGCTAGCAGCCAACATCAGCTTTCCAAACCAGCAACAGGAATAAAAAAAATCCTACCAAGCAAACAGAACATAATACTGTCTGTTT
The DNA here is from genome assembly GCF_017590055.1 of Onychostruthus taczanowskii. Lineage (NCBI taxonomy): Eukaryota > Metazoa > Chordata > Aves > Passeriformes > Passeridae > Onychostruthus > Onychostruthus taczanowskii. The sequence goes on along the minus strand of NW_024506994.1, from coordinate 65,425 downwards.
GATAATGGAGATGGTTTCTGTTGTTAAAGACAAGAGCAGCTTGATCAATGCACTGAACAAGTTCTGTGGCTAAGCAACTATAAAATTATTTGGGAATTTTTGTTGTAAACTGCATTTGCACACAGATAAAGAACTACCTCTCGTTAGTTTGATGTGCCAGCAAACCAAACCTGTAGTGCTATGTATTTAAAAAAGATAAAAGCAGTTTACCTGATTCCAAATATGCTTTGCACAAAAAGTGGAAGGGTTTGTGCTCCTCTAACTTCCCAGAGACTACCTGGCCTCTCCACTCAACTCTTTGAGTAAAGATCATGACTGAAGTGCAGTCCTGTTCCCAGAAAATCAAAAGCCTAGTTTGCTCTGCAATGCTCGAAGGTCTCAGGATACTCCACAGGACAAAGCTGAACTGCTTGTCCTGTGACAGTCTCGGTGCTGATGTGCAGACTGGGTCATTTTCCATGGAAATGTGCACTCTGCCCACTTTAAGTCTCGATGGAAATACAACGTTCTCTTCAGTAATGCAAAATGTTTGATCAAGAGTGATTTATTTATTTTTAAACCTAAGGCCTTCCAGATTTCATAGAGAAGGAGGCTAGTGCTGTTTGTCACTACATTCACCTTTGGCAATCAGGAGTCAAAAATGCAGTATCAAAAGCAGCCATGAGTAGATAAAACAAAGCTGGCTTTGATTTAGTAATATCTAATAATTGAGTTAATGTAGAAAATGTGGCTCTGAATAAATACCTAGGATTTCTTCTAGTCTTTGCAACCAGTGTCTCCAGTGTGCCATTTTCTCATTGAATGCAGTTTGGGTGTTTTCTTGGCTTGCACTTGTTTTTTCTGATTGTCCTGTAGTTCAGTTATGGCTGTATGCACTTGGGGTGTGCTTCCAGCTTGGAAAACGTTCATCTCACCATTATTAGGGAGTCACGGAACCACAGAATGGGGCAGGTTGGAAGGGACCACCATGGCTCATCTGGTCCCACCTTCCTTCTCAAGCAGGGTCATCCCAGAGCACAGGGCACAGGATTCACAGGATTGCACCCAGTCAGTTCTGGAATATCTCCAGTGAGGGACACTCCACAGCCTCTCTGGACAATCCATTCCAGGTCTTGGTCACTGCACAGTAAAGTTCTTCCTCACATTCAGGCAGAATCTCCTGTGCATCAGTCCAATGGTTTTGTTCAGAAATCCTGGTGTTTTTCTAGCTGTCATCCTGAGAAACAGATCCAAGTTCTTTCTGTCTTGTACTCCAGCACCAGCAATGACAAACCAGCAAAGCTGCTGCTTCAGTTCCATCCCAAGCACTCCCGCCTGCCATCCTGTTACCCTGATAACCCAGTGATGGATACACAGCTTTACCTTTCTCATGAGACAGGGTAAGTGCTTTTATCACACAGTCATAGAACAGTTTGGGGACCTCTAAGAGTAGTTCCAACTCCCTGCCAGGGGCAGGGACACCTTCCACTATCCCAGGTGGCTCCAAGCTCTGTCCAGCCTGGCCTTGGACACTTCCAGGGATTGGGAATCCACAGCTTCTCTGGGCAACCTGTTCCTGTGTGTCACTACCCTCACAGTGAAGAACTGCTTCCTAATATCCAATCTAAACCTTTTTTCTTTCAGTTTGAAGCCATTCCCCCTTGTCCTGTCACTCCAGGCCCTTATAAAAAGTCCCTCTCCATCCTTCTTGCTGGCTCTCTTCAGGTAATGGAAGGCCACAATTAGGTCACCTTGAAGCTTCTCTTCTCCAGGCTGATCAATCCCAACCCTCTCAGCCTTTCCACCAAGGACAGTTGCTCAACCTCTCTGATTATCATAACCAATATATTAATTATAAGCAGTGTGTAAAACCACTTTTTAGCCTACATTTATCAAAGTTGCCATAAGCTACTTTTATGGGCACACAGCTTGGGAAAATCACTGAAACTCTAAGCTTTGTTAGAATAACCTTGATATGCTTCAATTAACAAAGCCTGAAAGAAGAGAGGTCTATTGATGAAACTGGATATAAGGAGTGCATCATTTATGGACCACAAAGATATTCGGCAGAAAACAGCAGACCAAAAAGAGACTAACAAAGACTCAGTATGTGTGCTGGAAAGTCTCTACCTGGGAAAAAAGATAATAAAAGGACTGAAGAATACAGACTGATTTGCAAGAGAAGTGAGAAATCAATATCCAACAGAAGATAGAATACTAATTAATGAACAAGAATTCTGTAATATAGAGCCAGTGAATATTCTTTGCTAAAAATACATATATAAATAAACATAAAAGATCTGTATCTGCATCTGTGTAGAGGCCAGGATTTTGTCAGCCATACCCACAGACGCCCCTCTTGGCCAAAAATAAAATGCCTGACTCGCTAACACTAAAAAGACAGCGTTAGAGGGTCTTATTTATCCCAATGATTTCAGAGGATTTGGTGTTACTCAACTTGGTGTCACTTGTAAACTTGCTGAGGGTGCACTCCAACCTTTCACCTATGCAATTAATGAAGATACTAAATAACACTGGTCCCAATACAGACCCTTGAAGCATATCTCAAAATAAAAATGACAAAAATGCCTCGTAAAAATATTGTCGTGCAAAACGTATTTAACTCCTAGTAAATCTTTCTCTTCGGCTGTGAATTATTAGCGATTCCTGACGGGTGTCTGCCACCACCTCCCCGTCCTCACACTGCGGCTGCCTCCCTCACGCCGCGCCTCGCCCTCAGGCCGCCGCTGGCCAATAGCCGCCAAGATCCGCACGCGTGTCCCGCCCCCGGCGCCGCTCTGACCAATGGAAGCTAAACGGGCTCGGCGGGCTCTCCCCCTCACCCCGCCTCCGCCGTCCCGCCGCCACCCGTCCCTCGTGGAGTGCTCCACCATGGGCGAGGGCAGCTCCGCCCGGCTCTGCCCTGAGCCCCGTTCCGCTCATGCTCTACGCCCCGGGCATGATTCCGTAACCCTCCTCTTCGTGGCACCTCCGCGTACTCTTATCGTAGCAGGAGAGGCCCCACGTATCAGCTGGCTTCACCCCTGCTTTTTCCCTTCCCCTTCGCGCCACTCTCCACCCCACCGGGAGGATCGAAATGGACTCGGCCGCTGGGGCAGCCGCTAACGGCTGCCCGTGGGTCACGTGGGCGGCGCGTGCTTTATATGAGTCCGAGGGGCGGAGGGCGAGGCGTTCATTCGCCTCGTGCGGGGAGCGGAGGCGGGGCGAGGTGGCTTCGCAATGAGCTCCGGGCCGGAGTCCTTTGGCCGCGGCGATACCATCACCCTGCGGGTCCGCGCCGTGGGGCTGTACCCTGAGGTGCCCATCGTGCGGCTGTGGGGGCTTCTGGGTGAAAGTAAGGCTGACTATGCCCTCCTGTACCGCGAGATCCAGGCGGTGGCCGGGCCGCGCCTGGCGGCCCGCCCAGAGCCCGGCGGGCCGGGGGCCAGCGGGACCAGGCTGTGCCCAGGAGAGATGGCACTGGTGGAAGTGTTGGGTGTGTGGTACCGCTGCTGTGTGGTGAGCTGTAGTGCCCAGGGGTACCGTGTCTTCCTGCTGGATGAGGGGTACGTGGTGACCACATCCGCCTATTATCTGGCACGGGGCTGCTCAGAGCTGTTCCAGCTGCCCCCGGAGGTGCTGGGCTGTGTCGTGGCCGAAGTCATGCCCTCGCACAGTAATGAGGGGACAGCAAGTGGGGATTCACCCGTGTCCAAGTGGACCGTGGAGGCGATGGAGTTCCTCAGCTTCCTGCAAGGCAAGGAGGTGTGTGGTGTGGTGCAGGAGGTGATAATGCCACAGGTCATCGTGCTCGAGCTGCCCCAGCTCGTGGCTCAGATGCAGCAGCTGGGCCTGGCCAAACGTGTCTCTCCCAGCTGGTTCTGCCAGGTGCTCAGGCGCTGCCTGCCTTCTGGCCAGCTAAAGAAGCAGCTCTGTCAGCAGCCTCCAGCGTGTTCCCTTGGAGCTTTTGCGGTTCCGCAGCTTGTCCACATGTTGCTCTCGTACCACCCTCTGTCACCTGCCTTGGATTACTACTACCCCCAGCTTCAGTTAGGTGTGACAGAGCCTGTCCTGGTGACCCATGTCTCGGACCCACACCACATTTACTGTCAGTTGCAGTGCTTGTCACAGGAGATCTCTTGCCTTTCTGAGACCATGTGCCATGCTTACGACCGGTGGGAGCAGGACTTACTGCCCAAAGTGGGCTCGCCATGTGCTGCCCGTGGGATGGATGGCCAGTGGTACCGTGCCATTCTGCTGGAGCTCATTGCTGGGGAGCCGGACCAGCATGCAGCTCTCGTGATCTTTGTGGACTATGGCAAGAAGGAGACTGTGACCGGAGCCAACCTGCGCCATTTGCCTGCCGAGTGTTTCCGCATGCCTGTGCTCACTTACGTGTGCGCTCTTCAGGGTGTTTCGGATGGGGGCTGTGGCTGGTCCCCATTGCAGGTTGACTTGCTGAAAGCGTTGGTGCTCGGCAGAGGAGTGAGTGCTCACATCAAAGCCTTTAACTCCTTTGAGCATCTCTATTATGTGACTCTTTATGGGGAAAATGGTGTTGATTTGAACCATCTTTTTGGGTCTCAGGCTTGCTGCCTGGCCAGCAGTTATGTGAGCCAAACTGAGGCTCATGAGCAGCTGGAAGTAGAGGAATCCTTGGTTGAAGAGTTGGGATTGCCACCAGAAGCACCTCCTGTAGCACACGGAGATTTGGCTGCTGCTGCTGTAGCTGGTGTGTATCTGAAGACCTGGACATTGTACAGTGCACAGGTCTCCCACGTCCAAGACCCATCTGAGTTCTGGTTGCAGCTCCATGAGTATTACCAGCTCTTCAGGCAGCTGAGGCAGTGCATGTGGAATTTTTATTCCCATTCCACAAAGCTGGATGGTGCTGGGTGGGACCCACAGCCTGGATCCCTTTGTTGTGCCAGTGGGAACGAGGGTGTCTTTTATCGAGCAGTGGTTACCAGGGTACTGGACACTGGGGTGGAAATACACCTGGTGGACAGAGGCAGTACAGAGACTGTGGATCTGGGTGCTGTGAAGGAGCTGCTCCCTCGGTTCAGGGAACTGCCTGCTTTGGCTCTGAAGTGTTGTTTGGCAGGTGTTTCCCCTCCAAGAGGGAGTTGGAGTGAAGCTGCTGTGTCCGCATTCAGGGACATGGTACTGAACAAGGAACTAAAGGTTTGGTTTTTGAATGTGCAGGGTGACAAATACATGGTTGAAATTTTTGACCAGTCCCAGTTAGGAGAGGGAAGAGTAAGTAAACTCATGGCCCAGGGGGGTTATGCTAAATACCAGAGGTATGAAATACCCAAGACTTCCCAAAAATTGGATAAGTCTGTGACACAGCCCTCTTCCCTTGTGTGTGCTGCCGAGCAAGGCCAAGTAAATGCAGAGAAGAGGCTCAGAGAAAAATGTGATCTAAAGAGCAGTGATAGAATACTTGATTCTCACATGGGTGTGATGGTCAGAGAGAGCCCTATTGCAGCCATTCACAATTCTAAAAATAGTGAATCTTTTCTTTGTCGAGACTATGAGGGTAAAGAAAATCTGCACACCTCTTTGAGGCAGAACTATGTGGAAATTAAGCCAGGCTCCTCTTGTGGAGGCCACTTAGAAGTGGGAAGTACAGTTAATGTTATTTTGTCATATGTTGAGAATCCTAGTTGTTTTTGGTGTCAGTTAAGTAGAAATTGCCAGGACCTTGAGATACTAATGGATGAAATTCAGGAGCATTGTAAGAATTCATCGCAGCCACATGTTTGGCCAAATCTTGTCTGTTTAGCTCAGTACTCAGAGGACAAAAAATGGTATAGGGCTTTAATAGTTAGTGAAGGAGTTTGTGCAGAAAAAGTAGAAGTCATATATGTTGACTATGGCAACAGAGAGCAGGTGTGTCTAACGAAGCTCCGTGCAATTAATGAACGCTTCCTTAGGTTAGAGGCTCAGGCATTCAGGTGCAGCCTTTACAACTTAATCCAGCCCAATGGTAAGAATCCTTTTGCTTGGGATGAAGAAGCAATTCGGGCTTTTCGTCAGTTTGTTGTTGATTCATCATCTGACCTTGACCTAAAGTGTACAATCTTTGCCTTGGCTTCAATAAATAGGGACCTGTTTAACATTGTAGATTTAATCACACCTTTTCAGAGTGCTTGCCAGTTTCTCACTGAGAGAGGTGTAGCCAGACCTTTATTTCCTCAAAAGCATCTGGAATCTATGGTGCAGCTTCACTCTTTCTATTATTCTAGTCACGGTATCAAAATTGGGAGTGAGGAAGATGTTTATGTTACGCATGTTGAGAATCCATGGACGTTTTACTGCCAACTTGAAAGGTGTGCAGATACCTTGGCACAGCTGGCTGATAACATTACTTCCCTGAGCGAGAGAGTGACCAGCTCAGGAACCTTGGGGAAGTCTGGGAACTTGTGTCTGGCAAGGTACTCTGACAGTCAGTGGTACAGGGGAGTAATTATGGAAAGACAGCCTAAGGCTAAAGTCTTCTTTGTGGATTTTGGGAACACAGAGACAATAGAGACAGATGATCTGCTTATTTTACCCAGCGATGCTTCTGATGTCTTGCTTGTGCCAATGCAGGCCATAAGGTGTTGTGTGTCTGATGTATCATCTGTTTCCAAAGAAGCTGCAACATGGTTTAAGGAAGCTGTCCTGGAAAGGAGATTAAAAGCAATAGTGGTAGCAAAGGACTCTGATAATACTCTGCTGGTTGAGTTGTTCGATAGAAATACTCAAATTAATATAAAACTGAAAGAGCTAAGCCTGAACAGTGCAGGACTGCATAGTCGTGTACACAGTGAGACTGGAAATACAGATGTGCATGAGAGGGATGAGACTGCAGGGTCCCCTTTCAATGCAGGTAGGCCTCTTGAAAGAAAAAAATGTCGACCTGAAGCCCAGCAAGAGCAAGGGAGCAAAAGACACTTCAAAGAAGTTGTAAACCTTTTCCAGCACTCTGTGGAGGGACATGTGGCAGCTGGATTACTAGAACCTAATGAGGTGCTTAGCAGTAAGAATGCTTTTTTGTTGAATAAAGTAGGGGAGGAGTCTCTGCTCTTTTCCCAGATGGATACACTGTCAGATAATAAATCTGATGCTGAAGGCAGGTGTATAGTGCTTAAAAATGCATCTGATCTGCCACCACAGAAGATAGTGCCAGCTCTTAAAACCTTAGTGTATGTGTCTTATGTCAGTGACCCACAGGATTTTTATGTTCAACTAGGGAGTGATGAGGTTCAGCTGAACAACATTTTGGAAAGTTTAAACAATGGGAAATCAGTGAAGGACCCTTGTGGACAGCTTTTGCAAGCAGGAGATTTAATCAGTGCTGTTTATTCAGAAGACAGCCTGTGGTATCGAGCTGTAGTAAAAGAGAAGACTTCTGACAATTCGATAAGGGTACATTATATTGATTATGGTGACACTTCTGTGATTAGTATTGATCAAGCACGCAGGCTCCCTAAGAACTTGTCATCTATTCCAGCAATGAGCATTCACTGCTTTCTAGGTGGACTCAAATGCAAAAAAAATGCTGGCTGGACAGAGAAAGCAGTGTTTTACTTCACCAAGAGAACAAGTGAAATCCTGCTGTCATGTGAATTTGTAAAGAAGGTTGAGGATAAATGGGAAGTTATTCTCAGTGACCATCAAGGTATAATAACAGTGGATTTAGCTGATAAAGACCTTGCATGTAGAGAGAGACTTTTCTCAAGAAGAAAAATTGATAGAAGAGAGAACCGTGACATGATCACTAGCTGTGAGTCTTTGCCTCCTCAGGTACAAAATGAGATTTCCCTTGTAAATGATGGTAAATCGTTTATCTGGAAATTTCCAGAGGCAGGTCAGACTTTAAAAATTTATGTCACAGTGGTAAATAGTCCAGGATACTTCTGGTGTCACCGTGCTGATACCAAAGATGTGAGCTACATCGAGAAAAAAATAGAGGAAGCTGAAAAGCTTGGACTAAGCTCTCTGAATGATGGCAAGTCCTGTATTAAAAGTGGTGATATTTGTCTAGCAAAATACAGTCAGGATGGGTGGTTCTACAGAGCTCAGATCAGCAGTGTCAGTGATGATGGTGTCGCTGTTAGACACGTGGATTACGGAAGCGAGGAAAGCGTCAGGCTGGAGATGATCCGACAGATGCCATGTGAACTGCTCCGAGTACCTGGGCAAGCATTTGCTTGCTGTCTGTCAGGTTTCAGTCCCCCAGATGGCTCATGGCTTAGTGAAGCAAATAAGAAGTTTTATGATATGACTGAAAACCTTGTATTAGAAGCTGAAGTAGTAGAAATTTGGGAAAATAAAGATTCTGAAGTTCCTCTGTGTGTTGTCAAGCTGGAAGCTTCTGGCAGTAGTATTAATGAAGAGATGAAGCCTTTTTGGAAAGCTAATAAAGAAACTGGTGACAGTGCTTTCTCAAACCTTCTCAACCCCCTAAAGGAAAACAGAATTTCAGACAGTAATTTGGGGCTTTGTCTCAACAAAGAAACTACTGCTGCTTGTGGATTAGCTCATGAAGAAAGTGAAAGTGCCCACCCTTTCCTGGGTGTAACTTCTGAATGCTTAGAAACTGCAGAAGCAAATGTGGCAGTGGGAGCTGCCGGTGGGAAGGTTGATGGATATGAAACAGGAGAGCGTGAGAACAGTTTTGGTAAAGAGATACCTCTGTCTGAAGGTGACAGTGATAACAGCATGCTGCTAGAACCAATGAAAAACTGCAGCCTTCATATTGTGGGAAATGGAATGAAAGCTGCAGAACAAGACCTGCCTGAAATACTGCTTGGAGAGGAGGCTGAGCTGAAAGCAGAAGTGACAAGCAGTGCTCCAGCAGTCAGCCTTTTCCTAGGAAAAGAACAAGAACTGCAGAGATTGCCGGTGCTCCAGGCACAGCCATCTGCAAGCAATGGAACAGAGACATTAGGAGAACTGGATCCATTAGAGATGCACTTACCATGTGATGATCTAAATGAGCTCCTACAGGGGCTAGAGGGAGTTACAGAACAGTCCTCCTGTGGTGAAGGAACAAAGGAAGCACTGGAAGCAAAGTCTCTTGAACTGCAGGCAGCAGCACGCAGTGGAGCAAGAGAGACAGTGTTGAAGCAGGAATTGCTGGAGCTGCCAGGTGTGAGGGAAGAGACAGGGCAGTTGGCAGCTTTGAACTGTCTTGAAATTTTACCATTACTTAACAAGAAAGAAAATCTGGTGCCTCCAGTTAGTGACAGAGAGAACTCAGTAGAGCTGATCCCATCTGATGTTCAGCCTTCTTTGGGAGAGGAGACCAAGAAACTGCAAGCAAATTTGTCTGGAATTCATGAAGCAGAAGCTATACTAGATGATTGGATGGAACCAGACCTTCCTTCCCTAAGGCTGTCATCATCTGCTGGTAGACCTGAGAAAGAGCTGCACCAGATGATGCATGACAAGCAGTCGATGTTAGGAGCCAAATTTGAGTCCTTTCTGGAACTTGTGCTGCCTAATGTTCAGCCTCCTGAGGAAGACAGGGAGGAGGACTTAATAGGGCTGGAACATGCTGTGCTACAGAGTTCTGCAAATAGTGGAAGTCAATTTTCATTTCTTTCAAAAGACTCAGCGAATCAAAGGCCTGTTTTCTCTGTGAAATCATGTGACTGTAAGGTTGAGAAACATAAGGGGTGGCAGAAGAAGAAAGGTGACTCTGTGGAAGAATGGATGGAACAAGACTTGACTGACTCATTTAAAGAGAGTGGCAATATTTGTGTTCAGTCTTTAGGCTGTAAGCCTGGGGAAGACAAAAAGCAAAATGAGAACTTGGCTGACTGCAATGCAGGTAAAGTATCTGATTTTAAAGAGTTAAATAATCAAAATGTTATACCATTCAAAAATGAGAATAGCTTTCTTGTAAAACTAACTTTTATTCCCTAATAAGATACTGTGTTAGTGTTGATGCTTTGAGTTAAGGACAGCAGACTGAGTATAGTTTCTCATGGGTAATGTGACAGTCTCAGCAACTAGTCTTACTTGGGAAGATTAATGATTTTGAGTGGAAATCCATTTGTGAATATTTTGCATTTGAAACATTTGCAAGACTGGGATGACAAATTTTTAACTTTCAAATATCAAGTAGTTTAGATAGGGTGGAGCAGTGTTTGAGGTATCTGAGAGTTGACTTTTGAGGGCTTTTTTGAGGCTTGATTTTTGTGGGGTTTTGTGAGTTTGTTTTTGTTTTTATTTTCTTCCTCCTTCATTGCTAAATTGCCATTTCTTGTAGCACACCATGACTATCCTTGTAATCTGAAGGGCTTTGCTGTTGGCTCCAAATGTGTGGTGTGGACTTCTCTCAAATGGTGTGATGCTCGCATTTTGGAGGTATCTGAGAAGGGTACCAAGGTAAGTGTGGTTTGAATACTCTTTCTGCATTCTTAAGGTTGAATCCTTCTTTAGTCCTTCTCTAGACTCTAAATAAATTTTTTTTTTTAAATTTTGTTACAGAATTTTAAGTATTTCAAAGGCTGATTCTGAATTTATAGACTAGAGAGAAACAGCGGTGTCTCAAATTGAGTTGATGATAAATGTCAACACTTTATGTTCTTTTCACATTTTATTCTCATTTATTAACTGGAAATATTGAAGAATCTGGCTCCAGTTTTAGACACACATATGTGTGTGGTTCTGTCTGGCATTAAAGTGTTCTGCAGTGGAGCTGTGTTACCATTAAATGCTCATGAAACTTGGTGTTACTTTACTGGTGTTTTGAGGAGTTAGTGCTACAGCAGTAGAAACTTGGGAAGAAACTCAAACTATACTGGAAGTAATAATGAATCCACAACTATTCCTGCATCAGTGAAATGTGTATTGCATTAGTGGTTGGTGGGAGTTAACTTTAACAGTAGAGACTAATGCAGTGAGCTGCCTTGTTCTACTGCTGTTTGAGCTGGGGGCTGAACGAGACGTCTTCCTTCAGTCCAGGGGAGTGTGTATTGATGTACACACATGCACAGACATTATACTTACATAAAATGACCTCTAGGTTATAACTTAAGATGGCAAATCCAAAAGATTGTTACATAAAAGCATCCTTTTGGGAGATTGAATGTCTGAGATCATGCCAGCCAGCTCTTGTGCTGGTAGATCTCTTGGGTGTCTAAAACTAAGCTCAGGGGCATTCAGATGAGAGGCAGTGTCAGGGATTATCATGTAATGATATCCCTATTCATCAGCTTCCTTCTGGTTCTGATCTAATAGGTGTTTTGCAGCCTTTGTCTCACTATGCTTGGGTTAGGAGCCCAGAAGAGCCTTGAGCAGCCTCAGTCACTACATTCAGTTTTTATTAGAGGTTAGCTTGTTCTTATTTGCAAGATCAGACTTCTCAACACCTTCTCAAAGGCACAGAGTCCTCAACTGTGTTTTCCTACTGCTGTGTCTTACTTGTTGAGTGTATTGCTGTTGTGCTAGATCCCCTTTGGCTCTGTCTGTACAGGTCTTGAACCTCTGCAGTGGCAATGAGGAGATTGTGCATCCTGAGAACGTCTGGAATGGAATTCCTGACGGGGCTCGCAGATCAGCTGAGGTATGGCAGTGTGATACTGGACTGGGCAGGACAGTACAGGTTTTTAGAAAGGCTGCTAACTAACTGCTAAGTCATGAAAAATATTTCTATTGTGGAGTAATTAGGAAGGAATAGTAAGGTTTTCACCACTGTTCTTCATGAAGGACCTGCCAGTGGATGAAAAACTCATGTCTGGAACCCAAAGCTCAGGTCATGAGCCATGCTGCTGGTGATAACAGCAGGAATTTCCAGTTTGTTCTTCACATGCAGCCTTTGTATCCAAGTGAAAAGTGGGCAGAAGACTAATGTAGTGAGTTATAAGGGAGGAAAACAATGGTAAATAGGAGTCCATAAGAAGTTAGTCTAGTATTAAAGGAAACACCTCAATGGAAGTCTTGGCAATAGTGCCAGCTTCCTAACAGGATCCTTTTTTGTGTAGGCATTAACCCCTGCAACAGAAAATTTGCAGTCCTTACCAGAGGAGTCCTTACTTCAAGGTAAGTCTACCTTAAGCCCCCACATGGGTTGTGTACTCTGTGTTTGAATTGTTTCTAATATTCTAGGAAATGATTTATTTTAGAAAATACAGTTGAAGCACTAATCTGAGTTTATGTAGTTGATACTGCTGGGATTTTCTTGATAGCATTAGCTTATGTACTGTCAGTTTAAGGGTGACTACATGGAATGAAAGCTGCTACTGTGTCTGGATTACAAACCAATTTAGTATTTGTTTATTCATCTAATGAGTTGAGCCTCTTGGAACAACTGGGGTGGTTGACCCAAGTTACAGATTTTGGCAGGATTTTGAGCATTGCCATCAGCATGCTGTTCTTGGTCATGTTTCTGAGGCAAGGTGAGCAACTGCTAGGCAGACTCTATTAAGCATTTAGTTTAGCATTTGAGTGCCCCAGTTCCATAATCTATAAATCCATAATAATACCATTTTAGTTGTTCTAAGGATAGTTTGTAAATAGTACATGTATATCTTTATTGTTACGTAAAAATGTTGAAGTGTTACTGGTAAACACCTCTTAAGTGTACCAAATAAATAGTACAGATTTTTTTTGTTTATATGCTAATGTGGAATTGTAGAGCAGTTCTGGTTGAAAGGGGCTTTTCCTGGTGGTGAATTCAGGGCCAACTAGATCAGGTTGTTACAAGAAGACCTTACTGCCAGTTCTGGAATCTGTCCAAGAATGGAGACTCCAAAACCTGTCTGGGCAATTTGTTTCTGTGGTTGCCTGATGAAGACTAAACTGAGTTGAAGTGGGGATAGCATTTGTGCTTTCAGGTATTAATTGGTGATTGTATTTCAGTATAACTACTGGTTTATAGGTAACAAATAAGGAAGCCTGCAACAGAGATCAGGTTGCCTGTTGAGCAAGAAAAAGGGTAGTTAAAGATTTGATAAAATGGTCCATCTACAAATTCTCCCTCAATTGCACCCCTCAAATGCAGGATTATTCTTGATTTTGTGGATTTTATTCTGTTCTTGAACCCTTTGCATGGAGTTAGTGTATGCATTCTCAGCATCAGCCCAGGAAAGGTGAGTCAGGGTCATGCACCCACATGTCACAGAGCTGGAACCTACTGCACACACTGCCACTGCCTGGAAAGGCAGTTTGAGTAGGAGGTACTCACATGCATAAACTCCTGCAGTGGTTTATGCCAATCCCACTGAGGGATGGAGTAACTTGAACTCAAAACTGAAATCTGGGAGTGCTGCTGCTTCATCTTCTTGGGCACTTCTGCTGTTTCAGCTGTTTTATCTTTGTCTAATAAGTGTAATCTTTTAACATGGTCCAGTATGTCAGTAGTATTTAGTCTGAAGCCCTTTTGATCTTAATGCCCTTATATACATTTATAGAAACCTCTTGATGGGTCTAATCTGTGTTTATTCCCTATAGAAAAGCAAACTGGCTGCAGTAGCAATTTAGCTGAAGATCCTCATGTCCTCCAGCAGTGTTGAAACCAAGTGGCATGTTGACCACATGAAACTGAATGAGTGCCTGTGTATGAAATGTTCCCATGAAAATGTGTTTGTGGGAACAAAAATACCAGCAGAGCATTGAGTGGCTCATTTTTTCTACCTAACTGACCAAATACCTGTCACTACTGAACTTCCCTATAAAGGAATAGTGTTGGCAGACTGTTATTTTCAGCTTGTTTTCTCACAGCTCTTGTTGTTAGACTGTTATTGTTAGCTTGTTTCTTATAGCTATAATTTCCTAAATAAGAGTTTGCTCTTGACTGGCATTTTTTATTGACTGGGGGTGCACTGACTTGTATGGAGTTCTTGGTGGGTGGTTCTTTAACAAAAGTTTCTTGTGAGTTTCTGTATATGCTGTTGTGTTGTACAGCACTGCTTTCTGATGTTTGCTTTTGGAAAAGTTGCATTGTTAAGTGGTTTTTTTCTCAAAAAAAAAAAAAAGTTGAGGGTATTTTTGGGGGGTAGGGAGGTTTGTTTTTCTCTGTAGGGGAACATAGTTGTTTTAGGTTGAAGTCTTATATTTGCTGCTGTTCTAAAGCAATGGAAGAAGCTGGAATAAAGCTTTGGCTGGCATATACTGGTTTGTTGGTGTGTTTTAATGACTTGTGTCTGTTCCTGTGCAGAAGCCCAAATGCTGTGTGAGGGCTGTTCTGCAGTCACTGGTTGTGTTTTGACCCTTACCAGCTCTCCAGAGCACTGTGAGCTATGGTGAATGTTTTGAAACGTTAACTGTACTTAATTAACTGAACTTGCTACAGTTGTACTAATGAAAGATGAAGCTTTTCCTACAAATATGAAGAAGAAACAATGGAATGGTTCTGCTGCCACATGTGTGCAACATGCTAAGCTGTTTTAAGGAGATCTCACCATTTACTCTCCTTCTCAGGTGTTGAAAAGGGGGTGCTATTTTATAGTGGTGTTCCATGCTCCTGTGTAGCATAGCTGCTCCCGCCTCTTCAGTAGCTTTGGATTTTTCATGCTGAAACAAGGACTTAGGAACCTAAGCTGGCTGATGAGTGAATCTCACAGTAGATCTCAAGTGTTAGTGCTGACTCAGTAAGACAAACATGTTTATTTGCTTCATAGAGACAATACCCGGCACTAGACTGTGGAGAATTTAATTAAATTCTGAAAGACAGGTCTTAGTTGTTATTGCAATCTCATTTTAATATCACAGATTATGTTAAATACTTAATTACACTGTTAATTTCTTAATTTGTTTGCTTCCATGGTTTTGTTTGTAACCTGATTTTGAAATGAACAGAATTTAGAAGACACCCTTCCATGAGGCAGCTTCAGGCAGTTCTGATCCAAAAAGGAGAGCCTAAAAGAAGGCCACCCAGGTGACTGCTGGCACTCTTTGTCCAGGTACTACCACTGCTGTCTGTATCTGTCAGTGGGAGCCAGCTGAGTCACCTAGAGACCATTGTGAGTACCTGGAGAAAGCTGAGTGTCTGGGGAGTGTTTACTACCTGGAGCTGAAGCAGTGCTAACAAGGACCATGTAAAAGGAGCTGTAGAGGTGCCACATCTGTATTTCCCCTGCAGTCTGACTGTGTGGTAGCAGAAACTCAGACAGGGGAGGAGCTGCTGGAGCTTTGCCCAAGGGCAATTACAGTTGCTACTAGAGTGACCCATGGAAGAGCCTCTGAGATATAAATATCATCCTCTCTGTATGGCACTAAACACATCTTACATTTAAGTGGGTTAAGCTCCTGTGAGGAGTCCTGTGTCTGGACTTTCTCTGCTGTCAGCTGAACTGCTTCCTGTAGCTTTTACTGTGACTTATTTTACTAAGACACAGTTTTGAAGACCACCCTCCACAGGCATCCCTAACTCCCAGCTGTTGTCAGAGCACAGCTGAAATACTTAGAATCTAAACAGACAAGTGGTGGTTTGGGGTTTTTTTTGTTTTGTTTCTTTTCCCCTACGCTGCAGGAAAGGCTTCCTGGCTGCAAACTGACATAAAACTTGGTAAACAAACCTGTAGCTGAATTCCTAGGAGCTCTGTCTTTCTGCAAACTTGACTCCAGTCAAAACCAGAAAGAGCGTTTAAATTATTACCAAGTGATTTCCCCAAGCTGCTTACAAAGCAGAAGTTACCCTATTACAGTATTTCAGAGCATCCCACTAACTCATTTGAACAGAAACCTCTGTTTTTATATTTTACCTTCTCCTTTTTTTTTTTTTTTTTTTTTTTTTTTTTTTTTTTTTTTTTTTTGCTCCACACCCCAAAAGCTTTCTAGGTGTTTAATGCCACCACATATCTGAGCAATGTCTGACCAATATTAGTGTCCTGATGTCCATGGCATTTTCAGTACTTGTGTTCCTTACTCAGGTTCAGCTGGAGATGTGTCAATATTGGTTCCAGGAATAACATTGGGTCCTATGCCATCCACAAGAGAATCCCACCGATCAAAATCCTTCTTAAGACCTATAGGATGGGGGAAAGAAAACCAAGTAGCCATGAGTTAAGTAACCAGCTTTTTGTAAAACTGCACTGAATAATGAAATCAATTTGGCAAAGTAGGGAAGGAAAAATGTTTTAAGGAGGAAAAAATTATACTCCAGGTTTTTTTTTGTACCAGGACAAATGTTAGTGATTTTCCTCTGAGTTGCCAAGATTACAAAAGTAACTGACAAACCTCTAGAAGAAGTCTGACTTATTTTTTCCACTGACACACTTATTTTCGTCTTGTTTTAAACTGAATGGTTATATAAAAAGCTTCACAGGAATGAAATATTAGTCAGCTTCATACTTTGCTGTAAACAGATACTTACTCAGATGTTTCTGTAGGAAGGCTAATGAAGCATGATTGCTGATATCAATAGCTTCATTTGGATCTATTTCTCCTTTTAATTTGAAAAATCTTGCAATGATTCCTCCACTCACAAATGTGAAATCAGGAAAGCTCTGATGTACTGACCCCCTGCAAAAACAAAAATTATCAACAGGCTTGTAAGACTACATTAAATTGCCTGATTAAAAGATGCACAGACTTCAGTCAAATGTCTTGGGCTGTCTTTAAGAGAAGATAGAAGAGCTTAATCTCATAAACAAGATTAGCAGGAAATTCTGCCCTAACCACACAAGGGAGGAAGGTTTGTACATGCTTGCTGTAAGTCACTGTAAATGCAACAGCAATAAAGAGCTGGCTTGGCAAAGCATCAAAATCAAGTTGTCTCCCTGCTCAGTAGTGCAGGATAGAGCCATCCCTCCCTGGCTGCAGAACTGCCCCCAGAAAGCTGTTTCAAGTGTTCATGCACAACACTCAGCACAAAGTTTGTGTCCCAGGGCAGGAATGCACACCTTGGAGTGTCTTAAACTTGGGGTTCCTGGCTGCTTTGAGAGGTCTATGTCCCTGTATAGGGGATGTATGGCTGATTTAAACATACAGTGAAAACCTGGGCCGAGGACACACAGTCATAGTATAGTCAGTATCATTTAGGCTGGAAAAGACCCTTAAGATTATTAAATCAAACCATTTACCCAGCACTGCCATTCCATCTCTAAACCATATTCCTCAGTGCCACATCTACACACCTTTTAAACATCTTCAGGGATGGTGACTCCCCAGCTTCCCTAAACAGCCTGGTCCAATGCCTAACAACAGTTTAAATGAAGCAATATTTCCTAATATCCAATCGGAACTGCCCCTGGTATGACTTGAGGCCATTTCTTCTTGTTGCCTGGGAGAAGAGCCTGACCCCCCCGCCTGGTTCCACCTTCCTCTCTGGGAGTTGTAGAGTGAGGAGGTCCCCCTGAGCCTCCTTTTCTCCAGGCTAAACATCCTCAGCTCCTCTTTCTCCTCAAACTTGTGCTCTAGGGACTGTCTGTCTGCAGTTACCTGTGACTGCACAGCTCCAACAAGAGGTTCAACCACAGACAGAAATGATGGCTCCTAGGCACTTACTTGATAGTGATCATCTTCTTGTTTGTGTCATTGGAGATGAGCTTCTTAATCTTTAGGATGTTCTCAGCCCACTGGAATTTTTCAGAGTTGATAAAAAGCAGCGGTTGCTGGACGCTGTTTTGGTAAACGTCATCACCTACAGGAAGCATCCACACATCGAGGGCAATGCCACACCTGCCAAGAACATCTGGATATTGGCACAGAAGCAGAAAGCTTGGGACACGGGAAAGACAAAGTCTCTCTGATATCGAACAGGTAAATTAATCACTTTGTTTCATAATTATCTCTACTCTGGGGGAAGAGAATTAGTCCATTCTTTCCATATGTTGGTCTCCACTGCCAGGTGCAGCTGGACTGCAGGGTCCCACAGTATCATGATATCATAAGATGCAGCTGTTATGTTCCACCACATCCCCACACTTGGAAAAAGCATGGTTGGAGAAAGCAAGACATGCCAAACAACACTCTTCTTGAAGAGCCGATTAGCAGTTGGGGGATCCTAGGTAAAGTGCCCTGCTCCAGACCTCTCAAGTGCCAAATGTCTCTGGCCTTGTTTTGCATACTTACCTAAATCTCATTTCTTTGCTGAGACTTTCAATAACTGTAGCACCACCAAAAGAGTGTCCCATCACAGCTATTCTGCTAGTATCAACAGAATCCTGTCAAAAAAATCCAGGTGCTGTAAGAGACTTTCTTTCCCAAACTTATGTTTTTAAAGGGAATAATTTTTTCAGGCATTAGATCCTACTGAAGTAGGAAGAGCATCATTTCAGCTCCGTTATTCTCTAGCTTTGGATGACCTGAGAATATTTTCAGAGATCTACACAGTGATCTGCAGAATACTTTACATGAACCAGTTTAGAAATGGAAGGGGGAAATGAGAAGCATTATTAGGTGTTTAACAAAATGCAGGTGGCATCTTCCACTCACCTTTAGGCTGTTCCAGTCAAAGTCTGAATGTAATACATTAGTTACTTCCTCTCCGGAATTGATTTTAAGAATGAGATTGAGAGCTTTGATACACTCCTGTGCTCTTTGCTGCACCTGGGGAGAAAGTGAGGTTGGGGCAGAGCAGTGGAAGGAATCATCAGACAACTGCCAGGCTTAAGACGCCCTAGGACACACGACTTACTCTGATAATTTTCCCCCACTATTCTGAACTGCAGAATGGAGCCATCTGACAAACAACAAAATTGGTTTCTGGCGGTGTAAAGAGATGAAGCTCTTGTGTAGAACCTCTGCACACAGAAGCATTTATCCCTGTAACATGCACCAAAGGCCTTCAACTCCTTTGTCCTATCACTGCTTAAGATAAGGGGTTGTTGGGATGTGAAAGGCTTAAGTTGCAAAATTCCAAGGAAGGCTGACTCACTGATGCTTTTCAGGCTCACCTGGATGAGCAAATGTCATTCTATCACTTGCCCCATCACACAATAGCCTTGAAACTGTCTTTACACTGGATAAACCAAACTAAGAAAAAGTGAAGCCCATCCCATTTTTTATATATACTCAACCCTGAAAACTGTAGTGAAGCTGTTGAAAAAAAAGGTTTTCCTTGTTCCATAAGAACAGTTTTTAACTGGTATGTCAGTAAAATAAAAGGTTCAAGAAGAACCAAGGAATAGTAGCGATCTTGGGAACCACAGTGTGTAGGCAGGCAACAAGATGTCTGTGCATCACTGAATTTCAAATAAATCCCAATCTTCTGACTTTACTTGTGAAATTTGCAGACAACAGCTTCTGAAGGTTATTTCCAAGCTCAGACATAACACATTGACACTCACGGGTAGGACACTGTATTCATCCAGGAAGTGACTCTTGTAGTATTGTCTGTATGGCCCAGGGAGATAAAGAGAAGCACCTCCCTGGCTGAGTTTTCATTAACTGGAAAAACCACTCCCATATTTTAAAGGTCAAGTGTATGCTTGGAAGAGCTTGTCAGTATAGCCACATTACATCCAGCTTGGATACTGCTTATAATAAATTGGAAGTCTGCACTGTTTACATTGCTAAAAAACACCTTCAAGTGTGGTAAGGACTATAAAGCAAACATCCCACTCAGAGCAGCCATGATTCATCCTTCCATGAACAGTAAATGAAAGCTAATGCAGGCCTAAGGCCACAGAAACACTTGAACTCAACTCTGTGTCACTTTTAGGCTGGGCTGGGCAGTAAAAGTGTAGGAGACAGAGAAGAAACAAAAAGTTGAGTGGAACCAGAAGAGAAACAGATGACTCAGCTCAAGAGTGCAACTTCGAGAAAAAGCTTTGTTGAGGGAGCAGCTTGTGCTCTGAAGAAAGCTAGTTAGCTGTTCCACCTTCAGGGGCACAGGACTCGATCCATTTTTATATCTCCCCAAGCCATGGCAGAAGACTGCTCCCCTGGCCAAAGGGAGACTCTGCTAGCCCTAAGCACAGCCCTCCTGCCACACTTCCCAGAGCACAGAGCCAGCCCAGGCACCTGCTTATGGCGCAAGCAACGCTCCTCCTCTCCAGTTTTCAGTTTCCTGTAGTAGATCCACTCCTTCTCCATGTTAGGCACAGGCTCTTCCTGTGACTCAGAAACAGACCTTCTTTTACAATAATACGTGGCTGAAGCAGATTCATCTCTGTAATGCCAAGAGGAGGTTATTTCTGGGTGTGCATTCCATTTGGTTTGAGATGAAGTCAGCAAAAGTTTCCAATTTCACTCATCTGAAGAGATCCAGCTATCAGCCAGTGCTGCTGCAATTGCAACCCAAGTGTACACAGACTTTCTAAATAATACAATAACCCCACCAAAACTCCCACCTCCTCTATATTCTTCCCCTACTTTATATTCTAACAATAAGAGTGAGAAAAATAGCACATCTGAAGAATGACAAATTATATCTACCCCAAGACTTTTCATTCTAGGGCTTATCTAAACAAAATTCCCTTTGTTTGGAGAAGGGATGAGCTATGGGCAGTGTGGGCAGGGCTGAAAAAGAGATGTTAGTTTTTCTTTTTTCAGAAAATACAGAAGTTCTTTTTTAGAATAAATAACAATTTTGTTCAATGTGAGAAAGTTACTTTCCACCAGAAATCCAAAATGTGCAGCACACTCACCTGTGCTCCACAGCAGCCACTATAAAGCCCTGAGAAGCCATCTCTATGCAAATAGCAGAATAGATTGTCCTGCAATAAAAACCACACTCTGGTGAGATGTCATTCTTTCAATTCCATTGCTCTTTAAATGCTGACCACACTGGTATGCACTAGTCTCCACTCAATATTTCTTCTCTTTGAATTTGCTACCCAGCAGAGCAAGATTTCGTATGCCAGGTACCAAAGGCTGTTCACAAAACCTTGGTACTGTTTTACTGTCTATTCAGAAAGGAAAATGCCACTGATTTTTAATAAGTAGCACACACAGCACTTTGCATCTTCAAAGAGCTGTCCAAAAATCAACCAGCTAATCTTCACAACATCCTCATGGGCTGGTAAATATCTTCACCTCCATCATACAAAGGGAAAACACAAATGGAGATCTGAACAACCTGGTCTAGGGGAAGCTGTCCCTGCCCACAGCAGAGATGATCTTTAAAGACCCTTCCAACCCACTCTGTTCTATTACTCTGTGACCAGCCATACACCAACCCTGCTGTTGTTTCAGTGGGGGCATAATGACACATGGCAGCCTGTTCTTCAAATCTGTTTCAGCTCCACAAGGATCTCACCCCCCTACTGAAAATCTGTTCAGAACCACTCTTGGAGACTGCTGTCTCCATAGACAACAAACTGCAAAATTACCGAAAAGCTCCAAGTCCATGGGAAAAAACAATAAGTGGGTATTTTTCTCCTGGTTTAAAAGCAGCATTTGACTTTGCAGGACAGGTCACTGAACCTAAATAAAAATGGAATACATCATTATTACTGGAATGAGAGAAAGTGTTTGTTCCTGTGGGAGAGATCCCAAGAATGTAGTGATCACTAATATTAGAGCAATCACCTAAAGATAAGGTGCTACGACTCATCTTTAAAATAGAAAGCAAATATGGATCTGATTCTGAAAATACGTTCTACTTGGCAGAAGATAGTTGTCTTCTCCTCCTCCCATCCACAGCCTGGCACAAGTCTACATATCTCTTAAATCTTCAGTCAGGCATCCAGGTCTTGCTGATATTCAGACCTTAGGATCTCTCTGACTTTTGTATCTTTGCACATTTCCTTGTGGGATTTAAATCACAACACACAGGTGCAGCTGACGTAGAGCAAACTGCCCAGACACTTCTATGCACAGCAGTCAGAGACTGCCTGAGAGCTGGGGTCACATTTAGCACTCTCACTACACAAACCAATCCCACAAAACCACACTTGTTTACTAAAAACTCTTTTTCAGCCCTGCAGCAGTAACACTCATGGAGCATGGCGGCAGTGACAGGAATAAAGGAATAAAACAAGAACAAGTCTTACCAACATAGTAATGGAAAAGCCTTTCTCCTACAACTCGGTACAGATTAAGGAAGTCAGAGAGTCCCTGATAGTATTCTTTGTCTGGAATCCATCGTGCCTCCTCAATATCTGTGGCATCATATGCTGGATAATACAGGCGCAAAAAGCTTCCCTGGGATTAGGAAAAATTAGGGAAAAAAATTAATAATGGTATTTATTTATATATGGAAGAGAAAATGGAAGATTAAAACATTTCTAGAAAAGGTTTTGGTTGCAAGAATGCAGTTCAAGAGAATTATGAGGATCTCATGAGAAAGTTATTATCATATACAGGCTTTGATGCCAATCCTATATCACAATCTTCCTGTGCCTGCAATGAATTTAAAGTAACATGAGATACACATCATCACAGCATAGTTAGCTTAGGGCTTATTAGAAATGCTTCATTTAATTAAGTTAATTATTACAAACACTCACTACCTATTTGCTCAATCCAGCATCTTACTGGATCTTTTCTTCTGTCTTCTTTGCTGGGAATGGTTTGTTGATGTGTTTTGCTAAGTTTTCTAGGGCTGACTGTTGAAGGGGTGACTGAAGATGACCTGAGAGCTGGAGCACCACTCCGAGCATGACAGGCTGAGAGAGCTGGGACTGTTCAGCCTGGAGAAAATAAGACTGTCTAACGTGGCTGTAGTGTTCCTGCCTAAACTGAGCAGAGGCTGTCAGCAAAGCTCTTGGGCAGCTGCACAGCAAGGGAGAACAATACATCGCTCTTCCTCCTCATCAGGAAGTTCACAAGTCTCTTGTGGTCCATCTTTCTAAACACAACTTTGTTATCCTGTGTTTCATCTGCCTCAGTTAAAAACTCTTACTGTCTGTACTCCAGGTATCCCAGGAAAGCACCCAAGCTTTCCACACTCACAGGGACCTTCCATACCCCCTTGTCAGTCTTTTTCCTTTACAGACAGCAGCAATGTACCAATGCACACCACAAAGCAGACTTCCCAGCAGATGAACTGTGTGCGATTTGCATTCTTATTTCCTGATTTGCAAGTGTAATTTGCAACACCCCATTCAAATTCACTGTCTTGCTCCAGCTGTATTTTGATTTTAGCAAGTTACAATCAGGGCCAAAATAAACATGAGCTTTGAAATAAAGCCTGATTTCTTGAACAGTAACATATCAGTTTACCAAAAGTTTGTTTAATGAAGCTTGTTTCTATTCACTTATCAAACTTAAATCAACCTTTGACACAGAGACCATTAGGGAAGAACTTTCCTCCACATTGGTAGTGATATTAACTTGATCTCAGAACAGCCCCAGTGAGCCTCCCCAATGACTAACTGATTACCAGAAAGGGGAAGAGGTTCATTATTTATGCCTGAGAGAACTGCAATTGTTCATAATGCTTATGTAAAAAAACCCACGTGGGCTGACTGCAAAGAGAAACTCATAATTTCTCTGTGCTGATATAGAGTAAGCTCAGTAAAGGAAAACATATGAACCATTGCAAACTGATCCCAAGGTCCACTCCCTGTGGCTACTTTGTGGAGTAAAACCACAGTGTAAATGCAGGTGTATTCTCACAAAGGCAAGAGGATTTGAAATGGAAACTCACAAGCAAGCTCATTACTTGTATTGTTAATGTCCCTGTCTTATTATTGTGACTTCTCAATGCACTAACCTCTTGCAAAATTGACATCCTGTTCATCTTCAGTGAGATAACATCTCAAGAAGACATCTTGTCTTTTACCCTGCAGCTGAAACACTACATAGGCTCATCTCCCAACAATCCTGTTGGGATCTTTGTGATGAGAACAGCCAGAGTCACAGACTGCATGTGGAGTCTCCTCAGGAGCCCAGCGCAAGAGGGAGCAGTGGGGTGGGTGGGAAGAACCCCCTGGGTTCCAGGAGGACACAGTTTCTCTACAGTATCTTGTGTAGGAAAGTCAGAAAGGCAAGGACATTAGAATAGAGAGGAGTTAGCCATGGGAAACGCTTGCAGGTTACGTCCATCTGGTAAATGCCCAGTACACATCCTACACCAGGATGGAGAGGATAGAAAGCTCAGCTGTGAATGTCAGCATGGAGCACACAGGCAAGATCACCTGCTTTAAAACTGCAGCCTGTTGTTTCACTAACATTGTGGCTTAAATTCAAAGAGTCAAGAACTTTACCTCAACTGCATTTTCTGTCATCAGGTCTGTACATCCAACCGAGTGTGGTCCCTTTCCTTCAGGGATCCTGTAAAACTTCTCAGTGCTGCTGGTGCCCCACATTTCCATTGGTGCATTCACCGACAAACCTGGGGGAAAACACAAAGCAAATCAAGAGACCACCATGGCCTCTGTGACCAGACCACCCACACTGAGACAAATCCAGCACGCTGAAAATCCAGAATTAGAAAAATCAAGATTGAGCCAATACAGAAATCTGCTCGTGAGAAACAAAGAAATCCCGAATTGCCAACCTGACCTGTTCTACTCGGGATTTTCCTTGTTGTATCCTGAATCCCAAGGAGCAGACAGCGCCGTGCACTTACAGAACAGTGGGATGAAACCTTTGGCTGGCGAGGCCGCGGCAGCACTCGGGAGCTCTGCGGTGCTACGGACCGCACAAAGGGAGGATTCTGCTGCTCCTCAAGTAAAACCGGCCTGTGCATCAGGGGGAGCGGGATGTCACGGAGAAACACAACGCCGCTGCCATTTTTCCAGCAGGAATGACGAATCCCAGGCTCGGCCCCCGGCGAGACAAGGTCGGGCTGCCCGTGCCGGAGCAGGTGTCGGGGCGGTGTGGCCGAACCTGGGGTCACCCCTCCGCGCCGGGCTGGTCCCGGCGATGCGCAGAGCGCGGGGGAAAGCAGCCGCATCCCGGGCTCGGCTCTATCTGCCGCCGTCTCCTTGGGGAAGGAGACACGACGCCATCCTTCTCCCGATACCTCGCCGCCCGGCCGTGCCGCCCCGGGGCGGGGCTCCCGGTGCGATGTCACGGCTGCTCCTCCCCGGAAAAGCCGCGGGGCCGGCGGCCGCTCCGCCCCGGAAAAGTCCCTCTCAGGCGGCGGCGCGGCGGATCCCGGTCCCGCGAAGATGGTGCGGAAACTCAAGTACCACGAGCAGAAGCTGCTGCGGCGGCTGGACCTGGTGAACTGGGAGGCGTCGAGCGGGAATTTGGCGGAGGTGCGGGCGCTGCGGCGGTACCGGGTGGGCCGGCGGGAGGACTACGTGCAGTACAAGGCGCTGGCCCGCGCCGTGCGCGCCCTGGCCCGGCGGCTCCGCGACCTGGGCCCGGCCAGCGCCGCCTTCCGCGCCCGCTGCGCCGCCGCGCTGCTGGAGAAGCTGCACGGGCTGGGGCTGGTGAACAGCCGGCAGTCGCTGGCCGTCTGCGAGAGCCTCTCGGCCGCCGCCTTCTGCCGCCGGCGCCTGCCCTGCCTGCTGGTGAAGCTGCGCATGGCGCAGAACCTGCGCCACGCCGTCACCTTCGTGGAGCAGGGGCACGTCCGCGTGGGGCCCGAGGTGGTGACAGACCCCGCGCTCCTCGTGCCCCGCGCCGTCGAGGACTTCATCACCTGGGTGGACGCGTCGCGCCTGCGGCAGAAGGTGCTCGACTACAACCAGGAGCGTGACGACTTCGACCTGGCCGCCTAGGGCTGCCCTGCTCACAGGACACGCACACCGATAAGACCACGGCGATGCCACCACGGGATAGTCACACACCTGCAAAGGGAGCCAGAAGGAAGCTGTGTGCTTCCAGTGTCGCATTGACCTGCTCCTGGCTCCCTTTCACAGCTAATGTTTCCATTCATCCATGCAGAGGAACAACCTTTACACATACATTGCTTTGAGAATACAGCCAGTGGCCCAGCTTCATCGCTGTCTCCAGGCATTCCCAGCTTCACTGTCAGCCCAGCAGCTCAGCTCCATCATCATCCCCAATGTTTCCAACTCCATCATCATCCCTGGCATGATGTCCTGGTTCAGGGCAAATTTTCCTTCTCCCCCACTCTTCGCTCTCAGATCTAGTTTTAAAGGTGCAGAACTTATTTCTGGGCTAAAGAGACAGACGGGGATACCAGCATCACCCCAGGACACATCTCAGCTCCATCATCATGCCCAGCTCCCTCATCCTTAAATGTGCATCTCCATCATCCTTACATCCCATAAAAGAAAAGTGCTTGGAAAAGTCTTTGCCCAGT
Organism: Onychostruthus taczanowskii; assembly: GCF_017590055.1. Taxonomy (NCBI): domain Eukaryota; kingdom Metazoa; phylum Chordata; class Aves; order Passeriformes; family Passeridae; genus Onychostruthus; species Onychostruthus taczanowskii. The sequence goes on along the minus strand of NW_024506994.1, from coordinate 39,393 downwards.
CACAGGAGAGGATTTAGGTCAGCCTCAAGTGCTTGGCAGCTCAATAGTAGCTGCTGGAAGGGGTTTTAAGCCAAGCCAAGTGGTTGTTTTAAGACTGAGTTTAGCTGCTTCACTGCTCTTTGTGCAAGAGGTTGTCCTGGTTCCTCCTTCATCTGCTGAATGCACAGCAATCAGAATTACTTCTGGAAGGGTTTCCCGTGATATCAAGGAACAAGGAGGGGATTTCTGGGGATAAGCATTAAACAAGAAGGCCAAATACCATGTTTCTGGAACTGTTAAAAGTTTTAGCCAAAAATGGAATTAAAAACAAAACAAAAACCAAAAAACTTTGTCATGTGAAGTTGTGAAGGGTAGTTTGATGCTTTGAGTTGTGTCTTTGATGTGTGGGGTTCTAGATGACCATTATGCATCATTTATGATCCATCATAAATTGATCGAACTGGGGAGGTGTTGGAGCAAAAGCTGATCTTACCATAACTGCAGATTTGGGGGAACTTTTGCATTAAGCACATTAGCTAGGGGCTGTTAGGAACTTTGTTCCCTTTTGATAAAAAAAAAGCAAAAAAAACCCAAAAATAAAACTGTTGGGGTTTTTTTTAGTTGGTGAAGAAATGTGTGGACTGCTTTATGATATAGTTTCTCTCAGTTTATTCTGATTTTTAGATGGTCCAGTAAGCCCTGGTTGCCACCTTTCAGAACTTTTTTTAAATTTAAGTTTTTATGTAACTTATGTGAGTCTGGTTTTATTTTAATAGCTAGGAGGCTATTACTGAGTTGTAATGTGTTTATCCTAGGAATGCTTTCTTTCCCTTACCTATAAAAGGATTTGGCAGTAGGTTTAGGAGCAGAGCTGTGACTGTCCATCCCAAATCCAAAGAGCTGGAGTGCAGCTACTGTCAAAGCTCTGGATGTGGATGCCTTCGTGTGGCTTTTTCGAAACAGAAGAAGTGTTCAGGTGAGGTATGTTTTGGAGGCATTGCATGACCACAATCTGTCACCAAATATTATGTCAAGTTTTTGTAAGACAAACAATGTTTACATTTCTTCCCAATCTCATAAGCCAGCTGTATTAAGCAGAACAAATATTAAAGCAGTAATAGATATTAAGAAAAGGACACTAAATGGCTGGATAAACCATTTGCCTACTACTGCTGTTTGTACTTGAATTTATTTCAGTAACCATAACCTCAACAACATCTTAACCGCTTTCTTAAGAGTGTGCATCTTGCTTATGGTAAGAAATGCAGACTGAAAAAAAGTTTCACACCTGAAACATGACTTTTAAACACCTTCCCAGCTTCCCTTTCCTCTAGAACAGGTGCAGGTTAAAACAGTTCTGCTGTGCTTTACTCTTTTGGGGGAATTTAAGTAACAGCACAGTGACTCTGCAGGGCATTTTACTACTGAGATGCTAAACTCCTGCTCTGCCCAGTGTGTCCAGTCCTTGGAGGAACTGCAGAAAAGGAAATATCAAACCTCCAGCCTGTCAGCCTCTGAGTTCACATCATCAGACCATTCCTTTTGTATGAAACCTGCATTTTATTGTTCATCTGTGCACCTTCAGCATCTGTAGTAGAAGAGAAATAATCCTGTAGACTCTTAAATTAAGCAGGGGAATTGATTTCCCTAGAAATATGTGGGATAACAGCATCCATGACCCCTGCTCTCCTCCTGTGGTACTGGAAATCAAATTCTTAGTTCTCTGAGAAATCAGGCTGTGTGTTTTAAGTCTGGAATTTCTTAACTGTGCTGGTTGTACAGTAGCTGAGACCTGAGATGAGTGTCCTGCTCCTCAGTTTTTAGCAGCTGCTGTCCTCACACATCCCTGACCAGAGTTGGGTACACTTTAAGTACAATAAACAGACAAAATGGAGGTTCCAGCAGCACAGCCACATTCCTGCTGGTGATTACAACCAGGGAAATGATGGCTTCCTCATGTTCCATTGTGCTTTTGCCTTTAGTTCCTGGGTTTGCATTTGTTTTCCAGAGCTGACATGCTGTGGCCACTGCTGGGTCATTCCTTCAGCAGTTCTGGATCTGGGGATTGAAAGGGCACAGGAAGTAGCTCCGACAGCCTTTCCCAACACTTGGATAAACATAGAGGCTTTTGTTAAATTCCAAGGCTGATCCAATGTCAGTAAAATTGGCACAGCTGCCATGGGCCTGTGTGAACTGGCATGAGGTTATGATCCAACATTGCCCTTTTTTGGGCCAGGTCCTTCAAACTCTTCCCCTCCAGTGCTCTGGGGACTTGCAGCAGAACTTATGCATGTGAGAGTAACAGGATGGGGTCCTGGGTGTCACTGTGCTTCTTCCCTGTACCTTCTGAAGTGGGCTTGATGTTCCTCAGGCGCCCCAACATCTCCATGGGTCTTGTGGGAAGTTGCTGCTGCAGGACAGAGGAGGGTGGTGCTGGTGATGGGGCAAACTCACTCCATCCCTGACAAAACTTGGTCACTGCCACCTCCATATGTGCCTGTCCCAGGAGCTGGGGGGTGCAGGGGCACCAGCTTCTCCAGAAAGGGAGAACAGGGCTGCAGAGGGGTCTGGGAAGTGCAAAAGCCATTGGCAAACAACGAGCAGTTTCCAGGCAGGAGCTCTCACATGGATAGTGGGCAGCAGGAAAGGAGGTTTTACCAGGGCCTTTGGTTTTAGGTTTGATGGGGTTATTTTTTTCTCTTTTTTTTCCCTTTTCTTTTTTTCTTTACTTTTTTTTTTCTCCTGACCTTGGCTTTCCCTTTATTTGAAGGCTGCCGAAGCAGAGCAGCTGAGGCTGAGGAATGTGGGGGAGCTGAAGGAAGGAGTCCTTCACACTGACGCCTTTTGTGCTGCAATGTGTAAAAGGCTGAGGCTGTCACTGAAATGCAAATGTGGCTTTTCACTGATCTAAGCTCCATTTTTTTCCCAGTAAACAAGAATGCTGCATGTTTTAAAGGCTGCTTCCATCCGACGTTTTGGTGTGGCTTAAGTGCTGACCTCAGTTAATCACTGACAGCACATCACCATGAGCCTTGGGGCTCAGGAAGGATGGTACATCCCCCTTCTCAAGATGGGAAATGGAGACTGAGAAACAAAGTGGAATTGGGCAATTCTCATGTTTTTGGGTGGTGGTCCTATATCCTGGTCAGGGCCTTCTAACCTTGCTGAAGAGCACTTCCCCATGCTCATCTCTGCAGCACTCCCCAGTAAGAAACCCCATAGCAGATGGAAGTGTCACTGTCCCCTTTTTGAGCTCTGAATAACGTTTTAAATACATCCCCTGGCAGATCTGACCCTGGAGATTGAACCAAAGAGCCATTTCTCATCACCAGGGCTTGGGATCACCTTAGTCCCTATCCCAGAAGCTAAAACACTTCAATATTCACTGGGTCTGGGGGATTATTATCTTAAGCGTTATGTCAGCATTTACATGAGAGCCCCAGCTCTTGTCCCTGCTTTTAAATACACCATTTTTGCCAGTGAAGCATCTTTTCTGACCCACTGCTTGCTGGTTTGGGTCTGCAGCAGGACTTTGTAGTGGGAAGCCTGCCTGCTGGGAACCATCCCCTCTCACTTCTCTGCAAGTACAACAGTCTCTTCCTCCCTCGTATCAGCTGATTTTGAAGACAGAAAGTATTTTGCACCCAGCAGGCAGAGAAAGAGGAGGCAACCCATTAATGAGAGATGGAGATCTGAGCATGTCCCATTCCTCCTGAGGCTGCAGTTAGGGGATCCTATGTGTCTCCAGCAGGGTTTCACCACAGTTTGATCCCACATGTCCCCAGCAGTAAATCACAGTTTCTGGGCTGCTGTGAACACGTCAGTGGGGTTGGTGCCCAGGCAGCACCACCACCCTCGATCCCGATCATTATTTACAACATGTATTTATCAAACCAAATATTCAGCGGAGCCACCACCTGCAGCTCCTGGAGAGGCTGGGATGGTTGTGTCACAGGGTAAAGTGCAGGCAGGCTGTCCCGGCGGGTCCGTGTGGCTGACATGGCAGTCCTCGACTTGTCCCTTGTACCCGAGCTTGGACTTGAAACACGCCAGAGGAGCCACGTCCTAAAACCACCTTCTCTCCACACCAGCTCCAAGAGCAGCTGGGGTGCAGGGTCCCATGCACATATCGGGATGCTGGGTTTGGAGAAGGTGAATGCTGGTGCTGGAAGAGCACTCAAAGCTCCTACACCTTGTCCCACTCAGCTTCCCTGAAGAATTTAGGTGGGGAAGGAACGCTGGAAGTCACCTAATCCAAACACCGCTCAAAGCAGGGCACACATGGGGCTGCCTCAGGTCTGCATGTCTCAATGCTGGACACCTGAAGCACAGTTTAATCATTCTCGCTGTGAATTATCTTTTCCATCTAGTCGGAGTTTTCCCTGCTGCAGCCTGGGACTGCTGCATGCAATCCCCATGCTGGACACAGCCGTGTTTGAGGTGGGATTTATTTCCCTGAATGCTGTCCACACACGGACAGGCGAAGGGACATGTCCCCCGTTACCCCTGTCACCCCATTACCCGGAGTGAATCTCACCCTTCCGCAGGGACACACAGGGATTTGGGGCTGGAAGGAAGGAAGGAAGGAGGGAAGCCGAGGTGCGCGATCCCTCGAGGGCTGGGAACAGGGAGTGTGAGCAGTGAAGCTGCCTGAGGTGCTGCGCAGAAATTCCCCTCACGTCACCATTGCTCCTCCCGTGCTCCCCCCAATCCTTTTTTTTGCTCTTTGCAGGGCTTCACGTACCTGTTGTGCGGTGTCCTGGCTGCCCCCTGCTCCCGTCCCGCCGTCCAGAGGAGCAGGATGTCCCCTCTGGCCACCCACGGCCCTCCGGAGCCCGGAGGCGGCGAGCAGCGGCTGCTCCCTCAGGAGGCGGCCTCTGTCGCAGCCACGGCGACTGCCGGGCTCTCCCCGAAGGGGAGGGACCAAACTCTGCCTTAGTTTTCAGCTGAGACAATCTTTCTGGGAGAAATCTTCCCTGGGCCTGGAAAACAAGTTTCTGGCATGGAGCCATCCCCAACACAGCCTGCGCGTCCCAGCGGAGCCCGCGGCCGCCGAGGTGCTGGGCAGTGCCCCGGTACGGCAGGGACACGGTCATGTGTGGGCTCCTTGTCTGTGAGCTCTGGATCTCCCGGCAGGGGCTGGGTCAAGCAGCAGGAACCCCACGAGAAAATTCCCCCGGATGGGTTGCAACACCCCGTGGAGGAGCTGCAATGCCTGTGGCCGGGTGAGCGGCGGGGGACGGTGCTTTGGCTCAAGGTTGTGCTGTAAAAATACAAATCTTTTCCTCTGTCCTTATGAGAAGGGGATAACCGCAGTCTAGGGAGGCAGATCCCACTTTTGGGTACGACATCTGGGGTGGCTGAAGGGGGATTTAGCACAGGTCCCTGCTTGTGGGGCAGATCTGTGCTCACCCCCCCCCCCCCCCCCCCCCCCTTTGCTTAGTCCTGGCATTTGCCCCCTCAGTAATGCTGAATTCAGGGAATTCACCTGAAAAACAGTAATAAAATATTAATTTTGTGAGAGATCAATGGCTGTGAAATACCCCATGAGCTTCAAGGCTAGCAAAGGGAGGCAGCAGGGGAGGAGGGGAGGTAGAATTTGGCTTGGCTTAAATTGCTTATGAAGTTACCCCTGTGGGCTGTTCCCTTGGAGAGCTGCTGAGCTCCTGCCTTGGGATCAGCATCTTCCCTTCCCTTTGGATGTAGGTATGAGCTGAAGCTGGAAAAGAATAAGAAAGTTGCATGAAAAGGTCCAAGATTTTTTTTTTTCTTGTACTTTTGTCCAGTTCTCATTTCAGTGATGGGCTGGATGCATTAACATTTGACATTTTCAGGATAGATTTCATGTAGTTGAAATGTGTTGGAGAACAAGTCAGAATATCTCTTTTTAATCTAAAGGAACAGGTTCTTCAAGGTTAGTGAGAGACAATTAGGAGGAGGAAGCAGTACACAGATGGTTAGGGTAACAGAGATCCCATGATACTTTTTTGGCCCACTAGGGGCTCCAAAATTTATTTTTCTTTTTAATATATTCAGATTTTCCCAGATGTGCAGGAGTCAAACTCAGTAGAAGACAGATATGGGATTTTGGATCTTATCTACACAGTCCAGCCATCCAGGTGTGAAACAGGCTATGAATCTTAGTTTAGGACCATTCGTCCTTGCCCTATCATCTCTTTTAATAAGCTTAATTATTATTACCCCTTTTTATAATTTTCACCACAGAACATCAGAGGATGCTTGCATAAATGTTTCTGTCATTGCAACAGAATGCTACCACTAAGAGACCTGCAGCACTGGCAAGGGAGGAGCCAGTTCCCATGGTTAGTGAGCACAACAAACCTGTGACAAATGTTCAATGTAGCTTTAGCTACAAGTTCTTTATATAAAGAACTGCACTTTGCTGCAGATTTCTGTGTCTACAGACCAGAAGTCACCATCAGTCTGTGATCACTGGTTTGAAGATTTTTTTTTTATTTTTTTTTTTGCCTGTGATTCCTTTTTCCTTATTTTTGGACAAATCTTGGTTTCTCATGGTGCCTGTCTCATTTTTAATCCAGGTGCTGCTTGATCTATTGAAGCTGCTGAGAGGAGCTGACCCATTGGTGAACACCCACTGAACAACCATGCCTCTGTTAGCAGGTGCCTTCCTGAAGAGTGCAGCATGACAGAGCTCCATGAAGCCGTGGCTGTGGGCGACTATGACCTGGTGAAAAAGATTTTGAAGGCAGGGCGCTGCAACCCAAACCAGAAGGATGTCGACTGGCATGACAGGACCCCCCTGCACTGGGCTGCTGCCAAAGGTAAAGACACCCCCAGCTCTGCTGCCTCTGTGAATGGACATCATAAAAGGTGATGCTGATCACCTGCAACTTTATCTGGCAAAATCTCAGCTTGTATTTGGTAATTTTGTCCCTAATGAGCAAAAAAAGGTTAAATATCCATTTAAATGGGAACTTTGCTGACAAAATAGTTTATGGAACTGCTGTTGAAATTATTTTTAGCTTTTTTCTTCCATCCACACCAATTTGCAATTTACATGATGTACACATAGGGAATGGCTGCTTTTCCCCCCCTTACTTTTCTAAGAGATGACTCCATGGGTTTATTTCTCATGTACACCTGTGGGAAAGAGCAGGAAGTCAAACCCACTGTATTTACACCGTGTATTTATCAAACCAAATAGAAAAAAATAATAACTGTGTTTTTACATTGCTCTTTATATTCCACCTCTTGAATGAACAATGCAGGACCAGAGCTGTTTGCAGCTCCCATTTGGTCCTTCACCTTCAGAAGTGTCTGGTAAACTCAAATATGCCTTTACAGCCCAAAAAAGAGATGATGCAACAATAAATAATGTATAATTGTACACAGTGTAAAATGGGAAACTAGACCTCTACTCCTCTGTGATACAGTGTTTGTTGGGATCTCATGTCATCATATCTGTCTTTGCTCAGAAATCAAGTGTGTGATTTCCTGTTTTACACTTAAAATCATGTTTTTGTTTTGTTCTGATGGATTATTAGGCATTTAAACATCAGCAAAGGGGACTGAGCCGCTTAACAAAAATGAGTGAGAAGCTGACAGAGTCTAGATGTGATTTGGAATAGTCTAGCTCAGTCAAGGCAGTGTGAAGTGGTGTAGAAATAACTTTTTTTGCTTCTTTAAGGAATTTCACTAGTTAGAAAAATGTGAAGGTGAATGAAAAAAGCAGTAGTTTCTCTACCTGCTATCCAAAAAAACTTTGTTTTAGTAAAGCTGTTCACAGATTTTTCCATTCTCAATGTTGAAATTTTATTTTGCAATTGAACTAAAAACCAAAATGAAGCAATGAAATAGCCAATTGGTCAATGACTAATTGACATGTGCTGTTCAGAAATTAGAAAGCTTTTTGATTTGGTTGTTTTTGTTGTAAATTTCTTCTGGAAACAGTCTAGTTTGGGAGAAAATAACCAGCATTTTCTATGCTGGTTAGCATATCAGTATCACTGATGTGATAAACCAAATAGTCAGGTGGGTGAAATCCTTGTCTGAGGGAATTATGACCAGCTGTGTGTGACCACCCTCTGCATCCTGAAGATATAAATTCTAAAGCATCTTCTCTCCCTGTTTTGCTGCGCGTTGCCAGGGCGGCCGGACCTGGTCAGGCTCCTGGTGGATCACGGTGCCCGGCACTGCCTGCGGAGCGATGTGGGCTGGACCGCGGCTCACTTCGCTGCCGAGGCGGGGAAGCTGCCGGTGCTCCGCGCCCTTCACTCCCTGCACGCTGCTATGGATGCCGCCGACCTCTTCGGAGACACTCCACGGAGGCTCGCGGAGATCTACGGACACCGGGAGTGCTCCAAATTCTTGGAAAAGTGAGTGGTGGTGGCAGGTCTTGCTGCGGCTGCGGTGAAAATTAACCTCACTGCCCAACAGAGGACCAGAACACACACAGTGTGTTACTTACCTTCCCACCCAAAGCCTGCTAAAGCTCTGACACACAGGCTGTAGTGGACGAGCAAACATGGGCCTGTCACGGGGAAGCCGTGAGAAGACATTCTTTTATTCCCCTGCCTCCTGCGGTTTCCCTTAGTATGTTTTCAAAATCGTTACCACTTCATGACATCACTGTTTTTGTAAGGATGTTGCAGAGCCCTTATTAAGCAACAGAAATGAAAGCAACAACTGACAAGTGTTAACCCCTTACAGTGGTGAATAGCAAATACACGGGTTGAGTTGTTTAGGAACAGCCCTCTGCAGCTGTGTGTGTCTGTGTGTGTATATATATTTATATGTATATCATTTGGCTTTCTTATAGTAAAGAAAAAAAGCCACCCTATTTTTTACATAATCACTGTAAATTAGACCATTTAATAGCACAATCATATAGTACTTCCAAATTTTGGGAAAAGCCGTGCTGTCTTAATTGCTTACAGTTAACACTATGGCAGTACATGCCATAAGAAATATGCTTTTTAATGATTCCCAATTACCATTCCTGTTTTTCAGCTGTTGGCTTGACTCACAGGTATTTTCATCCTTGCAAAGGTGTTTCCCTGGATCAGGATGCTTTACTGCAGAAGTTTGAACTGTGTCCCATCCTGTATCTCTCTAAAGGAGTGGGACAGATCACCAGAGGTCAACAGCTTGTTCAGTGCAAGCCACAGTCCCAACACTGCTTTAATTTGATACACTGCCCACAAAAAATATACTGCCAGACACTGGAGTGCTGAGAGCTCCCAAAGGTGTTTTCTGCCTGGGTTTTTCTGTAACTTTACAGTCCCATCATCATCCTTCACTGGCATCTCTTTTACCACTTCCACATTCTCAAGACTGCTTTGGTACCATGAATATCCTGTATTTTTTAATAGACATTTATCCAACTCAAAGTATCTAACTTGCCAGTGCAGCACGTAAGCTGCCAAGTTCAAAATCAGGCATGGTGACAGGCAAATATCTGAGGAGGCCAGTGCCTCACAAATGCCACTTTTCATTAATCCATATAAACTTTTCTGTAGGTACTGCTGTCCTTCTGCTGTACTTCTACAGCTTAGTTCCTGCTGAAATGCCCCATGCCCACCTTTTATCTTGACACATGAGAGTCCTTCCATAAGAAAATACAACCAAACTGCAGAATTCCCCTGTAAGAGCTCAGAAAACTCTGTAGCGGAGGCACAAGCTCTGGTTTCCAAGCTCTGGCTGTTGGAAGCTGCTGATAGCTTTGCATTTTAACTGCCCACCCAAACACAGAATAATAGAACGGTTGGAAGGGACATTAAAGCTCATCTCATTCCAATCCCTTACCATGGACAGGGACCCCTTCCACTAGACCAGATTGCTCAAAGCCCTTTCCGCTGTGATGGAGCTGAATACCCAGAGTGGGGCATCCAGACTATCTTAGAGCTTAAAGCCTTTTTGGTTTTGGAACTGACATGCTGTCATCTCCCACTATTCACCACTTTCCTTCCACACAGATGTATCAGCTCTTCTTATTCTCAGACCTTCAGTTTAAAGGCATTTAGGCAGCCAGCAGCTGATAAGGAAGCTTTGAAAATTAGATTTTTTTACTACCTAGCCAATGTCTAGGTAGTAAAGCTCAGGTATGAGAATGGGGCATTGTCTTCCAGTAGAGATTCTCTTTATACTCTTTTCAGCTCTTGGCATACTTAGTTTCTATACCAGAACAGGTAAATATTATCTAACCTAGAGGGTGAAAGTCTGCAGACTTCTTTCCCTTAGATGAAAAACTTATAGCAATTACTTGCTTATTCAATGCTGTCCATTTTGCACTAATCTCACCAGTAATTCCTGCCAAGTCTGTAGCATTTGCTATGCTCTGGATGTGCTCCAGAGCCATGGGAGTGAGCTGACAGCAGTGGTAGGGGAATTGCCTGGATGATGCCAAAGGGCAATGCCTGTGGCAGGCAGAGGTGCCTGGGAGAATCACTGACAGATTGATTGACAGAATGATTGACATCCTGGTCTGAGACATGTTAGCAACAGCCTATGGTGACTGAGGTCAGCTGATGAAGGGCTTTCTGTGGTGAATGACTGATTTAAGGTGGAAAACTTTTCTTTCAGAACCGCATGCTGGCCTGACTCACCCCACAGGTGCATGGCTCAGCATGGCTGGGAGATCTAATGACGAGGAAGATGCTTCAAATGCCCACTCTAGAACATTTTATAATACACTAAAGGCTTGTACAATCATCTCATGGCTATAACCCAGCCTGTGGGCAGCCAAGAGTTTATCACTGAAGCTCAGGAATGCTTTTTAAAAACAGTCACTATAATTTATGACCACAGTGGATGCTTTCACCTTCACACACTGGTGTCACATCACCAAACTTGGAGTAAACTAGGAGGAACGGTTGTCACTTGTAGTGTAATTTCGATTACAGTCTGCTCCTTCAGATGTGCAGAAGGTCCCAGAGGTGATGTCCAGGGTCAGGCAGTGCCAAAGGGTACAGGTCAGTACTGTGTGTGGTGCAGACAGAGAAATAAGAGTGTGCTTGCACAAAATGCTGCACAGCACAGAGCAGCTCTGCTCTCCACTCAGTGGTGTGTGTGGGATATAAATATGAGGAACATTTTGTTACACACCCTCCCTGTCAGTTTTGGATATTTGTCTGTCACACAAAAAGAGAGAAAAGGCAATTTTTAAAACCATCTGAGGGTCTGCACCAACTGCAGGGCTGATGTGCATATCTACACAGATCTATGAGCATTCTAATCCTTCCTGAATCCAAATTCAGCCCACTCTAGCACCATGTGACCCTTGCATGCTGTTTGTTGGTCCCCAGGTGTTGCCAGCTGGATGAACTACCTGCCTCCCTGGGCTGGGCCACTGAATTATGCTGAGGACTGCACCCACATGGAAATATTACATGTATCAACATGGAAATATTATTAACATGCAAATATTAGGAATATTCTGCTGCTGAGTATCAGTTCCATTCATGGAGGTTTGCATGAACATGCAAAAGTTAGGAAACAGCTGCTTTCAAAACAGCTGCTTCTGAATAGCAAATGCATATTTTGCATTAGATTTGGTTTGCTTGAGAAGGGCTTTACTCTTGATGTTATGAAACCTGCCAAGAATGGCACAGAGACCCTCAGCCCGTGTCTGCTGCCAGCCTCTCTGCAAAGTGCCAGCTGTTGAAATTGTACCAAAGGGTCCTGCTATCTAAGAGTAGGGCATGTATATACTCATGTGTAAACAAATAAATAAATAAATAAATGTTTATATTTAAAAATGTATAGGAAAAGGTTTCTTGCCCTTGCGAGCAGATACTTAATAGAAGACAATAGGGTAATTCAGTTGGAAGGGACCTACTGCTAGTCCTGTGGCCTGACCACTTCAGGACTGACCAGAATTTAAAGCACCTTATGAAGGGCATTTTCCAAATGCCTCTTAAACACCAGCAGCCATGGGGCATCAACCACCACTGTCAAACATTGGCTCTTTGGAGACCTTAGAGCACCTTTCAGTACCTGAAGAGAGCCTACAAGAGAGCTGGAGAGGGACTTTGGACAAGGGCATAGACAAGGGGGAATGGCCTGGGTAGGTAGGATTAGATATATTAAGAATAAATTATTGCCTGTGAGGGTGGTCAGGCTCTGGCACAGGTTGCCCAGAAAAGCTGTGGCTGCCCCATCCCTGGAAGTGTTCAAGGCCAAGCTGGGTGGGGCTTTGAGCAACCTGGTCTAGGGGAAGGTGTCCCTGTCCATGGCAGAAGGTATGGAATGAGATAATGTCCCTTCCAACTGAAACCATTCTGTGATTCTATGACATAGAAAGCGCACATGATGAGATCCATCAGTATGGAGCTGCTGGCTTTGCTCTGTGCTGTCAGCTAGAACAGCATTGCACTCATGTGACAGAAATGCTCTATTACAAAAAAAAAAAAGGATTTTTCCTGATATTGGATGGTGTTTCTGACAGAGATTCCTGAATCCTGAGTGCCTACAAAATCAGAGCCCTGCAGGAAGAGGAAAGAGTTTGTCTTCTCTTGTGGAAGATTTACACTTGGAATGTCCATGTCTAGATCCAGGCAGTGCTGGGGCCCAGGGGCTCCCTGTGAGGGGAGTGTGCAGGGTGGCTGTGCTGATGGACACCCTGTCCCCTCCAGAGCCAGCTGAGTGGGGCTGGTGCACAGGACAGGGATTCTGTGCTGGCTGTCACATTCTCAGGGGTTTCATGGGGATGTAAGGAGGGACCCCAGTGTCGTTCTCTGGGACTGTGGTGTTTGTGTGGTAACATCTGCAAGGTGCTGGATTTTCCTGCTGAGTCTTGCAGTATGTAAGGTTGTGAGGGATGGATGTAGGACATAAGATGGATCTTTCAGGGCTTTCCTGTGAAAGTGTTGGGATTGTCATGTTAAAGGATGAAGTTCATGAGCAGCAGCAGAGGAAGAAGGGATGTGTGGCTGTTTCTGTCCTTTCGAGGGCATTCAGAGAGGGGAAATGTGTCCAGAAGAGCTGCTTACGATTTGGCTCTGGTCCTGAGTTGGTGGTAGAAGTGACCAGTTCAGGTTCTGCTCTGTTCTGTATGTTTCACCCGCTGTGGGGGGTCGGCCTTAGGGAGCAGCCAGACACCCACTCAGCTGTTCCTTCACTGTCACCCATAAACAGGGTGGAAAATAGGATGGAAAAGCTGATGGATCAGGATAAAGACAGTGAAATCACTCATCAATTACTGTCACAGACAAAACAGGCTTGATGTGAAGAAAATGAATTTATTTACCTATTGAAAGTACAATAGGATGATGAGAAATAAACACAAACTAGAACCCACTGCTTCCACCACCCTTTCATCCAAAGCTCAACTTCCCTCCTTCATCCCCAGCTCCTCCCCCACAGCAGCACAGGGGGAAGGAAAATGAAAGTGCAGTCAGTTCACAGTGAGTTGTCTCCACTCCCTTTTCATGCTGTTTCCCTGCCCCAGAACAAAACCTGGGAGTTTTACTGAGTCAGAGTGCACTGGGAAAAGCCAATCTCATCTCCAGGTCAGGCCAGGAGAGCAGCCCCACAGAGCAGGCAATGCTGTCCTTGCAGGCAGTGGGGCACAGGGGACACGCAGGGCTGCAGTGGGAAGGGGGCTCTGCACCCCCTGAGCTCCCAGGGGCCGTTCCTCTCTCACTGTTTGTGGGTCAGTGACCACCTCTGGTGAGTGCCAGGGCTCAGCGTGTTCACACAGAGCTATCAGCCACTGCCAGACTGTGACACAGCCCAGAACAGATCACACAGCACAGGGCCACAGCAGAAGGAAAGGTAAACCAAAATAGAGATAAACCCTGTAGTTGATTTCAGTTGTTTGAATGAGAAAACGCCAGAGCATTTGGTGGTCAGTTTGCAGTATTTTTATTGCCCTTTTACAGCTAGCGCCTGTACCAGTTCTAAATAACTTTGTTACTGACAATAATTAAATTCAAAGAATTATCTACATGAAATTATAATTGAAAATATATTATGTAAGTCACATTAATTTAGTTCATAGTATTTGAATGATATATTCTTAATATCAGTGATGAGAACGTTTGTATCATCTATAATGCTTGGAGAGTTGCACTAGAGATTAAACTACTTGTTTTCTATAATGAAGTATTACCATTTTTTATGGGCTCCAGATTTTACTGGAGTTCCTGACTTATGCACACCTTGCACTTAACACTTCTTTCTAAGGGAAGAATCTTTAGCAGTGTGTTTTCTAATTTGGGATTGCTGAAAACCAGAATAAGGGAGTGCAGACCCGGAAAAATGTACTGAAATACTACAATGAGAAATGTCATATGATTTCTCTTCTTTGTAACATAAACCATATTTAAGACCAAACATACAAAATTGATGCTGTACATCACGAAGAAGGAGAAAATAGATTTCATGGCTCTGATGTGGGCATCCATGCTGAGGTCCTTCATGGAGTTTGTCTGCATCCTGCGCTTGTGTCTCCAGAGAGAAAAGAGAAGGAAAACAGCAGAAAATATGACAACCATGAATGAAGCAGCATATTCAAAGCCAGTAAGAAAAAAAGAAGGGAAAAATTTTTTATCCATTTTGATATTTGCTGTCCCAAAATTTCCTCGTCCAGTGGAATTGCTGTTGCAGAGCGGTTTATCAGCGATGTCATAGGCAACGATGCCAACAGCCAGAGCTAAAATCCCTGATGCCAACAGAAGCCAGGGCACCATCCTGTCAATTTTTCCTTTCAGATAGATGAAGGACCTGTTCCTGAAATTGGCAATTTTTATACAATAAAAAGTACAAAGAGATGCAGAAAACCACAAGTTGCAATGATTAAAAAAGGCTTGAAAAAATATAGCTAGTTGAAGTATGCTGTGAACATAAAGGTAATTGGGATAAATAAAGGAAAGAAATTTATATACCCAGGAGATGCACAAATACCAAAACCTGGAGCATCCCAGCAGCAGCAAGATCTTCTCATTAGAGTTCAGAGTTTTCTTTTGGACCCAGGCAATGCAAAGCACACAAACGATGAAAGCATTTATCCACATGCCAGCGAGCACCTCCAGGGTGATGATGGTCACAGTTAAGACCCGAGATGAAGTGACATTGGATTGCTGTGGAGAGGGAGAAGCTTCCATGGTGTGAGCTGGGGAGCAGAGCTGTGCTGGCCAAGGGGGCTGTGGCAGCAGAGCCTGAGGCAGGTCAGTGGCTGCTGCTGGTGGAGTGTCAGGGATGGCAAGAGCAGCTTTATAGAGCTGCTGCTGCTGCTGCTGCTGCTGGGGGGATTTTGGTGGCGCTGCTCTGGGCAGCAGGGCAGGTGCAGGGATGTAAATGTGCTGGGTATCCCCTTACCCAGGGCCAGTGTCACTCTTGTCTATTTGAATGTTGGTTCAGGGGGGCTGTGCTGGGTGTCACAAACAGAAGAGATGTTTTTGTGTGGTGGAGAGTGTTGTGATTTTGAGAGTGATCCCTGTTTGATCAGTGTCAGGCTTCAGGATCTGGGCTCTTCTATTCCTTTGTCACCTACTATGTCCAATTTTATTTTTGATTGCACTAAATTTTTAATTGTTATTTCTTTTATTATTTTTTTACATTTATGATAGGCAGACTATTGCCTTGAGGGAATTTTTGATTTCCTGATAGTGCCTGTTCTCTGCTTAAGGCTTTCCTCCTCTTTTCCTGAAAACACTCTGTGGGGTTGTTGGGTTTTTTCCCTTGTTTGTTTGATTGATTGCTTGCTTCTTTCTTTTTCTCTCCATATCTTTGTGAATAGAAGTTATTTCTATTACAACAGTGTGTAGTTAAACTGTCTGTACTGGGACAGTGCAGGACCACACCATGGCTGAATTTTGGGCTCTGTTCTGGGGAATCTGGCACCTTGAAAATAAATTAATATAACATCAGAGTCTCAACTACCAGGTTTTCAGTGCATGGAATGTGTGGATTGGTTCTTTAAAACACAAGGTCTGCTTTTAGTTCAAAGCCTTCCCCTCCAGTGTCATTGGAGAAGGGGAGAGATTCACCAAGACTTTGTACCTACCATCCCTGTAGAGACTGTGTGGTCTTAGGAAAAGGAAATATTGTAGTGATTAAGATGTTACTCTGGTTTAAAAGGTTGTTTCGCTCATTTCATGAACAGGAGCAAATATTTTTGAAGGTGATAATATGAAAAATGCACACCTGGCACTGCGTATGCAGTAAATTGTCCCTCTGAGCCAGAGCTGGTGAAAGAAATCAACAGATTCTGTTCTGTTGATGCTGGAATTATTTAATATTTACATGACCTGCTGTGGATTGTTAAACTTGATACCTGCCAGATCCTCCACCCAGCCTCTTCTTCACCCTTGCTCTGCAACAGGTCAAGAGGGAAAATAGAAGATGGAAAAGCTCATGGGTTCAGATAAGGACAGGGAGATCACCTGCCAGTTACTCTCATGGAGAAAACAGACTCAAATTTCCAAAAATCAATTTAATTTATTGCTGTTTGAATATAGAGTAGGATGGTGAGGAACAAACACAAAACAAGAGCACTGTCCCTTCCACCCTTCATCACAGCTCAAAATTCACTCTTTCATTCCCACCTTCTCCACCTCCTCCCCAGCATGGTGCAGGGTGACATTGAATAAGGGTTGCAGTCAGTCCATAAAAAGTTCTCTCTTCCACTCCTTCCTCTTCATGCTCTCTTCCCTGCTAGAGTGTGGACCCCATCTGTGGGCTGCAGTCCTTCAGGATCAGATGTCTCCAATATGGGTGCTCCTCAGACTGCAGTTCTTCAAGGTACAGCCATCCCACCCAGTGTTACAAGTGGAAATATTGCAAAAAACAGAGACACAGCAGAAAGAAATAGAAATCCAAACACAAATAAACCTGATGCTGAGTTCAGTAATTTTTCAATCAGCAAATGCCAAAGCGCTTGAGGAAGGTTTGCAGTGCTCTTATTGCCCCTTTGCATCCAGCCCATGTGCTAGATCTAGATGAATTTGTTATTGATAAGAATTGAACTCAGAGAATTACCAAAATGAAATACTAGTAGTAATCTAATTCATACTCATTTGTTTCAAAGAATCTGAAAGATTTATTCTTAACTTTGGTGCTAAAGAGAGAACATCTGTATCATCTACACTGCCCAGAGAGTTGCATTAGAGATAAACTGACTTTTGTCTTATAGTGAAATATGAAGAATTTGCGTAGGCTCCAGCATTTATTACAGTTCCTACCTCATGCAATCCTTCCACTTGACACAGGATAGAATCCTTACCAGTGTCTTTTCCAGCTTGGGATTGCTGAAAATCAGAATAAGGGAATGAACACCTGGAAAAGCATACAAAAATAGTAAACTAAGAAATGCCACATGATTTTCTTCCTTTGTTGAAGGAATGAGTGACAGGATCAAAACTATGAAGTTAATACTATACATTATAAAAAAGGAGAGAATAGATTTCATGGCTTTGATGTGGGCATCCATGCTGAGGGTCTTCATGGAATTTTTCTGCATCTTGCATTTGTGTTTCCAGAGAGAAAAAAGAAGGAGAAGGGCAGAACAGGTGACTGCTGCAAACGATGTGACAAATCCAAAGCCATAGATAAAATATATCTGAAAAAAATTTTCATCCATTTGGACACTGACTGTTGAAAAAATTCCTTGCCCAGTGGAATTGTGGTCAATACTGAGCTTTGTAACAGCTATGTCATAGGCAGTAATGCCGATAGCCAAGGCTGAAAGCAATGATGCCAACAAAAGCCAGGGCACAATCCTGTCTGTTTTTACTTTCAGGGAGATGAAGAACCTGTTCCTGAAATTGGCAATTTTTATACAATAAAAAACACAAAGAGAGGCTGAAACCCACAAGTTGAAACAATTAGAAAAGCTTTGAAAAAATACAATTAGTTGAAACGTGGGTTGAACATAAAGGTAATTGGGATAAGTTATTGAAAGGGAGCAATATAGCCATGAGAAGCACAAATAGAGCAGGGCAGGTGCAGGGATGTAAATGTGCTGGGTATCCCCTTACCTGGAGCCACTGGCACTCTTGACTATTTGAATGTTGGTTCAGGGGGGCTGTGCTGGGTGTCACAAACAACGGAGATGTTTTTGTGTGGTGGAGAGTGTTGTGATTTTGAGAGTGATCCCTGTTTGATCAGTGTCAGGCTTCAGGATCTGGGTTCTTCTGTCCCTTGATAACCTCCAATAAAGAAGTCAGTTTTGGATGTATTAATTCAAAACTATTCTTTATTTTGTAATTTTTTTTATGTTGATGGTGGGCAGAGCACTGCCTTGACAGAATTTCCTGATATTCCTGTTGTCTGCCTTATGCTTTGATGCGTGTTACCTCTCTGGTTTTGCTGATAGAAGAAAAACATAGCACAGGATTCTTTCTTTCCTTTCCTTTCTCTTTTCTTCCTTTCCTTTCCTTTCCTTTCCTTTCCTTTCCTTTCCTTTCCTTTCCTTTCCTTTCCTTTCCTTTCCTTTCCTTTCCTTTCCTTTCCTTTCCTTTCCTTTCCTTTCCTTTCTTCCCATATGTTGTGAGGTGTATGGAAGTTATTCCCATTACAAGAGGAATGTGAATATGAAACTGTCTGTACTGGGATTGTTCTTTGTACAGAGATATTAAATGAAAATTTTAATTAATTAAATTAAATTGCAACACAATACCATGATTGGGATCTGGCCTCAACTCTTTGTGGGGAATATTTCACCTTAGAAAAATAATGCTATAAAAACAGAGTCTCCAATGCTGGATTTTCAAGCTTGAAGACATGGATTAGGTGCTTGACCTGCAGGTGTTTTCTGCTGGTTCAAATCCACCCCCTCCAGTATATTTTGACAAGGAGAAGGATTATCCAACACTTTGTATCTCCCACCCATGTACACATTTTGGATGCCCTTGTGCATCTCAAATGGCATAAGACTCCCTGGTTTTGTGCATCTGGATGGACACACAGCTGTATTGGGATCTGAGTCACATCACACGGATAATAAATTGGTACCATCTGTGCTTGTTCAGGCCGAGCCTCTTTCCTCTCCAGAATCTGTTTCTTTCTCCCTTTAGGACATGGGGAATCCCAGATGATTAGCCTTAGTTAGCTAGCTAGTTAGGTGAACGGTTGCCTAAGTTCTGGCCCATTCCATTACAGCTGTGTATCAACTCTAATGCAAAATGTTTATGTCCTTAACAACTGGAGAGGAATGCTCTGAGAATCAGTTCCCACAGAGGGAAATTTCCTGTTGTGCCTATCCCAGGTGACACCTGGAGAAATAAGATTTTTTTGTTGTGGAATCCCTGTATGATTAGCCTTAGATAAAGCCTGGGGATTTTTTTCCAGATCCCCAGGGGGCTTCTGTACCATGTTTGATTGAGTTTTGCTGCATTAATGGCTATGTTACTGCTGGCCAGCCCAAGCAGTGCAGCTGTGCCCCAGCAGATGTTCCAAATGTGCCCCAGTGACAACCCAGATGCTGAGGAGTGGCAGATTGAACTGGTATCAGTGAATCTGGCTGAGATCTCCATCCAGATCATGAAGTCAGGAAATCCTAATCTCAAGAACCTGCATTCTGATCTCCTGCACCCTTCCTGCCTTATCTCTTCTTAACAGTCCCAGCTCAGTACAAGCAGGGAGGAAATGCAGATATTTTACAAGTAAAATAATTCAGAGCATCCTCCCTTCTTGTTTTCACCGAATTTTGGCACTATTTTAAATTCACAAAAAAAAAAAAAAAAAAAGTTACAACCTGTACATGGCTGTACATGTGCAATGTACAATGTAAACCTGACAATTTACAATGTAAACCTTTACAAGGTAAACCTGACATGGTGCAGCAGTGTGTCTGTGTCAAACCTCTGTCTTTGCTCCATGCTCTCAGCCACGACAGCATTGCAGTGGTGGGACAGAGCTGCTGTATTAAAGAAAAAGGATTTTTCCTGATATTTGATGGTCTTGTGGAGAGAGCTCCATAAACCCTGAGTGCCTACAAAATCAGAGCCTTTTAGGAAGAGGAAAGGGTTTGTCTTCTCTTGGGGAAGATTTACACTTGGAATGTCCATGTCTGGATCCAGGCAGTGCTGGGGCCCAGGGGTTCCCTCTGAGGGGAGGTTGGGGCTGCACCACACTGGGCACACTGTGGTGTTTCCTCAAGTGTTGGTGGCATCAGGGTTTTGACCAGACCAAGGCACAACCTCTGACCCTGTAGATGGGCCCCTGTGAGTGCAGCTGTGTCTGTGCTGGACCGTACTGTACAGGTGTAGAGCAGGAATTGCCACAGGAAAGTCCCAGTAAGAGGAATCCCCGTGAGACCAGAGAGGTGAAGACTGGGAACTCCAAAAAGAAGGGCTTGAGAGAAACCTGCCATGTTTTCTGGAGAACTGCACAACCTCTGCTCAAAGGAAAAATGGAACTAAAAGGGGGAAGCAGTAGTGTTTTGTGTCTCTTTGGTAGCCTCTGGTGGTGCCTCTTTTTTTTTTTTTTTTGGTAGTGGGATTGAGGTGGTGCTTCCCTCTCCCGTTTTCAGGCTGTGAGCAGAGAAATCTTTGCTAGGCCTCAGCCTTGATGAGCAGCACCTGGGCCCAGCTCCTCTTGAGCTTTTCAGAACTACTGTCTGCTGCCAGGAACTGCTGCTGCCTCATGAGATCCTGGGCTTTTTTTATGAACAGCCTAAGAAATCACTTTTTTTATTTTTTTGCCTGAATGACATAACATCCTGGTTCTCACACTTTCAAAGAGTGTCGAACTGAAGTGCAGCCAGGATGAAACATTGTTATGACTAAAGCCCACTTTCTTGCAGGCCCTATAAACAAAAATGAGGGTCCAAAATGAGGCCTTTTGAGCTCTCCTAGCATGCTGTGACCAGTGGGGCCTTACATAGCTGGGAACTCTCAAGTTTGCCGTACTCAAGAGATCCTGGAACAACAACCGGTCCTGGGCCGATACCCCCACTCCTCGAGGCTCAACCCTCGGCCTGGTGATGAGATGTAAAGACATCCAAAGTGAATATTTCACTGCCTTTGAGGGGAATTTTTCACAGGTACCTTGCAGTGACTCTTTCTGTCTGTGTGCATGCAGATGTGAATATGCTTTGACAAACATGGGAGAAATGCTGCTCTCTTAGATGTTTAAGTATCTTAGATATTTATGTAAGTTAGGCCTGCAAATAAGTTTAATATAAGCTAAAAGCTAAGTTAAATGCTGTTAAGTGCTATTGCTTTGCTAAATTCTTAAATTTAGTATGAAAGTTGAGTACTTTTGAGTGTTGTTGAGCTTTGAAGCCATATTCCTTTTTATCCTTGCCCTTTCTGTCATTTTGTTGCACACACTGAAACATGCATACACACACACACACACACACACACACACACACACACACACACACAGATAGTCCTCAGTTCATTTCTGTTTTCATTGATGGGATTTTTTTCGTTTTTTTTAGCCTTGGTGTGCCTTAATTATCCAGTAAGTAGTAGAGTAAATCTTGCCAATAAACTTCATCATGTTCTTGGTTATTATTAAATCTGTTTTTTACTGATTTTTACCCCTGCCAGTGATTTTTGAAGCAATCTCAAACACTCATTTTGTAACAGGGCTGTAGTTGCTTCTGGCTGAAGGGGAGACGTTGATGTTGGGCTTTCTCTGGACACGTGGGTTGAACAGACTGTAACTCCCATTCCTGGCCCAGAAAAAGAGAACAGGTGCTCATCACTTCTTTCATGTCTCTATGACTTTCAAGAATGTTGGAGCACTGTCTTGTTTTTAGCAGTGCCCCCAGCCCTTTTTATGTCTCTGCGCAGGGGAATGCTGTGTCCAGAAGACCTTGGGCTTTAGCTCCTCCCTTGTCTGAGGGAGGCCTCAGATGTTTGGTCTCCACCCCTGGCAGATGCTTTCCTCCTGGAAGAACAAGAGGCCAAACAAACCCTGCCAAGAATGGGTGGAAAATGCACCACTGGCACCAGGCACAGGATAAGATGTCCCTCCGTGCCTAAGCTAGTGACAGAAATGAACAAACCAGATTCTGCTCTGTTCATGCTGGAATTATTTCATCTTGAGAGAATGTGCTGGGGTTTGTTGAGCTTGGGCAGGTGCCATGCCCCCACTCAGCTGCTCCTTTATTCTTGTTCTGCAGTAGGCCAAGGGTAGAATACAAGGTGTTACTGTCATGGAGGAAACAGACTTGAGTTGAGAAAAATGAATTTAGTTTATTGGCTGATAATAGAGTAGCATAATGAGCAACAAGCACAAAACTCGGAGCCCTTTGCCTTCCCCTCTTCATCTTCACAAAACAAAATTCACTCTTTCATTCCTGGCTTCTCCACCTCCTCTGCCACAGTGGTGTGGGGGGATGGGGAATGAGGGGTGCAGTCAGTCCATAAAAAGTTTTTCACTCCTTCCTCTTCACTTTCTTCCATGCTCAAGTGTGAATCCCATCTGTAGGTTGCAGTCCTTCAGGATCAGGCAGCTCTGACAAGGGGTCGCTATAGGCTGTAGTCTTTCAAGTTGCACCCACCATCCAAATGTTGCAAGTGATAATATTACAAAAAACAGAGACACAGCAGAAAGAAATGTAAACCCAAACACAAATAAACCTGATGTGAGTACAGTCATTTTTCAATCAGCAAATGCCAAAGTGCTTGAGGAAGGTTTGCAGTACTCTTGTTGTCCCTTTGCATCCAGCCCATGTGCTAGATCTAGATGAATTTGTTATTGACAAGAACTGAACTCAGAGAATTACCTGAATGAATTACTTGAATTACCTAAATGAGCTGCTACCAATAATCTGTCATACTTATTTGTTTCAAAGAATTTCAAAGATTTATTCTTAACTTCAGCAGTAAAGAGAGAACATCTGTATCATCTGCCTGGAGATTTCCATTACAGATAAATTGACTTTTGTCTTATAATGAAATATCAAGATTTTGTGTGGGCTCCGGCTTTTATTACAGTTCCTACCTCATGCAATCCTTGCACTTGACACAGGATAGAATCCTTATCAGTGTCTTTTCCAGTTTAGGATTGCTGAAAATCAAAATAAGGGAATGAACACCTGGAAAAGCATACAGAAATGCAAAAATAAGAAAAGCCACATGATTTTCTTCCTTCCTTGCATAAATTAGTGTCAAAATAAAAAATATAAAGTTGATGCTGTGCATTACTAAGAAGGAGAGAATAGATTTCATGGCTTTGATGTGGGCATCCATGCTGGGGGTCTTCATGGAGTTTGTATGCATCTTGCATTTGTGTCTCCAGAGAGAAAAGAGAAGGAGAAGGGCGGGAAAGACAACTGCTGTTAATGAAGTGGAAAGCACAAATCCTATGTCAAAAAAAAAAAAATATATATATATATATAGGCAGTAAAGGTCATACAGTCTGATAATGTGTTTCAGATAATATCCTTGACTACTGTCATTGTGATTGTTACACTGTGTTTCATAAGAGATGTGGTAGACAAGAATACTGAAAATAAAGGCCAAAAGCACAGATTCAGTGTGAGCCATGGCACAATCTTGTCAGTTTTTACTTCTGCATAAATGAAGAAGCTGTTCCTGAAATTGACAATTTGTATACAATAAAAAACATGCAAAGACTGGCTGAAACTCATACGTTTGAACAATCAAAAAAGCTTTGAAAAACTGCAAGCGATTCATGTAGGAGAAGAACACAAAAGTAATAGGGATGTATTATTAAAAGAAAAGAATATACCCATGAGATTCATAAATATCAAAACCTGCAGCATCCCAATAGCAGCAAGATCTTCTCATTAGAGTTCAGAGTTTTCTTTTTGACCCAGCCAATGCAAAGCACAGAAACAAGGAAAGCACTGATCCAGTAAATGCCTGGAGGGTGATTGTCTTAGGTTGTGAGGTGTAGCTGGGAGTCTATATTCTATTGCCATCTGTTAGAGGTGGGGAAGTTTTCTTCTCTTAATTGGGCCACCTGTTAAAACGAGATGGGACAGTTTTCTTTATCTTTTCCAAGACCAATTCTCCCTCAGGGGAGATCTCTACTGTTAATGGGCTATTGAGTGTCACTGCACTGACTGATGAAATTCCATCATCCCATTGGGAGATGCTCCACCCAGGGGGAGGAGCCAAGCATTCTTACCTGGATAGAATCTGAGATTTAGAGCACTAAAGGTAGCCTTTTCCCACTGGGTTCCGAGAGGAAGATCATACCCATCTACAGTACCACTGGACCTTCATGGGAAAACTCCACCCTTCTACAGGATCACTGCTTCAACAGAACCACAGCTGTCACTGCAGGAGGGCTGCAGCCACCATTCAATTGGACTACTACCAACACCCTAACCCAAAGGGTGTCAGGTCATATTCTGACTGTGAGTAGCTTTTTTTTTTGTACAATTCTATTAGTATTTTAAATTTTCCTAGTAAAGAACTGTAATTAGTATTCCCCTATCTTTTCCTTAGAGCCTCTTAACTTCAAAATTATAATAATTTGGAGGCAAGGGGTTTACATATTCCATTTCAAGGGAGGCTTCTGCCTTCCTTAGAAGACACCTGTCTTTTCAAACCAAGATAGTGATGATGGCCAAAGCCATGGTCCCATATGAAGTAACATTGGATTGCGGTGGAGAGGGAGAAGCTTCCATGGAGTGAGCTGGGGAGCAGAGCTGTGCTGGCCAAGGGGGCTGTGGCAGCAGAGCCTGAGGCAGGTCAGTGGCTGCTGCTGGTGGAGCGTCAGGGATGGCAAGAGCAGCTTTATAGAGCTGC
The DNA here is from genome assembly GCF_017590055.1 of Onychostruthus taczanowskii. Classification (NCBI taxonomy): domain Eukaryota; kingdom Metazoa; phylum Chordata; class Aves; order Passeriformes; family Passeridae; genus Onychostruthus; species Onychostruthus taczanowskii. The sequence goes on along the minus strand of NW_024506994.1, from coordinate 14,752 downwards.
TGCTGCTGCTGCTGCTGCTGCTGCTGCTGCTGCTGCTGCTGCTGCTGCTGCTGCTGCTGCTGCTGCTGCTGCTGCTGCTGCTGCTGGGGGGATTTTGGTGGCGCTGCTCTGGGCAGCAGGGCAGGTGCAGGGATGTAAATGTGCTGGGTATCCCCTTACCCGGGGCCAGTGTCACTCTTGACTATTTGAATGTTGGTTCAGGTGGGGCTGTGCTGGGTGCCACAAACCCACAAGTTGGAAAAATTAAAAAAGTTTGCAAAAGCTCTAAGTAATTGGCGTGTGGTTTGAACATGAAGGAAATTGGGATAAATGATTGAAAGGAAGCGGTATATCCATGTGAAGCACAAATAGGAAATCCTGGAGCATGCCAGCAGCAGCAAGATCTTCTCATTAGAGTTCAGAGTTTTCTTTTGGACCCAGGCAATGCAAAGCACACAAACAATGAAAGCATTTATCCACATGCCAGGAAATGCCTCCAGGGTGATGATGGTCACAGTTAAGACCCGAAATGAAGTGACATTGGATTGCTGTGGAGGGTGACAAGCTTCCATGGTGTGAGCTGGGGAGCAGAGCTGTGCTGGCCAAGGGGGCTGTGGCAGCAGAGCCTGAGGCAGGTCAGTGGCTGCTGCTGGTGGAGTGTCAGGGATGGCAAGAGCAGCTTTATAGACCTGCTGCTGCTGGGGGGATTTTGGTGGCGCTGCTCTGGGCAGCAGGGCAGGTGCAGGGATGTAAATGTGCTGGGTATCCCCTTACCCGGGGCCAGTGTCACTCTTGACTATTTGAATGTTGGTTCAGGTGGGGCTGTGCTGGGTGCCACAAAGAGCGGAGATGTTTTTGTGTGGTGGAGAATGTTGTGATTTTGAGAGTGATCCCTGTTTGATCAGTGTCAGGCTTCAGGATCTGGGTTCTTCTGTCCTTTCTTTGCCTATGATAATCGTGCAGAGCCCTGGCTGTGCTCATCAGGTGAGGGGACTCAGTGTCCTTTTTAGTCTCAGAGTCTGGGTTCTGCGACATTCAACCCAGATGCTGGAAAAATTGAGTTTATTTTGGTACTTCACAGGCATTGAAATCCATGTTTTCTTTGCCAGTGGCATTGCCATAAGCATAAGTGAAGAGGCCCATAGTGGGGCAGATGATGGGAGCCAAGAAAGTAAAGCTGGTATTTTTAAAAAGTTTAATTTGGATTGGATGGAGGAAAAGGGTAAAAATGGGGACAACTCCGTGTGCCAGGATTCTGATTTCGTCTCCTTGGGAAAGTGCAGGCTTTTAAAGATGGCGCCATACTGAGTTCCCCCCACACTGAAGTGCCCTAAAGCTTCCATATGAATTTAGAGCCTGAAAGCTGTGAGGTTTTTCCCAGGGAAGTTGTGTTAAGCTCTGTAGAGCATGGACTGCCCATGCACTTTGGGTTAGTCCAGGACCTGTCACATTTGGCCTTGCACATCAGGACCACAGTAAGCAAGGAGATCTCATCTGATGCTGTGGTGGAAGCAGGAAAATTCAAACCCCAACCAGGAGCTCTATGGCTACAGGAAATGAGGCACCAGGTTATTCTCTCTTCCAAATCATGACAGCCATGTTTTCTGTGGGTTAAAAGTGCCAGCAGTGTGTTACATGAATATTCATATCACATCCTTCTAATTGCATTATTTTGTACTTCATAAACACTTGGAATGTGACCCAGAGCATTTTTCCATACTGTGCCAGCCCTGGGCAGCCATTCCCATTGACTTCTGACATCTCTAATGTGTCAGCTTCTCCAGGCTGGGCACATCCTGCATCTGTCCCCATGGGTTGTGCAGGGTGGCTGTGCTGATGGACACCCTGTCCCCTCCAGAGCCAGCTGAGTGGGGCTGGTGCACAGGACAGGGATTCTGTGCTGGCTGTCACATTCTCAGGGGTTTCACAGAAATGGAAGAAGGGATCTACAGCGTGGTTCCCTGGGGCTGTGGTGTTTTGTGTGGTAACATCTGTAGGTGCTGGGTTTTGCCTACTGAGTCTTGTGGCAGGTAAGGTTGTAAGGGATGATGTTGCACAGCATGTAGGAAACAATATGGATCTTCCAGGGCTTTCCTGTGAAAGCTGTCAGGACTGTCAGGTTAAAGGATGAAATACATGTGCATCAGCAGAAGAAGAAGGGATATGTGGCTGTGCCTGTCCTTCCAAAACCTTTCACAAGGGAGATGTCTCCAGCAGAACTGCTTATGATCTGCCTCCGCACCTGAGCTGCTGGTAGAAGTGACCAATTCAGGTGAATTTTGTAAATGCTGGCACTATTTTGTGTTTCACCTGCTGTGATGGGTTGACCTCAGGGAGAAACCAGAACTCTTTCCCCTGAGATATAAGTCTTTGTCGGCCCCTTAGTGGGGGCCCAGGAAGAAAGAGGGGAAGAAACACCATCAAATAAAGTTTCCCTGGGACCCCTGTGCGCTGCCTGTGTTTTATACTGCGCCGAAACAACTGACAACTGGGATTCAAGGAGCTCCAGGGGGAAAACTGCCGCCCCTCACTCTCACATCAGCTAGCGGGGAAAGAGAAGCGGCAATTAAGAGTACAGAAATCTGGCAGAAAATAAAGCCCCTGTTGGTCCTTAGAGATCAAAAGTCACGGGTGCAGCTCAACTTAATCTCTGATTATGGCAAATTCAACGTGTAAGTCTTGTCATGTTCAATAAGAAATTTCAGAGTCACAGAATCACAAATCATGCACTTTATTGTAGAAATACAAATTTGGAAATGCCACTAATGAATACACTCACTGGATTAGCTCTAAAAATATTTAGGAAAAAAGAAGAAAATAAGGAAGAACAACGGGTAATTCATGAAGGTCAACTTGGTCACCAGTCAGGGCCATGAACAGAATTTCACCAGGGTGCAATCTGACAGAGTCGGAAGAGCAAATCTTTACCAAGAAGTGTTCCCTGCTTTGGGGAGGTGAGCAAAGCAATCCTGTTGTCCTGTCAGCACTGGGGGTTATATTCCCATCCTCTGCCAGGGAGGATTTGAAATGCCAAATGTGTACTTTTGGGAGAAATGCAGGTGAGGCTGCAGTGAAAATCCCTTCTTGCTGCCATGGTCAGTGGTGGTGGGCTCCAGCTGCTGTGGGGCTGAGGGATACCCAGGGTTCTGATTGCCAAGGCTGTGAGTCTTGGGCAGGGGCTGAACACTTAATTAGCATCACTCCCTCTTCCACTGGGCTCAGGCAGAGCTGAAGGGGCTCTGCCTGATGATCCATCAGCCCAGCAGCACACTCTCATGCCCACATTAATCCCTTCACCACACAGGGGCTTTGGCATCTTTCCTAGCATCAAAGCTAATTGACTTTGTCAATAACAGAAAGATATATAAAAGTTTTAGATACATTTATTTATGATAATAGTGAATATAGCTCAATAGATATGAATGAAAATTTTTTTAACTTGGATGTTGAAGGGTGAATACCAGTATCATCTACACTGCCTAGAGAGCTGCATCACCATCAGCCCAGCAGCACACTCTCATGCCCACATTAATCCCTTCACCACACAGGGGCTTAGGCATCATTCCTACCATGATGAAGTCCTAAATGGTTTTGTTAGAACTAAAAATATAACTGAAAGGTTTAGCTAAAATTAAATTCAATAATAATGAGTATAGCTCACAATCATTTAGCTCAATATATAGGAAGTTTTCTTAACCTGGATGTTGAAGAGTGAACATCAGTATCATCTATGCTGCCTAGAGAGCTGCATCAGAAATTTAATATCTTGTTTTCTACAGTAGAAGATCAACATTTTCCATGGGCTCCAGCTTTTGTAATAGTGAATATAGCTCAATAGATATGAATGAAAATTTTTTTAACTTGGATGTTGAAGGGTGAATACCAGTATCATCTACACTGCCTAGAGAGCTGCATCAGAAATTAAATTACTTGTATTTTACAGTGAAAGATCAACATTTTTCTTGAGTTCCAGCTTTTAATTAACAAGACCAAACACACAAAGTTGATGCTGTACATGACGAAGAAGGAGAAGATAGATTTCATGGCTCTGATGTGGGCATCCATGCTGAGGTCCTTCATGGAGTTTGTCTGCATCCTGCGCTTGTGTCTCCAGAGAGAAAAGAGAAGGAAAACAGCAGAAAATATGACAACTGTGAATGAAACAGCATATCCAAATCCAGTGAGAAAAAAAGATAAGAAAATATGTTTATCCGTTTTGATTCTTGCTTCCCAGAAATTTTCTTGGCTGTTGAAAGTGAGGTTGTTCCTCTGCAGAGTTTCAATGAGGTCATAGATAACAACGCCCATAGCCAAGGCTAAAATCTCTGACCCCAACAAGAGCCAGGGCACCATCCTGTCAATTTTTCCCTTCAGGTAGTTGAAGAGCCTGTTCCTGACATTGGCAATTTTTATGCAGTAGAAACCACAAAGACAGGCTGAGACCCACAAGTTGGAAAAATTAAAAAAGTTTGCAAAAGCTCTAAGTAGTTGACGTGTGGGAGCAGAGCTGTGCTGGCCAAGGGGGCTGTGGCAGCAGAGCCTGAGGCAGGTCAGTGGCTGCTGCTGGTGGAGTGTCAGGGATGGCAAGAGCAGCTTTATAGAGCTGCTGCTGCTGCTGCTGCTGCTGGGGGGATTTTGGTGGCACTGCTCTGGGCAGCAGGGCAGGTGCAGGGATGTAAATGTGCTGGGTTTCCCCTTACCCGGGGCCAGTGTCACTCTTGACTATTTGAATGTTGGTTCAGGTGGGGCTGTGCTGGGTGTCACAAACAACGGAGATGTTTTTGTGTGGTGGAGAGTGTTGTGATTTTGAGAGTGATCCCTGTTTGATCAGTGTCAGGCTTCAGGATCTGGGTTCTTCTGTCCCTTCTTTGCCTATGATCATCATGCAGTGTCCTGGCTGTGCTCAGGAGAGAATTGTCAAGGGACTCAGTGTCCTTTTCAGTTTGAGAGTCTGGATGCTGCAACATACAACCTCAGTGCTGGAAACGTGCAGTTTATTTCGGGGCTTCACAAGCATTGAAATCCAAATTTGTTATTGCATTGGAATTACCTTAAGAATAAGTGTATGGCCCCATAGTGGGGCAGGTGATGGGAGCCAAGAAAGGAAAGCTGGTACTTTTTCAAAGTTGAAATTGGATCATATGGAGGAAAAGGGGAAAAATCGGGAAACGTCCCTGTGCCAGGGTTCCAATCACATCGTCTGTCCCTTCTTTGCCTATGATCATCAGAGCTGGCTGTGCTCAGCAGGTGCAGGCATTCAATGTCCTTTTTAGTCTCAGAGTCTGCGTCCTGCAAAGTTCAACCCAGATGCTGGAAAAGTGGAGTTTATTTTGATCCTTCACACACATTGAAATCCATGTTTGTTTTTCCAATGGCATTACCTTAAGAGTAAGTCATGTGAGACGTAGTGGGACAGGCAATGCAAGGTGCAGAAAATAAGGCTGGATTTTTTTATAAGTATAATTTTGAGGATATGGTGGAAAAGGGTAAAAATGGGGAAATGTCCCTGTGCCAGGGTTCTGATCTCATCGGCTTGAGAAAGTGAAGGCTTTTAAAGATGGTACCATGCTGAGTTCCCCCACCCTGCTGTGCCCTAAAGCTTCCATATGATTTTAGAGCCTGAAAGCTGTGAGGTTTTTCCCAGGGAAGTTTTGTTAAGTTCTGTAGGGCATGGACTGCCCATGCACTTTGGGTTAGTCCAGGACCTGTCACATTTGGCCTTGCACATCAGGACCACAATAACCAAGGAGATCTTATCTGATGCTGTGGTGGAAGCAGGAAAATTCAAACCCCAACCAGGAGCTCTATGGCTATAGGAAAGGAGCCACCATGATATTCTCTCTTCCAAATCATGACAGCCATGTTTTCTGTGGGTTAAAAGTGCCAGCAGTGTGTTACATGAATACTGATATCACGTCCTCCTAATTGTGATATTTTTGTACTTCATAAACACTTGGAATGTGACCCAGAGCATTTTTCCATACTGTGCCAGCCCTGGGCAGCCATTCCCATTGACTTCTGACACCTTTCATGTGTCAGCTTCTCCAGGCTGGGCACATCCTCCATCTGTCCCCATGGGTTGTGCAGGGTGGCTGTGCTGATGGACACCCTGTCCCTTCCAGAGCCAGCTGAGTGGAGCTGGTGCACAGGACAGGGATTCTGTGCTGGCTGTCACATTCTCAGGGGTTTCACAGAAATGGAAGAAGGGATCTGCAGCGTGGTTCCCTGGGGCTGTGGTGTTTTGTGTGGTAACATCTGTAAGTGCTGGGTTTTGCCTACTGAGTCTTGTGGCATGTGAGGTTGTGAGGGGTGGATGTTGCACTGCATGTAGGAAACAATATGGATCTTCCAGGGCTTTCCTGTAAAATCAGTCAGGATTGGCAGGTTAGAGGATGAAGTGCATGAGCAGCAGCAGAGGAAGAAGGGATATGTGGCTGTGCCTGTTGTTTCTAGGCCATTCACAGGGGAGATGTCTCCAGCAGAGCTGCTTACGATCTGCCTCCGCACCTGAGCTGCTGGTAGAAGTGACCAATTCAGGTGAATTTTGTAAATGCTGGCACTATTTTGTGTTTCACCTGCTGTGATGGGTTGACCTCAGGGAGAAACCAGAACTCCTCTGAGCTGTTCTTTCTCTCTCCCCCACAGGAAGAGCCGGAATGAAAAACAGGCTGGAAACAATCAGGGTTCAAAGTAATGGCAGGGAGATCACTCACCAGTTACTGTCGTGGACAACATGTATTTGACACCAGTAAAATGAATTTAGTTTATTGAAATATTGAAAATAGATCTAGATAATGAGGAAGAAATAGAAAACTTGATCTCACTGCCTCCACACCCCTTTCATCCCAGGCTCAACTTCACTCCTCCATCCCCAGCTCCTCCACCTCCTCCCCCACAGCAGCACAGGGCCAAGTCAAATAGGGGCTGCAGTCAGCTCTTAACAAGTTGTCTCCTCCACTCCTGACTCCTCAAGAGCTGTTTCCCTGATCGAGAGCAAAGCCTGTTAGCTGGGTGTTTCACTGAGGCAGAGTGCACTGGGAAAAGCCAATCTCATCTCCAGGTCAGGCCAGGAGAGCAGTCCCACAGAGAAGGCAATGCTGTCCTTGCAGGCAGTGGGGCACAGGGGACACGCAGGGCTGCAGTGGGAAGGGGGCTCTGCACCCCCTGAGCTCCCAGGGGCCGTTCCTCTCTCACTGTTTGTGGGTCAGTGACCACCTCTGGTGAGTGCCAGGGCTCAGCGTGTTCACACAGAGCTATCAGCCACTGCCAGACTGTGACACAGCCCAGAACAGATGACACAGCACAGGGCCACAGCAGAAGGAAAGGTAAACTAAAATAGTGATAAACCTATTGATTGGACCCATTTCATTCTGTGAATACCAAAAGATTTGTGGCAGGTTGGCAGTATTGTTATTCCATTTATTGCAGCCA
>NW_024506994.1:0-5251 GCF_017590055.1 Onychostruthus taczanowskii | reverse complement strand
GTGACAAGCTTCCATGGTGTGAGCTGGGGAGCAGAGCTGTGCTGGCCAAGGGGGCTGTGGCAGCAGAGCCTGAGGCAGGTCAGTGGCTGCTGCTGGTGGAGTGTCAGGGATGGCAAGAGCAGCTTTATAGAGCTGCTGCTGCTGCTGCTGCTGCTGCTGCTGCTGCTGCTGCTGCTGCTGCTGCTGCTGCTGCTGCTGCTGGGGGGATTTTGGTGGCGCTGCTCTGGGCAGCAGGGCAGGTGCAGGGATGTAAATGTGCTGGGTATCCCCTTACCCGGGGCCAGAGTCACTCTTGACTATTTGAATGTTGGTTCAGGTGGGGCTGTGCTGGGTGTCACAAACAACGGAGATGTTTTTGTGTGGTGGAGAGTGTTGTGATTTTGAGAGTGATCCCTGTTTGATCAGTGTCAGGCTTCAGGATCTGGGTTCTTCTGTCCCTTCTTTGCCTATGATCATCATGCAGTGTCCTGGCTGTGCTCAGGAGAGAATTGTCAAGGGACTCAGTGTCCTTTTCAGTTTGAGAGTCTGGATGCTGCAACATACAACCTCAGTGCTGGAAACGTGCAGTTTATTTCGGGGCTTCACAAGCATTGAAATCCAAATTTGTTATTGCATTGGAATTACCTTAAGAATAAGTGTATGGCCCCATAGTGGGGCAGGTGATGGGAGCCAAGAAAGGAAAGCTGGTACTTTTTCAAAGTTGAAATTGGATCATATGGAGGAAAAGGGGAAAAATCGGGAAACGTCCCTGTGCCAGGGTTCCAATCACATCGGCTTGGGAAAGTGAAGGCTTTTAAAGATGACACCATGCTGAGTTTCCCCCACCCTGCAGTGCCCTAAAGCTTCCATATGATTTTAGAGCCTGAAAGCTGTGAGGTTTTTCCCAGGGAAGTTGTGTTAAGCTCTGTAGAGCATGGACTGCCCATGCACTTTGGGTTAGTCCAGGACCTGTCACATTTGGCCTTGCACATCAGGTCCACAGTAAGCAAGGAGATCTCATCTGATGCTGTGGTGGAAGCAGGAAAAATGAAACTCCAACCAGGAGCTCTATGGCTATAGGAAATGAGCCACCAGCATTTTCTCTCTTCCAAATGATGATAGCCATGTTTTCTGTGGGTTAAAAGTGCCAGCAGAATGTTACATGAATAGTCATATCACATCCTCCTAATTGCGTTATTTTTGGCAATCATAAAGCCTTGTGGATGTGACCCAGAGCAGTTTTCCATATCGTGCCAGCCCTGGGCAGCCATTCCCATTGACTTCTGACACCTTTCATGTGTCAGCTTCTCCAGGCTGGGCACATCCTGCATCTGTCCCCATGGGTTGTGCAGGGTGGCTGTGCTGATGGACACCCTGTCCCTTCCAGAGCCAGCTGAGTGGGGCTGGTGCACAGGACAGGGATTCTGTGCTGGCTGTCACATTCTCAGGGGTTTCACAGAAATGGAAGAAGGGATCTGCAGCGTGGTTCCCTGGGGCTGTGGTGTTTTGTGTGGTAACATCTGCAAGGTGCTGGGTTTTTGCCTACTGCAGTGTGGCATGTGAGGTTGTGAGGGGTGGATGTTGCACTGCATGTAGGGAATGGATGGATCTTCCAGGGTCTTCTTGTGAAATCAACTTTTAGGTTTCAGGTTAGAGGATGAAGTGCATGAGCATCAGCATGGAAAGAAGGGAGGTGTGGCTGTTCCTGTTCTTTCAAGGCCTTTCACAGTAGAGATGTGTCCAGCAGAACTGCTTATGATCTGCCTCTGGGCCTGAACTGGTGACAGAAATGATCAGTTTGGGTTCTGCTGTTTTCTTGCTGGGGCTATTTCGTGTTTCACCTGCTCTGGAGGATTGACCTTGGGCAGCTGTCGAATTCCCACCTAGCTGCTCCTTCGCTCTTACCTACAGGTACGGCAGGGGTGAAAAACAGGCTGGAAAATCCCATGGATGGTGATAATGGCAGGGAGATTATTTACCAGTTACTGTCATGGGCAGAAGAGTCTTGAGAAGAACAAAATCAAGTTATTTATTGACTGTTGGAAATACTGTAGATGGATACAAAACTAACAGAAATTTAGGACCTGCTGCCTCCACCTTCCCCTTCTTCCTCGGATCAATTTGTCTCCTCTTTCCCAGGTTCTCTACACCTTTCCCCTGCATCAGTGCAGAGGGATGGGGAATGGGAGTTGCAGTCAGTTCATAACAGGTTGTCTCCTCCACTCTTGCCTCGCACTTTTCCCCTGCTGTAGAAATGGTCCCTCCCTTGGGCTGCAGTCCTTCAGCATGAGCTGATTCCAACGTGGCCTCTGCATGGGCTGCCATCCTTGAGGATACACCCACCCCACCTGTTGTGCTGTGGGGTTCTCCTGGGGCTGCATGTGCCTCTCCACCACAGACCTCCATGGGCTGCAGGGCACAGTTACCTCACCACGGTCCTTTTCACAGGCTGCAGGAGAATTCTTTCTCCAGCACATGGAGCAACCTATCCCCTCCCTTCCTTGGCCCTGTTCTTCAGGACTGTTTCTCACAATATTCCTGAGTCCTCACTGCTGAGACATGTTCCATCCATTTCTGGACTTCAATGCGCAGAAGGCCACAATTGTTTCAGGATACAGTCCTGGAAAACAGAATGAAATCTCCTCAGGCCAGGTGTCATGAACTTGTTATAGAAATATTGATTCAACTCCAAATGCTTCCTAGCTCCAGAAGGTGGATGGGTGTGTTGCAAAGTAGCATTAATTATTTGTTTGCTTGTTTCTGGGCAGTTGCTGTTGAAGGAGAATTGGGTAGTTTGGTGAGGCAGCCTGCTACAATGTGTGGTCTTTGGAAAAAGTGCTACTGCAGTGGTTGAGAGGTTGCTGTGGCCTAAATGGTTGTATCTCTCAGTTCAGAAGCAGGAAGGAAGCTTTTTGAAGGTGAGATGAGAAATGCACACCTGGCACTGGGAGTGAGGTAAAATGACCCTCTGAGCGTGAGCTGGAGAAATAAAGGAGCAGTTCAGATTCTGCTCTGTTTCTCCTGGTGTGAAGGAAGCTTTCCTGTCTCACCACCCAGGAGGCCTCTGACAGTCATGCCCCACCACCAGAGACTGTCACTGCGGGGACCAAAGCCCCTTCACTGTGGGCAGCTGCCCCACTCCACTCCCTGCACACAGCATGCTCAGAGCCAGACCAGGTTTCCTCACCAGCCTTGCACTTGGTTTCCCATAGTAAAGTCTCAGGCCCCTGGAGCTTTAAAGCACTTTAATCATGGCACAGTAACACAGAAGCAGCTCAGGCTGGGTGCCTCTGAGGAGCTGACCCAAACAATTGGATCCCTGGGATTTTGTGTCCTTCCTGTCCATGCACAGGATGATTGGAGTGCCTTAAGTGTCCAGTCACCTGGCTGGTGCAACAGGTCCCTGTGCCCTTTGGCTTGCAAGGCTTGGCACTGTGCTTGGGATTCCCAGCACTTCACCAGAACCTGCAGCCCCTTCCCATTGCAGCTGCTCCCTGAGCTGTCTGCACTGAATGTATTCCTCCACACTGGAACTATTTCACATTTGCAGGCCCTGTCATGGTGAGTTGACTGTGGGCAGGTCCTAGAGCCCTCTGCTCAGTCACTCCTTCACTCTCACTCTGGAATAGGACAGGGGTGGCAAATAAGATGGAACTGCTCATGAGTCAAGATAAAGACAGGGGAATCACTCACCGATTATTCTCACAGACAAAACAGACTTGACACAGGGAAAATCAGTTTAATTTATTGCCTCCTGAACGCAGAGTAGGATGATGTAGAACATGCACAAAACTAGAATATTTTATCTTCACTCCCCAAAAATCTCAGGCTCAATTTAACTCATTCAGAGATTCTCTATCACCTCCTCTCCTCAGGAGCACAGGAGGACAGAGAGTGGGTGTTGTAGTCAGTTCATAAAAAGTTGTGTCCTTCACTGCTTCAGCATGGCTCCCTCCCATGGCCTGCAGTCCTTTAGAACTTCTCTTTTCCCAGAGGAGCCACAATGGTCACTGATGAGATGAGCAGTGTCCAGTGCTGGATCCATTGGAGTGCCTGGAGTTGGCTATTCCCAGCAGGGGACTGCCTTGACCTCACCTGATTGAGACCCCCCCAGGCCCCCAGCTGCAGCTCCTGGTCCAGGCACCCCGTACATCTGCCTGTGGGTCACTGCGAGATGAAGCTGTGGCTTCCTTCCACACTGCACCTTGCACAAAACCCACCTTCCTGGGGCTGTAACGGTGCCAGAGTGCACTGGGAAAAGCCAATCTCATCTCCAGGTCAGGCCAGGAGAGCAGCCCCACAGAGCAGGCAATGCTGTCCTTGCAGGCAGTGGGGCACAGGGTACATGCAGGGCTGCAGTGGGAAGGGGGCTCTGCACCCCCTGAGCTCCCCGGGGCCGTTCCTGTCTCGCTGTTTGTGGGTCAGTGACCACCTCTGGTGAGTGCCAGGGCTCAGCGTGTTCACACAGAGCTATCAGCCACTGCCAGACTGTGACACAGCCCAGAAGAGATGACACAGCACAGGGCCACAGCAGAAGGAAAGGTAAACCAAAATAGTGATAAAGCTGTTGTTTCATTCAGTCTATTCAATCTGTGAAAATCCAATTGTTCGAGGCAGGCTTGCAGTGTGATTACTGTTCTTTTGCATCCAGCGCCTGTACAAGGGATAAATGACTTTGCTACTGACAATAATTTAATTCCAAGAGCTGTTTTAATTAAATGGAAATTTAAATTTGTTTACCTCATACTAATATTAAAGAGTTTGAAATGTATATTATTTATGTCTAAGCTGAACTTCTCTACAATCTATACTGCCTAGAGAGTTTCAATGAAAATGAATTGAACTTGTTTTCTCTAAAGATATTTTGCATGAGCTCCAGCATCCGTTATAGTTTCTACCTCATGCAAAACTTGCGCATCAGACAGCAGAGAATCCTAAGCAGTGTCTTTTCCAGCTTGGGATTGCTGAAAATGAGAATAAGGGAATGAACACCTGGATAAGCATGTTGAATTACGTAACCAAGTAATATCACGAGATTTTGGTGCTTCATGGAATAAATTTAGAGTCAAGATCAAAAACATAATGTTGATGTTGTACATTGTTAAGAAGGAGAGGATAGATTTCATGGCTCTGATGTGGGCATCCATGCTGAGGTCCTTCATGGAGTTTGTCTGCATCCTGCGCTTGTGTCTCCAGAGGGAAAAGAGAAGGAAAACAGCAGAAAAGATAACTGCCATGAATGAAGTGGTGTTGCGGTGCGTTTTGAGGTGGG